>NC_064644.1:622264783-622582640 GCF_023864345.2 Schistocerca serialis cubense | reverse complement strand
GGTGATTACCCGAGCTGATACCTTCCGAAAGTGCCGATTGGTCCCTCCGTCCGTTTGTCAGGAGGTGTGACCTGAGGTGTGAACAATCACCTAAGGCTGCTGGGGGCATCGGCACTGTACTTGTATGTGACGGAGCAGACCGTCAGTACCTAACTGCTCACACCCTAATGTCTTCCATTAACAGTGGATGACTTGTGCAGTTATCATAGGGGACACACTTCATAATTCACACATGCTCAAAGTCATTGCCAGATTTCTGCAGTCACATAAACGTTTTATTGAGTGGCTGCATCTTACAGGTGCAGTGAGAAGGGAGTCCAACTAAATGAACATGATGAATCCTTCTTATAGAAAAGAGCCTCCATGCTTAGGTGGAGATTCATTGGTAACACAGTTCTACATCCCCCCTGCAGGTCAGGGGGTTAGAATAGGCCCGAGGTATTCCTGCCTGTCGTAAGAGGTGATTAAAAGGAGTCCCTCCCCCTCAAGGGGGTAGTTAGCGTCTGCGTCCGGAGACGGACGGTTCCATGACCTATATTTGCGGTCATTTTGGTTTTTCACTTCTTCTGGTTTCTTCCTTCCTTTGGTTGGCTCCTTTCATTGTTCTTCTCCATCTCGCTGTCTTACTTACTCTTTCCCTTGCCTTCTTCTCCTTGCCTTCTTCTCCTTGCCTTCTTCTCCTTGCCTTCTTCTCCTTGCCTTCTTCTCCTTGCCTTCTTCTCCTTGCCTTCTTCTCCTTGCCTTCTTCTCCTTGCCTTCTCTGGTCTCCACCTCGGCGTTAGAGACAGTCTGTCCTTTCTCTCCCTCTGTTCCTTCTTTTTCCTCTTCTTCCTTCCTCCCTGTGTATGCCTGAAGGCCGACCCATGCATTCACACGCGTATCCGGTGACGGAGTAACGCGTAATTCCCTGCCCTGGGTAGACAAGTAAGGCACACACGTATCCCCTGGTAAAGGCCAGGCCTAGGGAGGGGTGATTGCCTGAGCTGACACCTTCCGACCATGCCGATTGGTCCCTCCGTCCGTTTCTCAGGAGGTGTGACCTGAGGTGTAAACATTCACCTAAGGCGGGAGTGCCCTCTGAGAGGGTCCCCACAAGGAAGGAGCGCGCCATCGGAGACGCTGGCAATCATGGGGGGATTTCTCTGCAATGGATTTCTCTTCTTGTTCCCTCTTGACTTCTGCCCAAAAACGGAAACTTGACCAGCCACCAGTGACAAAAGTATTACCGCCTGCCCCACAGTTCCTCGTAGTTTCTCGATCTGAGGACGGAAAGGATTTTTCCTCTGTCAACCCTTTCATTATCCAGAAGGGCGTAGATGCCATAGCCGGATCTGTCAAGTCTTGTACCAGGTTGCATAACGGTACATTTTTACTAGAAACTGAGAGCGCCTTTCAGGCGCAAAAACTGCTTCAGGCCACACTCCTGTACACGTTCCCTAGTATTCAGTTGCCGTCGCACATCAAAACGGGCTACGAGGTTATTTCTGTTCGCCCCTATGTCCCGACACCTACGCGTTGCTACCAGTGTCATTGTTTTAATCACACTCACCAGTCTTGTTCCAATGCGGTTTAATGTGTCACTTGTGGCAGGGATGCCCATGAGGGTGACTGTTCACCTCCGTCTCCTCGTTGTGTGAACTGTCAGGGTGACCATGCAGCGTCCTCCCGCGACTGCCCCATCTACAAGGAAGAACGCTGTATACAGGAAATTCAGGTCAAAGAGAAAGTGTCCACCTCGGCTGCTCGCAAGCTATTTTCTAGTAGGAAGCCCACGCTGCTCCCAGCAGCAAAATACAGTACTGTCCTCACCTCTCCTCGGACTACCAGGGAGGTGGCGACGCAGACATGCGATCTGACCTTCAGCACTATGGTCATCCGTTCGGCCAGTGCTAAGATCGCCCGGTCGACGTCTCCTCTTCCTCCCGTCACCCCTCAGACACAAGCACCTTCATCAGCTTCTGCCAAGACGAAGACCCAGAAGTCAGATGCACGGGCCTTCAAGAAGGAACCATCCCGTGCAGACTTCCTACGTACCTTGAACTCCCAGCCATCGGCCAGTACTTCCACTAAATGACCTTCCAAGAAGGCTCATAGGAAGCTCAGTTCTCCTTCTCCGCCACGTCGCATATCTTCTCCTGCGCCACCCAGCGGTTGTGCCCCAGGCCGTCATCTGTTTTGCCTGGTCGCACCGCTGGTAGCTGAACATCTGGCCGTTCACTTGCAGAGCAAGCTCCCCCTCCTGGCCATCTTAACAAGATGGCCGATGAACCTATAGAACCAATGGACGATGACTGTCCGCCTACTGATAGCTGCGGCAGTGCTCGCTCGAAGCCAGGCCCTCAGTGGCCTTTGAGGTGACCCTTTCTTTCATCTTCCTTTTCTTCTCACGATGGCACTTATTCACTGGAATATTCACAGCATTTGCTCCAACCGAGAGGACTTAAAGTTGCTGCTCTGCTTGCACCGTCCGCTCGTCGCAGCCCTCCAGGAAACGAAGCTACGCCAATGCGATCAAATTGCCTTGGCACACTACACCTCTGTGCGTTTTGACCTACCCCCTGTGGCAAGTATTCCAGCTGATGGAGGGGCTATGTTGCTGGTCCAGGATGATATTTACTACGATCCCATCACATTGCACACCGGCCTGCAGGCAGTTGCCGTCCGAATTACTCTCCCCACTTTTACATTTTCCATTTGTACTGTTTACACTCCATCGTCATCTGCCATTACCAGGCCAGACAAGATGCAAATTATTGCTCAGCTTCTTGCACCATTTTTGTTAACTGGAGACTTCAATGCCCACCATCCCCTTTGGGGCTCTCCAGCATCCTGCCCGAGGGGCTCACTGTTGGCAGACCTTTTCAACCAGCTCAATCTTGTCTGCCTCAACACTGGCACCCCTACTTTTCTTTCGGACACATCTCACACCTATTCCCATTTAGACTTCTCTATATGTACTACCCAACTTGCTCACCGGTTTGAGTGGTATGCATTTTCTGATACATATTCGAGTGACCACTTCCCGTGTGTTATCCATCTCCTGCATCATACCCCCTCTCCGTGCTCAACTAGTTGGAACATATCCAAAGCAGACTGCGGGCTCTTCTCTTCAAGGGCGACCTTTCAGGACCAAACCTTCACAAGCTGCGATAGTCATGTCGCACACCTCACGGAAGTCATTCTCACTGCTGCTGAATATTCCATCCCTCACACTACTTTTTCTCCATGTCGCGTACCGGTCCCCCTGGTGGACCGCAGCATGTAGAGGCGCTTTACGTGCTCATCGACGTGCTTTACGCACCTTTAAATGCCACCCTACAATGATGAATTGTATCAATTATAAACGATTACGTCTGCAGTGTCGTCGTATTATTACAGAAAGCAAGAAAGCCAACTGGGCTGCTTTCACAAGCACCTTCAACAGTTTTACTCCTTTTTCTGTTGTCTGGTGTAGCTTGTGCCGGCTATCTGGCACTAAGGTCCATTCACTAGTTTCTGGCTTGACGGTAGCGAATGATGTCCTTGTGGCTCCTGAGGATGTCTCCAATCCCTCCGGCCACTTTTTCACAGAGGTTTCGAGCTCCACTCATTACCACCCTGCCTTCCTCCCCCGCAAACAGGCAGAGGAGGCTAGGCCACCTAACTTCTGCTCCTCGAATCGTAAAAGTTATAATGCCCCATTCACCATGCGGGAACTCGAAAATGCACTTGCCCGGTCATGGCCCTCCGCTCCAGGGCCAGATTCTATTCATATGCAGATGCTGAAGAACCTTTCTCCTGCGGGTAAAGGTTTCCTTCTTCATACGACCATCAATATGGGTTGTATGTCTCTGCCCTGCTACCCCTTGGAGTTCGCTTTCGTCGCCTCCTTCACCACCTTGATTTTTCACTCCCTGTAACCTTTAGAGTCGGCGACAGCCACACGCCACCATGGCTCCAGGCTCGGGTTCGCGTTCACCTTGACCTCAGCTCGCTCCCAAAGGAGGCTACCCCCGGTTCGGTATACCATTCCCGTTTTCTCGAACTTCGTTTGAAGTTCATTAATATGACCTTCATTTACACAGATGGCTCTAAGACCAATGATGGGGTCGGGTGTTCTTTTATTGTCGGGGCACTAAATTTCAAATACCAGCTCCATGGCCATTGTTTGGTCTTCACAGCTGAACTCTTTGCCCTCTACCAAGCTGTTCTTTACATCTGCTGCCACCGACATTCTGCTTATGTCATCTGCTCCGAATCCCTGAGGGCCATCCAGAGCCTCAGTGATCCGTATCCGGTTCACCCTTTCGTGTACCGGATCCAATGCTCTCTTCAGCAGCTGGTGGACGACGGTTCTCCGGTTAGCTTTATGTGGGTTCCTGGCCATGTCGGTATCCCTGGGAATGAAGCTGCAGATGCTGCGGCCAAGGCTGCAGTCCTCCAGCCTCGGACATCTTCTTGTTGTGTCCCTTCATCAGATTGTAGCAGGGTCATTTGTCGGCGCATTTTATCGCTGTGGCATGCCGATTGGGCTGCACTTACGGACAACAAGCTTCTGGCCTTGAAACCTCTTCCCGCGGCTTGGACGTCCTCCTCCCACCCTTCTCGGTGGGAGGAGGTCGTTTTGGCCCGGTTATGAATTGGACACTGCTGATTCAGCCATCACCATCTGCTGATGGCTGCGCCGGCACCGTTCTGCCCATGTGGGCAGTTGGTGACGGTCCACCACATTTTAACGTCCTGTCCCGATTTTAATACTCTGCGTCTTGATCTTGGCCTGCCATGTACTCTGGATGCCATTTTAGCAGATGACCCAGGAGCAGCTGCTCGCATTCTTTGTTTTATCAACTTGACAAACCTGTCTAAGGACATTTGATTATGCTGTTTCTTTTAATCCTATGGCTGTTACTACGTCCTATATAGTGTTGTCCCTTTTAGTTGCTGTTTTAACCTTGTGCCTCGTGGTGCATTCCTAACTTAGTATGGGCGCTAATGACCATTGTAGTTGTGTGCCCTAAAATGACAAAAAAAAAAGAAGAGGTGCAGTTCATATAATAGCCCGTCCATAGTAACTCTGAAGTAGGTCTATTCCAGTTTCTGTTGATCTGCCTCAGCCAGACAGAGATCATCCATCTGATAACAACTTTCCTGTCATTTCTCTTTGTAGCTTCCTCAATCTAGCACCCATCCTCTTTTGTACATGTCTACAACACTCAAGTTTCTTTACCAAGGTATCACCATAAACATTGAACTCATTAATTTTATTGAAAGCTTTAGAGTCCCCATTGCCTAGGTACTTCATGTATATAACATTATAAATGGGAATCGACCTCAGAAATATTTTAAGAGCTCCACCACACTCCTCCATACCTCCTGTGTAACCATCATAATTCTTAGAACACTGATGTTCAATATGTCCTCCAGTGTTACCATGGTAGGTATGGCAGTACTTAGATAAGCACTCAATATCAACAACTTTTCCATTCTCTAGAGAAGTACCACTTGTTCTCTATGTTTTCATGTTCCATCAAATGCAACAACAATGTCCCTGGTTCCAATAATATTTACAGTTTCTTCTACTGCACATTTCATAGATGCTTTAGACACTACAGTCAAGGCACCTAAAAGTGTTTTATGTACTTGTTGTTCCTAGTGCAAGGAGGGGGAAGGTCCATCAACTACAAAACACTTGATAGCCTTTTTCCCTTTTCGTATTGCACACATGCATACACCAACTTCAAAATCACATTGAATTACGCACAATGTTTGAAGTCATTTTCGAGATTTATTGCAGGATCTACACAGAAAAACTACTTTTGATGCTAAACCCTTCCTGCTAGTTTGTTGTTCAGTTATTTCCAGACAGCCTATACCATCACATTGCTTACATTTCACCACTTCCTTTATCAAAGCAGATAAGGTGCCCACATCAACAACAACAAATCCACTACAAACAGTGTCACTGTTAACACAAAAATTTGAATCAGCAGTAGGATTGGTGGGAGATGATACGTACGTTACTTTCAATAGTGTGGCTTCCTTTGCTTGTGAACTGGTTACCATGGAATTTCCTTTTATTGAATTTCTTGATGCATGGCATAGTTTGCATTTATTGCACACTAAATGATATATACTTCCACAAATATATGTAGTACTTGGGCAACAAACATTCAGTAACACATGAACAAATTGCTTCAGCAAAACAAAAGTAAATACTAGAAAGATAATCATTTATGGACACTAGAAACCTGCACTGTTACAACATATACAATGTATCATCACTGGAAACAGAAAGTTATCAGTTCTTTTCGAAATAATACTGGTTTCTGCAACAGAAATAAAGTAGGCATGACTTCATACATTATTGTAACTTTGAAATTTGCAATATATTGGTAATTTTTCATTTTAAACCCTATATATATATTGTATATATTGTGGAAAAATCGAAATTTTTTAAGTACCCTTTATCCTTAATGTGTTCACTTCAATTTTTTTAAAGCAGTGGCAATACGCAAATTGTTAACAGGAAATACTGAAAATGCATGGAGGTAGATTTCTGTAAAAGCTCCCGTCCTCCTCACCAAAATAGATGTTGCGACCATAATCCAGCATATTTGGACTTCCATGAAAGGCATTAAAATGTATTTATCAATCTATTTTTACCTCCCTCTATAAATCTTCTTTCGCTTCAGTGACAGGTTTGCACTTGGTAGTGTTCGTAGTGACTTGTGACCCATTTCCAACAACTTCAGTTTCGGAGCAGCCCGTTTCCAAAACTTCATTTAGTTTACTGAATCACAACTTCTCATGTTATGCCTTGTTCTTAAAGTTTGGTTTTTGTGCAAAACAACGGGATTAAAAATCAAAATTCCAACATATGCCAGAGACAGAGTGCAAAAACAATGGCCAGAATTTCCACAGGCACATGGTTTAAAATTCTTCACCTTTGGAGTAATTTTTGATTACACAAATGACCCATATATGTGTCTAACACATGTGTATATTTTGCCCTATTTGTTTAATGTCTCTGAAATAGATGTTTGAACTGTTTGAACCCAACCAAGGCATACACCCTGTGCCCTCTTTTGATTGTCATGAAAGTTCCATTATCTACAATTATTTGAGGTGCATTATCAATGTTAGTCTGTACTTCAGTTAATGCTGCATTAATCTCATGCAGTAGAAACTCTTTATTTATTCCATTTGATGCTTCATCGCAGTGAGTGAATTGCCGGTGGATTTCATCTTCTCCAGTTCACACTAACACTCATCCACAACCTCTACTGACCTTTGCCACGTGCTCTTGCACATTGATGCTGTAAGGGATATTAGATTTGAAGATGTACAGGTACTTTTCCCTTCATTAGGTACAGTGGTACTTTGTAACGACGACACCACTTCCTAGCCACTTTACCCTTGCACGTAGCTGAACTCATACAAATAACGGAGATCATTTTTGGACAACCATGTTGATAACGTGCTTAAACAGTATCTTTCCTAGAATTTGGCCTTTGGTGCAACTAATGCTTCAATGTTCAGTTGACGTGTTTTATTACTTGGTCCCACTTCTGTAGATCTTTGGCCCTGGTAAAGAGCTCTTGATGTGATGATGAGTCATTCGTTCCCTGACTGGTATGTACTTCTCATGTAGTTGGGAGATTAGCCACTTGTGTTTCTTTTTTAGTGCCACTCAGGGATCACATGTAGGGTCCTTTGAGGTTGACATGTGTGTTTGTGAAGCTGCATTGACCCCTGAAATAGTAACAAATTTTATAACTGACAAAAGGTTAATAAAAATATATTTTACGTTGGATAACTTGTTTATAAACATATTGTACAACATATTGATTCAAGGTAAAGTCAGGAGATTTAGTTTTTAAAAGAGATTTACTATTCCATAAGAGTTTGAGCTCAGTGGCAAGGAGATCAAAAATGTTTACAGCAGCATACATAGCATCTCTCTGCAGCAGAGACAGTGTATGTAATTCTTTTTTCTAGTGCCACACCTGTGAATTTTTGAGTTCTGTCACCAAGGATCCAGTCCCCAGGAACACGATACATTAGAGAAAATCAGTGTTGAGAAGCAGTAGTCAGTTATCTCAGCTGGCTAAATTACTTGCAATGGGAGGTTGATGGACTCATTCTATATATGATCATTTTCACTGCTCAGTAGGGAGATGATAGTTTGATTAAGGAAGAGTTCCCCCAGGACATATTTCTATCACCTGATTATGTGCTGGTTATTCAGTGTCACTGAGTGTTTGTCTGGGTTTTCATGACTTTATGTAAATTACATAAAATTTATTGTGTTTAGCTTGGCAGGAAAGGAGTTAACAAACCTGCTACAGAATTTTGGTGAAATGTCATTGGAGACTGTGTTAGACAGATATTCTGTTACAATGATGGTGTCATCTGTAAACATGGTACATTTCCACTGGGCACCATTGACTACTGAAGGCAGATCTTAGCATAAAACAGAGACACTGAAGGACTCAGAAGGACAGAAGGTGTTACTTTACCCAAACACTGTTCTGGCTGTATTACTAAGTGACTAATTGGGTTCATGACAAACAGTGCCTGTTGCATGTAGCCTATATAAGTGCTTTCTTTAATTTTCAATATTTCGTACAGATGTGGGGTGAATTTAAATTCCTGCCATGATTTAGTACATGTAAAATGTTCAAATGTGTTTGAAATTTTGTAGGACATAACTGCTAAGGTCATCAGTCCTTAAGCTTACATGCTACTTAACCTAAATTATCCTAAGGACAAACATACACCCATGCCCGAGGGAGGACTCGAACCTCCGCCGGGACCAGCCGCACAGTGCATGACTGCAGCGCCTTAGACCGCTCGGCTAATCCCACGGGGCTTAGCACTTATAACAAAAGTTTAACCCTGTAGGACGAGTATTACAGTCAGAAACAGTGCATATATGTCTTGCAGCAGTGTAGCTCAAGTTGCACAAATTATACCCACTGCATATATCCCATGTTTCATAATGAGAGCACTATGTGATTTCCAAAAAACTTCAAACATAATTTCAAACCTCTCGTAAATGCTTAATGTCATAACATAGTTGTGCATTTCTAAAGCAGTCAGAAGTATGAAGTTGTTTTATACCTTGTAGTTTGAGTCTTTAAACATACTGAATATGATTTATACGGAAGATATTTATTATGCATCATAATTTGAGCGTATTTTTATAATAATGTGGCTCATCACTCATGCTAGAAATTCTCTTATGCAGATGTAACAATAATATACACACTAAATGATTACAAAGTATTATTAAAAATTTCAGTTATAGGTTACTCTTCTAAATGTACTTCACAGATAAGTAATGGATACATGTGTTTGCTGAAATGTATTCTGCCATTGTCCTAATAATCTGAATATTAGTTGTCTGTTACACTGTTACATGCATTACAACTTGAAGAAGCAGTTCATGGACAGTATTTTCTTTTACAAAATGATTATCATATATGGAGGCTGTGGATCTGCATATAATCAAATGTGGCTACAATAACTGCTGGTCAAGAAGGAATAACTGCAGATGTGAATTTGTTAATGACATTGTAAATATGTGATTGTCATTACTTTTTAAATTTTATGCTAAAGTATGTTTTTTATGAATAAATAATTTACAAACACACAGAGGAATTTATGGCAAGTTATATTCACTTTGTGTTAGGTAACCTGTGTGTATAGGGAATTATGATATTTTGCCATGGTTAAATTGTTACCTGCGCACATTTATATCATTACCACAATAGCAATATGTTTACCCAAAATTGTAGTATCTCTCAACTTTGATATTTCTATATGATGATTTTCTACATAATGACAGTCTGCATTTGTAACACAATGTAGGAGGGGCATTCAATAAGTAATGCAACATATTTCTATTCTCGGCCAATGTCACTTCGAAAAATTCTGCATTTAACATCTTCGGATATGATAAAGCTATAGGGGCTGAAGAAGGAATATTCCACAAAGTTGCAATAAGTGGCAGCACTATTTGTGCCTTAAAAATGGCGTCTATAACAGAGGTGTATTGCAAGCAGGGACCTGTTGAGTTTTCAGTGCAAAAGCAGACCATCACAGATATTCATAGGCACTTGCAGAATATCTACAGAGACCTGGTTGTGGAAAAAAGAAGTATGCCATTTGCACACAGTTGTGATTCTCCAATGTTGGAACATGCGAACACTCTGATTGTGATCTGGCAATCGCGAAGGATGGAACACCTTGCTGCTCAGCTGGACGTCTCTGTTGTTAGTGCAGACACACTCATCCACCAGTTAGGGTACTCAAAGGTGTGCCCCGCCAAACTGGAGACTGTAAAGACCAACAAATGACCACCTGTGCCAAACTGTCTGCACATTACAAGGGTTAAAGTGATAATTTTTGTCAAACATTGTCAGACGGTGAAACACTCTGAACTGAGAAACAAGACAGCAATCCACAGAGTGGCACCACATCACCTGCTCTGAAGAAAAAGTTCAAAGCTGCATCCTCAACCAGTGAAGTCATGGTGGTGGTCTTCTGGAATTTTGAAGTTGTTATTCTGTGTGATTACCTCCATCATGGTGTAGTGTTTTGCACTACCATCATGAAGTTGAAGAAACAACTTCAGCATGTACGTCACCACAAAAATGGAAATGAACTCTTCTTCTCCGTGACATTGCAAGACCTCACCAAATCTGCACACCTGAGAGGAGCACACATACTTCATTGGGACAAAGAGACAAAATCCAGATGGTGCGATGTCCAGACTGTTGGGTAGACAAGGAAGAACTGTCCATTCTGCACTCTGCAGAAAGCAGTGTGTGGATGATGGGGGCAGTTGATGCAACATGATGGTGCTGTCATCAATTAGTAGAATGGTGTCATGAGGCATACAAGCCCTCCCAGTAAGGTGGCGTAAGGCCATCAAATTGAACAGAAATTGTGCTGAAAACTCGGGTTTTGTATCAAAGATCATAGGAAATAATATGGTGTAATGGGATCCTGAATAAAGCCAACCTGCTTTCAGAAAAATTATTGTGTTACTTACTGAACACCCCTCATATAATTAGGTCATTATTTTAGACAATCGAATGTTCCAGATTAGTAATATGGAATGTACTAACTTGTAGCTATTCAGATTGTTTGAGCTAATCATAATACACTTCAAGTGTAATAGATGTCAAGAAATTTCTTTTAACACTTAGTATTTAATATTATATCTCTCTGTAGTGACTACAGAGGCTTGTTAGATGTTACATTTCATTAATGTTTCTATGTTGCAAGTATTACAGTTTAAAAAATTTAATATCAGCAAGGTACCAGGTACTTGGAAGGAATATCTAACAGCATATATCAGTGCATAAAGTGCTGTTACATTTTTGAATCATTTAATGTTTCACTTTTGTATATTTACCCATTGTTAATTGTGTTATGTCCAAAGAATATACTTGTGATGTTAGAATACATTGTATTGTGTCAACTTGTTAGCTCAGCATAAACATGTGAATCTCACATATTAAATCTGACATTACTTTGGTTTTAAATATGGTCAGGTACCACTTGCCATAAACAGAACAGTCATATGTGTCTCACTATCTTCTTTTTAGAAACGTCTGACATTGCTTCCACTTACGTGTGTCAGACGTATTCTGTTTTCTTTTCTGTCGGTCTCTCTTGACCAACTCTTGATCTTTTCGACCCCGATGGTATTAGGTTACGAGGCCAGAGGGTGTCTTTCATTTTCCTTATTTAATCTTCTCTCTGATGGGGGAGGACCTGTTCGGGTATTGAAGAACAAGAACAAGAACAAGAGGAAGAGGAAGTAGTTGTGATACTACTTCATATCTCCACAATGTGGCTGGAGAAACCTTTAGCCATGCTTGTATCAGAACAGTGATGACCATGCTGTGGAGGAGCATTATTAAATTTCTGTGAAGTTGTGCAAAAGGCTGGACATTCCTGATGCACACAAAAATAATTTGGAGGTGCCAGGTGTTTGGAGAAGACTGAAATGAAAATGAGGACAGGACTTTATAGTTAAGCATTGTTGAAAGTATATGAGGTACTGCTGTACTTCCTCACAAAAGAGTACCTCCTCAGTAAACAGTTTCCCAGATACTACCATAACTTCAGAATTACATGGATAAAAGAAATGATGAAGTCACTATTTTGGTCATTTATTTATGTAGTCATAAATACCATATGCTCTTGGGATATTTTCATTGGTGTTACATGCACTTAATGTAAACTATGCAATCTGTTGTAAAATTGCTACAGGGTTTTCTTGCTGTACCCAGGGCATGTCAGAATTCCTGTTACAGGTGTGTAAGAGTTGAAGAAGGGACTTTGTACGTTTCCAGACATGGGTTCAGTAATGAAACCTGGTGGATAGAGTTTGCTCTGGAACCTCTCTGTAATAGGAATTATGAAACACTCTGGATTTTTAGTGAGCAGATGGATGGCATGTGTAGAGTGTAGACTTACTGATGCTCAGTAGTCAGTTTCCTTTATATCTGTTATGGACATCATTCCACTTGATACAAGTGTTATAAATATTACTACACAGATAGAAATTTTATATTAATTTTGTGTGTGAGTTCGTTTCTTGTCATGATGCCAATCGGTCAATTGGATTCCTTGGAAGCTTGTTGTCTGCAGTAAAGCTTATTTTGTTGCCAATGTAGTGAAGAAAGTTTTTGTAAGGGTTTTGTAAATTCTTGAAACTTTGTTTTGCAAGTAGTTCATTACCTGGCAATGAAAAAAAATGCTTGCACTTAGGAAGCTTTGCTTTAGTCTTACCTAATGGATATAAATCTGCAATAATACAAATACATCATTATTCTGTGATGTCCATACGATAATCAGTTTAGATATTTTTGTGGAAATGTTACCCCAGTTTGGAGTTGTCAGTTATCGACTTCCATGTTTCCCTTATAAATTCAGTATTACAGTGATGAAGAATGTGATTGAAACACAATAGGTAATAGTACAATGGTTTGTTCATTAATATGTTCAGAGTGCATGTGCTGTTAATAAGAAAGTATACATGTCACCTTTATTCTATTACAACAAACTTTTTTGTTGTTCACAAGTTACTGCAATAATTTATTTGTATTCATAATATCAACACCATTGTGACATTGGTATGTACACCAATTATAGTGATATTTCCATGTTCCTGTCATTCATATGTGAAAATTTAGTACCTTACCGTCCAGATATTGTACAGGTACCAGTAAATTGCTAATTGTTTAGACTCTGATGCCCTGTTGTACACAAGAGTTAAACTTCTGACTGGTTTGCAAATAAGTTAATGAGCTAAATGTTCCACTTAAAGCATAAGTGCAATCATTTGCTAAACTTTTTCTTCCTTACATGCTTGAAGTTCATCAGAGGTCTGTAAGTGCACTCATCCTGAAATACTCATAAATAAAGTGTGGGTATTTGCACACATAATCAGTTACACTGCCTTGGCAAGCACACTGTTTCCCACTGTACTACTTGCCAATACCTACTCGCTAAGATGTGTAGTCTTATGTTAAAAATGTCTTGTTGTGTTCAAGTCCATCAATAATTATCCAAAATATTTTTTGTAGTTCCTGGAAGGCATTAATTAGGCAACTTGCAACTGGTACCAGGTTCCTGGACATACAGCTGAATCTCCAGTAGCCCAGTGTAAGAGTTAACTTGAAGGTCAGTTACTCGAACAGCATTAGTTTAATAAGTGATGATGTCATTCATTGTTATGTAACCAACTTCTGTGCCTAAAGTTAGTTTTGCAATACTGTCTGATTGTAAAGTGACTTTTTTAACATAATAAGCCTTGAGTTATTAATATTAGTGCATCTTCATTGCGGCTCTTGTCTATTTTTATTACACTAGCCATTGGCTACAGATTTTTCTCCATCAGATGCATGTATCCGTGCACATCCACTCTATGCACATTTCTTACTTAATGTGTCAGAATTTTGGGTACATGAACATTGATTAGTGTAGATCTTGTTTGCATACATGGTTGTTAGGTGATCATAAATCATTAACTCAATCCATTAATTTATGGCTAATGATAGAAGCAGTTCCTAGTTGTGGAAGGTTCTTCATTCTCCTATATCTTACCATACGAGCTCTGATTTCCCTTATTTTATCTTGGTGATCAATCCTCCCTATGTAAGTCGGTGTCAACAAAATATTTTCACATTCGGAGAAGGAAGTTGGTTACTGGAATTTCGTGAGAAGATTCTATCGCAACGAAAAACACCTATCTTTTAATGATGTCCATCCCAAATCTCATATCATTTCTGTGACACTCTCTCCCATATTTCACTATAATACAAAACCTGCTGCTTTTCTTTAAAGTTTTTCGATGTACTCAGTCAGTGCTATCTGGTGAGGGTCCCACACTGTGCAACAGTATTCTAAAAGTGGGTGGACAAGCATAGTGTCGGCAGTCTTGTTAGTAGGTCTGTTACATTTTCTAAGTGTCTTGCCAATAAAACACAGTCTTTGGTTAGCCTTCCCCACATAATTTTCTGTGTGTTCCTTCCAATTTAAATTGTTCATAATTGTAATACCTAGGTATTTAGTTGAATTTACAGCTTTTAGATTACACTGATTTATCGTGTAACTGAAGTTTAATGAGTTCCTTATAGCAATCATGTGGATAACCTCACACTTTTCATTATTCAGAGCCAACTGCCACTTTTCCAACCATTCTGATCCTCTTTTTCTAAATCGTTTTGCAGTTTGTTTTGATCTTCTGATGACTTTATTAGTCAATAAATGACAGCATCATCTGCAAACAACTGAAGCCGGCCGCTCAGATTGTCTCCCAAATTGTTTAAATAGATAAGGAACAGCAAAGGGCCTACAACACTACCTTGGGGAATGCCAGAAATCACTTCTGTTTTACTCTATGACTTTCCTACAATTACAATGAACTGTGACCTCTCTGACGGAAATCACAGATCCAGTCACATAACTGAGATGATATTCCATAATCACACAATTTCACTACAAGCTGCTTGTGTAGTACCTACAGTGTCAAAAGCCTTATGGAAATCCAGAAATATGGAATCAATCTGAAATCCCTTGCCAATAGCACTCAGCACTTCATGTGAATAGAGAGCTAGTTGTGTTTTACAAGAATGATGATTTGGGGATTACAATATTCAGTCTTGCTACAACAGTCCTGTGTTCACTAATCCCTGAATCAGTTTTTATGCTCGTTATTAACTCAGGATTATTTCTTGCTAAGAGGTCAAGCGTGTTTTCACTATTCACGTGGGCTCATGAACTAATTGCTCGAGATCATTTTCAGAGAATGTGTTTAGCACAATTTCAGATGATATTTTATGCGTACCTCCAGAATTAAACATGTATTTTCACCAACATATCGAGGGTAAATTAAAGTCACCACCAACTACTATCATATGATTCGGGTATGTGTTTAACATCAAACTCAAGTTTTCTTTGATCCTTTCAGAAACTGTGCCATCTGAATTGGGAGGTCGGTAAAAGGATACAATTATTATTTCATTCCATTTGCCAACAATGACTTCTGCCCATACTAATTCACAGGATGTATCTACTTCAATTTCGTGCCAAGTTAAACTACTTCTGACAGCAACAAACACGCCTCCGACAACCATGTTTAGCCTATCCTTTTGGAACACCATTAGGTTCTTCACAAAAATTTTGGCTGAGCTTATATCCAGCTTTAGCCAGCTTTCAGGGCCTATAACAATTTAAGCATCAGTGCTTTCTATTAGCGCTTGGAGCTCTGGTACTTTCCCAACACAGCTACGACAATTTACAACTGTTATACCAGTGGTTCCTGTATCTACATTTTTGCTGTGTTCAGCCTGCACCCTTTGTAACTGAAGTGCTTTTTGTCTTTTTCTCCCGAGCCCCTCTAACGTAAAAAACTGCCCAGTCGACGCCGCACAGACCCTGCTACCTGTGTATCCGCCACCTGTATGTGTTGGGCACCTGACCTATTCAGTGGAACCCGAAACCCAACCACCCTTTGGCGCAAGTTGAGGAATCGGCAGCCTACACGGTCACAGAACCGTCTGAGCCTCTGATTCAGACCCTTCACTTGGCTCTGTACCAGAGGTCCGGAATTGCCCCTGACGGCTATGCTGCAAATGGTCAGCTCTGCTTTAATCTTGCAAGCAAGAATGGCAGCCTTTACCACTTCTGTTAGCTGCTCGAAACCAAAGAGAATCTCTTTTGATCCAAAGTGACATGTGTAATTGGTACCAACTTGAGCAACCACCTACAGTTGGCTAAATGCTGTGCTCTTCATGGCATCCGGGAGTACCCTTTCCACATCTGGAGTGACTCCACCCGGTATGCACACGAAATGCACACTGGATTTCTTACCATTCTTGTCATCCAAGTCCCTAAGGGGGCCCTATAATGCACCTAACCTTGGAGCTCCAAACTACCAATAATCTCAGCCTCTGTGATTGCCCAGATCTTGGAGGCTGAGTGGTTTCCTCTGAAACAGGACAGGTGACAGCATCTGGCTCAGTGACAGTGTCAGCCACAGACAGAACCTGGAACCTGTTTGTCAGACAAACCGGAGAGGCATTATGTGTGGCCACCTGGGAAGTCTTTCACCATGTGCTTCGCCCCGGGGCAACCTCCCACTCGACAACAGGTGAGGGGTCAGCCTCAGTGCGAGCAGTAACTGGGTTGGCCACTGGTGAGGACTGATCAGAAGACTCTGACGTGCTGGACGTCCGTTGTGTTCCCACGGCCGGCCCACAACAGTGGTGCCCATCCACTGCAGCCTCAAGCTCTGTAACGGAAGCCATCACAGCCTGAAGCTGAGAGCGAAGTGTCACCAACTCGGCTCACATCCGCATACAACAATCACAATCCCTGTCCATACAAAAGACCATGGAAGACTAAACTATGCAGATAAACAAACTGACAGCACATGCTGTGCAATTCTACTATAGAACCTGCCAAAAACACAAACTGTGTCTAGTAATACGCGTATGTTCAGAAACCTAACTACCGAAGCACTCAGGTCAAACTAAATAACTTGACCCTGATCTGGAACTTGTAATATGTCACAAAATCAGTTTACTTTCTGACGCAAATGAAAACACGAGAACTGTGGCTATTAGATGTTAAATTTACACGCAGAAACTCAAGAAATTAAACTATTAAAGTAGACAGATGATATAATAAAATTCGCTCCTGGTTAGGAACTCGTAAATGACAAATGTGGTTACTTATCTGTTGCTGCATCTGTCACAGTAAGCTACTGCTGCCTGAGTACTGCTATGACATGTTTGCGCACTTCCATTCTTTCATTGTTCCCCTCTATTACTGTGATTCAGTACATTTACAATTGAAAAGAAGGCAAAGTGCTGGAGTGTTTCTCTAGAATGTTTCTAAATACTTGTAATGTGGCTATTTAGAGAGACTGCTATACTCATTCATTTTCCGTGGTGGATTAAATGTACTAAGCTAGCAGTAGGAATAAATTGAATCGGTTCCAGTGTAGAAATTTTTGCTTCAATCAGGATGATGAAGTATCGGTGCCTCATGCAATTGGTTTTTAATTAACTCAAATGCTTCTTGATATTCCTTATTCCATTTCCAGTGGAGATGTACTTGTGAAGATAAAAGAATCGAGGATAAATACTGTGATAGAAATTGCACAAACTGAGAGATTTTCAGTTGATTACATCATTTTTGTGCAGGAAAATTTCTCACTGGTTCCATTTTCATTGGATCAGGTTTGATTCCATGCAAAGAAATTACATGCCCAAGGAAACAAGCGATTTGGCAAATTCTTATTTACCCATCCACTAAACGCTTACATTACACAACATAGAATGTATAAATGTTCTCCCTAAAGGTAGTACTAATTAGAATAACATTATGTAGGTGATAAGTGTATCAATAATTCTTCTCTTAGAACTTCTGTGAGTGCTGTCATAAAGGCCACTGATGATACTGACAGCCCGAAGGCCATCCTTTTAAACTGCTAACACCTTCCATTCCACAGAAAGGCTGTGTTCTTCCTGCTATACCTTCATCCTCCAGTTGGTCACATTGTACAGTAAACTGCATCATTTCTCCATGGGCATCAGTTAGTAAATGCACACTGCCATCCCTTTTTGTTACAGTGTGGATTGCATTAGAACTTTCACTATCTGAGTGTTAAATAATCTGATTCTTCTACACACCCTTAATTGCTTTATTAACTATGGCTTTCTAGGGCAAGGGTACTGGGTACAATTTACTATGGAATGGCTCATGATTCTTAACTTGAGTTTTACAAGCACATCATCTGATTGGACAAGATGTTCTTAAAATAGATCGACATAACACCCTTATATTTTTACCTGTTCCTTCTGTTTAGCATCAGGCATGTCCCCTAATGTTTGAGTCATACTTTGAGTGCTGGTCAGAGCATTTTAATCATCATTATTCTCCTGGAGCCCAGCATCTTCCCCCGACTTACTTAAAGATGCAGTTCCCAAACTCATATTTACGAATGGAGTAACCTAATCGTCTCCCTTGACGAATCCTGAAACACTCTCCTCTTCATTTCTGTCTGACTAGTGGAAGGAACAGAAGTGTGAAAGAATGCATTGACAAACCTATTCAGAATCAGTGAATTCTGAGAACCAAACTGATGTTAGGTCATCCAAAAATGAATACACTCTGCTCATACATACTCTCCTAAACTCTGAACTTTAACAGTGCCTGGCCTTTAGTGGGTTTACTTTGATTGTTTACAACAGTGTCAATACACAGATCATTAACAGTAAATATTGAAAATGCAAGGATGTAGATTTTCTGTAATAGCTCCCATCTTCCTCACACGAAAGACATTAAAATGTATTCATGATTCTATTTTTCCTCCCTCTATAAATCCTCTTTCACTTCAGTGACAGGTATGCACTAGGTAGTGTTCATTGTAACTTCTGACCCATTTCTGACAATTTCAATTTCTGAGCGGCCTCCTTTGATAACTTCATTTAGTTTACTGAATAAAGACTTCACATATTATGACTTTGACTTGTGGAATTTCTGGCCATTTGTTTTGCACTCTGTCTCTGGAATATGTTGGAAATTTTTATTTTTAATTCTGCTCTTTTCCACACAACCAAATTTTTTTTAAGAATGTGGTTAAAATTCTTCACAGTTGCAATAAATTTTGATTACACAAATGACCCATACATTTGCTTAACATTACATGTGGCTAACACACGTGTCTACTTTGCCCTGTTTGGTTTAATGTTTGTGAAATAAATGTTTGAAAAGTTTGAACTGTTGGAACCCAAGCAAGGTGAACACCCTGTGCCCTTTTTTGATTCTCCTGAAAGTTCCATTATCTACATTTATTTGAGGTGCATTGTCAATGTTAGTCTCTATTTCATTCAATGCTGCATTAATCTTGTGCAGAAGAAGCTCTTTATTTATTCCTTTTGACCCTTTGTCACAGACTGTGGATTGCCAATGGATTTCATATTCTCCAGTACACTCTAGCACTTGCCCACAACCTCTACTGACCTTTTTTGCCACACACGCTACTGCACATTGATGCTTGCTAGCCACTTTCCTCTTGCCCATAGCTGATCTCTATTACTTGTATGACTTTGTTGTTGGACAACCATGTTGATAACATGCTGAGACAGCATCTTCCCTAGAATTTGGCATTAGGTTCAACTAATGCCTTAGGTGTTCAGTTGACATGTTTTAATACTTGGTCTCACTTCTGCAGATGTTTGGACCTGGTAAAGGGCTTTTGATGTGTTGGTTTTGTAGTACCACCCAGGGATCATGTGAAGAGTCGTCTAAGATTGATATGTGTGCATGTGAAGCTGCATTGTCAGCTGAAATACTTTTATTAATCTTTTGTCAGTTATGCAACTTGTTAGGTATATCTTCTGTTGGATAAGTTGTTTATAAACATATTGTACAACATAGTGATTAAAGGGACAATTATGGAATAGTAAATAACTATTCAAAGCTGAACTAAATAAGAAAACAACATAAGGTTTTCAGCTCAGTGGGAAGGAGGATGAAACTTTTTTACAGTAGCATACATAGCATCTCTCTGCAGCAGAGACACTGCACATAATTGTTTTGTTTACTGCCACACTTGTGAATTGTTGAGTTCTGTCACCAAGTATCCAGTCTCTAGGAACAAGATTTTCTGTGGTGGATTAAACGTAATAAGTGGACCAGTAGGAAGCTGTTTCATAGCCTCTCACAGCCAAACACCACTGACTTTTGTAACAGGGCTACTCACCACTTTATCACCCTTAAGGAAAACACAGTTGCAGTGAATGTTTGCAGATTATGTGGCTTGTTCTATTGTTGTATACAATCTTATTGGTGGATGTGGTCTGCCAGACTGCTGATTCGATTTGTAGATCAGTTAACAGCCCGTTGCAGCTTCTCGCTGTTTTCAACTTTTAGTAGACCTGTAGAACCATTAGCAAATAAGATATCTTCATATTCTTCTATACTTACGTGCATTATGTTCAGCTGCTTCGCCTTTTGGTCACTTTACCTAGAGTACCATCTGCTGATGACACTGTAATACACAGAAAAGTAACATTGTTTAGGGATTTTAGGAGGAAATATGTTGACTTGGACTGAATTTCTGTTTATTGTGAGGAATGGCAGCTTGTTTTACATGTACAAAAATGTAAGTGAATGTGGATGAGTAGGAGAAACAAGCCATTAATGTTCAAATACAGTACTGTGATGCTTGACACAATCTACATCCACATGACTGATCTGGAGTTCACAATAAACTGCGTGGCAGATTGTTTGTCTACCCATCTTCAAGCTATCTTTTCCATTCCACTCACGGACAGCATGAGCGAAAAATGAACACTTCAGTCACACCCTGTGAGCTCTAATTTATTTGGTGTTGGTGAAGATGATGACCATTTCTCGCTATGTAGGTGGGTGGCAACAAAATATTTTCACACTCTAGGAGAAAGCTGGTGATTGAAGTTGTAGTGGACTGACCAGACAGCCAATCCACTATGACTTGTAGCCGAATAGCATGCGTTTAACTCACGCAGGCTGGCGTGAGGTCTGGAACAGATTAAAGTAGTTGATTCTAATAAATAAAGTACGGAGTTGATGTAATACTTAACTTTAATCCATAATTGGAGAACATCGCTCTTGTTGATACATTATATAATCTCAATATAAACTGGTCATGGCGCCTTGCTAGGTCGTAGCAAATGATGTAGCTGAAGGCTATGCTAACTATCATCTCGGCAAATGAGAGCGTATTTGTCAGTGTAGCTTCGCTAGCAAAGTCGGCTGTACAACTTGGGACGAGTGCTAGGATGTCTCTCCAGACCTGCCGTGTGGCGGCGCTCGGTCTCCAATCACTGACAGTGGCGACACACAGGTCCGACGTATACTATCGGACCGCGGCCGATTTAAAGGCTGCCACCTAGCAAGTGTGGTGTCTGGCGGTGACACCACAGAAGTTTCATCAGAAGATCTGACTGCAATGAAAAAGGGCTTGGTTTTAATGATTGACACCCCAATTCGCGTATTATATCCATGACCCTGTCTCCCCTAATTTCACTATAATACTAATCGAACGGCCCTTGTTTGAACTGATTGTTGTCCTATGTCAATAATATCTTGCACAGATCTCACAAAGCACAGCAATACTTCAGAAGATGGTGGATGTGCTTGATTATATGCAGTCTCTCTTGTAGACCTTTGGCACTCTCCAAGTCTTCTGCCAATAAATTGCAGTCATTGGTTTGGTTTCCTCACAGCATAGTCTATATGATCATTCTGATTTAATTCATCTGTAATTCTAATTTTAGGTATTAAGCTTAATTAGCAGACTTTATTTTGATGTATTGTGAAACCAAAATTTGGCGGGTATCCCCTCATACTCGTGTGGATGATCTCATTTCTCCTTATTGAGAGACAAATGCCACTCTTTGCACCATACAAATATCTTATCTAAAACATTTTGCAATTCGTATTGATCATCTGACAACTTTACACGATGGTAAATGACGGCATCAACTGCTAACAATCTAAGAGGACTGCTCAGATTGTTTCCTAATTCATTTGTGTAGATCAGGAACAGCAGAGGGCCTATAACGCTCTGGTGGAGATCACCAGATATTACTTCCATTTTAATTGATGGCTTTCCATAAATTATTATAGTCTATGACCTTTCTCACAGGAAATGATGAATCCAGTGCACAACTAAGATGTGATGCAATTTTATTAGAAGTCACGTCTGAGGAATAGTGTTGAAAGCCTTCTGAAAATCTAAAATTATGGCATCATTTTGAGATCCCCCTGTCGATAGCACTCATTGCTATATGGAACTAAAGTGCTAGTTGTATTGCGGTGCTCCATGAGAAAAATATTTTCCAAATCCATGCTGACTGTGTGTCAACAGATTGTTTTCCTGGAGGAAATTCATGATGAACACACACAGTTTATGTTCAAAAATCCTGCACCAAATCTGCATGATTGATATAGGTCTGTAATTGAGCAAATTACCCCCATTCCTTTTCTTTGTATTGGTGCAAATTTTGCAGCTTATTCTTCAGGTGTGGATCTTACGAAGAGCAAACGGCTGTGTATGATTGCTAATCATGGAGTTATTGTATCAGCATGCTCTGAAACGAACCTGAGTGGTATACAACCTGGACTGGAGGCCTTGCTTTTATTGAGTGATGTAAGCTGCTTCTCAACATGGAGGACACCTATAACTAAGTTAGTAATGTTGGCAGTCATTCTTGTTTTGAATACTGGAATATTTACTTGGTTTTTAAAATTGTGTCAGCAAAGAAAACTATGCATCGTAACTCAGCTTTTGTGGCACTTCATCAGTAACATCACCATTGTTATCATGCAGTGAAGGTATTGATTGCATGTTGGCACTGTTGTACTTTACATACAACCAGAATCACTTTCAATTCTGCCAGATTTAAGGACAGTTTCATTGTGGTAACTATTAAAAGCCTCTCTCACTGCAGTTTGCACTAAATTTCCAGTTTTTGTAAAACCTTTTTTGACAGTTTTGGGATTTTACATTATTTTACATTTGGCATGCATTTCCTCATAGCTCCTGTAATAGTGTTCTGACCTGTTTTGTGTACTATGAAGGTTCTCTTATCATTTTATTTGATATATAGCCTACAACTGCCACCGATTCTATTTATTCAAATCCATAACATCTTGTCTAGGTCTACATAGTCAGATTAGAAGAAGTTGAGGCTGTCTCTTAAAAAGGGGTCAACCACAATTTTTATCTGCTTTTATATATGTATATAGCGTTTACATAGTGTTTATTTTTGTGTGCTTGGATCTTATGATATCTAGATTCACTACAATATATGTCTGGACGCTAACCCATGAATGTCATAATGCTCCCTATTTGCTCAGGATTATTTGTTGGTAATTGGTCTATTATGCTTTTGAAACAATTTATGCTTAAAGTGGGACCCTGAGCTAATAATTATTGTTGAAATACTTATCTGAGAATGCTTTTGGTACGATCTGAGATGACATCTTATACTTACAATCAATTTGTGATGTCTATTTTAGCCAACATATGGAGGGTAGATTGAAGTCATCACCATCTGTAATTCTATGACTGGGGTACCAATTTGAAATGACTGAGCATGTCTTTGAGCTGTTCAGCAACTCTTCCAGGTGGTTGGTAAAATGAGCTAGTCATTAATTTGTTCAAGTTGTCAAATATAACCTATCCATACTAACTCACAGGGACTATCTACATAAATAAGTAAAAGGGAATGGTGATGAATTCAGATGACTTAAACAGAGGGGAAACATGATTAATTAAGGCTGTAATTGTATTGTGTCATAAGAAGGTAATGACAGAAGGTTGACAACATTTGAGAGGAGGAGCCATAATTCAGTTGGGTCGAGGTATTTTGTGGTTGACCGATGCTCAGAGCGCATCGAATGTCCCACCTTCACTGTGTCGAGTGTCTATCTTGTCTTTATGTCCTGAGTTGACTTACTCTTCTGATAATTCATAATGTAATTGGTTACATAGAGAGTCTAATATATAGAAGGTCTTAAAGTTTACAAGCTCATGGAGCCAGTGGACCTTCCTTGTGGCAGAAATGTTGAAGGGGAAGGAAGAGTGGTGAAGGAAAAGAACTGGTGAGGTTTAGAAAAAAGGAGTAGAGATGGGAAAATTTGGAAGACTTCATGCAGCCATAGCCCCTTGTTTTGGTTGACTTTTCCAAATTTACTACTTTTACTAAAATTCATCAGGCCATCTCCGTCACCCCTCTTCCTTCCCCTTCAACCCTTCTGCCAGGAGAGGGGCCACTGGCTCCCAAAACTTACAAACTGTAATACCCTCTATATGATTGTTCTCCTGCCAAAGGTTGCTGAGTAGACTTTTTATTTATTCAGTTGCATTATATTTTCAAAAACTGATTATTTTCTTCTAATAACTGCTGTGTTTTACTTCTTGTCATCATTTACTAGGTGAATTTGAAATTAAAACTACATTGATTAGGCCATAATTTGAGGACTACTTTCTCTGAACAGGCTAAACTCTTCGAGCATAGTTCTTTCACTGCATTCTGAGGAATTTTGCCAGCTTCAGCCAATATTGGCTTTTTGTCCTGAAAGTGGATTCTTTGCTCATACAAGGATTCCTCACACGAGCCTCTAATTACATTAGCATCATCCACTCATCAGTGTCAGACAAGTGCTGCCATTCTGTTGAGTTAATGCAGGATCCCCAATCTGTGGGGACAGATCCTTCTTGGTAGACTCAGTAGAGAATTTGTCACCAGAGTATCGAGTACAGGTGCAAGAGACATGAGTAAAATAATAGACGGCTGACTGCACCTCTGGTTTGTTAATCATATGCGGTATGGCCTCCACGTATTTCCCTACCAGGTTTTTACAATTATCAGAGTTTGCAATGTAAGCTAATTTAACCATCTTCCCAGCATCATCTTCAACACTGATATGATGTGGACATCTGAATTAGTTGCATAATGTGCCTGTTAACATGATGCTGTTAATGTTTTGTGAGAAAATGTGATTGTCGCTACACATAGCTATATATATGTCCAATGTGTATTATGTATTTTGCTGCTGTGAGAGCAACTGTGTTGGTTTCTTCCATGCATTTGACATTATCCACATATTAACTACAGGTTTATACAGATTTTGTCATAATTAAAAGTGAAAGTGACTTGTGTGAAAATACACTCGTGGAAAAAGAATTAGGTAAACCCTTTCAGAGGTTTCCAATTCACTCAAGATTTGTTGAAACATTCACACTCAAGATTTATTGTTGCAACAGTGTGTATGGAGTACATGAAATGACTAAATTTACAGGTTGTTAGCCGAAATGGTACTGAGGTCTCAGATATCGGCCCATGCTGAAATTTCCGTTTTAGTATGTGGTGCAGCCTCCAAATGTGTCAATGCGGATACTGACTCTGGCATCCATTCCATCATACAGATGGTGAATATTGTACCGAAATACACTATGCTACACCTGCCAGACCTGTTCTTGCAGTTTTGTAAGAGCTGTTGGGACAAGAAATGACTCGTGCCATTCGTCAACCATCATCTCCAGCTCGGGCTCCATTGGGGACAAGTGTGGAGAAAGTGCTGGCCCAAGAATTTTCTTCAGGTCTTGCAGAGCATGTTGAGTTCCATGGGCACTGCTTGGGCTAGCGTTATCCTGTTTGAACAACACATCATTTTCATGGTGCAAGAATGGCAAAAAAACTGGGCTAACAACATTCTGCCCATACAGATCAATGGTTCACATCCCTTTCATAAATGCAAAGATAAACAAGAATTGTAGCTTATCGCAACCCCAAATGTAAGGACTGTGGTGGGACCAGTGTGCCTCGAATGAAATAAGTTTATGAGACATCGCTCACCAGGTCTGTCATACACGCAAATGAGCATCACTTGCTTGCAGGCAGAATCTGCTTTCATCATTGAAGTCTATCACACACCATGCTGTCTTCCAAATGATCCTCTGATAGCACGAACAGTGCAAGTCGATGCTGTGCCATGGGTGGAAGATAGGCTAGCCTGACTGCTAATAACCAATTTTCAACAGTTCATGTTGGCACATATGGGCTCACAAGACCTCTTATCTGTGTGTGGTAGCTGTACGAACTGCCACAGTAGCCCTTACCATATGTCTCTCTATACAGTTGTCTGTGCGGTGTGTAGGTCCAGGATCTCTTTCATGTGAGTGACACACTGAGGGAGGTGGTGCAGTGGTTAGCATACTGGACTTACATTTGGGAGATAATGGTTCAGACCTGCGTCCAGCTATCCTGATTTAGGTTTTCCATGATTCACTTCAGGCAAATGCTACGATGGTTCCTTTGAAAGGGTATGGCTAATTTTCTTCCCCATTCTTGCATAATCCAGTGGGACCAATGACCTCATTGTTTTGTCCCTTCCCCCAAATCAACCAACCGAGCAATGGGTGTGACAATACTCACATGACCACTGATAAGAGTGTCATTAGACAGCTGACACAACACATCTAGTCAGTCTCCTCTCTATGACATGCAACACACAAAGGCTCTGTAGTCAGATGTGCTTGACAAGTAAACGTGCTGCACTTCATACAAACTTTTATCATGGAGTTGCCTTTTTTTTCCTTCCACACACATGTAACACCCATTCTTCTTCATCTCTGATGGCTCTGGTGTGTCAATGACAGCTTCTGAAGGGAATTTCTTTCTTAGGTTGGAAATCATCTCAATGAGGACTGATACCTGAATTT
Source organism: Schistocerca serialis cubense (assembly GCF_023864345.2). Taxonomy (NCBI): domain Eukaryota; kingdom Metazoa; phylum Arthropoda; class Insecta; order Orthoptera; family Acrididae; genus Schistocerca; species Schistocerca serialis. Next base: position 622,555,852 of record NC_064644.1, on the reverse strand, counting down.
CTATTCTTCAAGTGTTCATTTGCCAATGGAAATTCTTCAGATAAATACATTGAATTATGACATTTCCTTTTTGTTGCGAAAGCGAATACAAAATTTGGCAATTTGGCCCAGTTATGTTCAGCATAAGTGCAAAATGGCTAAGCAGGGATGGCTAGAGGACAAATGTAAGGATGTAGAGGTTTATCTCACTTGGGGTAAGATAGATACTGCCTACAGGAAAATTAAAGAGACCTTTGGAGGAAAAAGAACCACTTGTATGAATATCAAGAGCTCAGATGGAAACCCAGTTCTAAGCAAAGTAGGGAAAGCAGAAGGCTGGATGGAGTATATAGAGGGTCTATACAAGGACAATGTACTTGAGGACAATATTATTGAAATGCAATAGCATGTAGATTAAGATGAAATGGGAGATAAGATACTGCGTGAGGAGTTTGACAGAGCACTGAAAGACCTGAGTTGAAACAAGGCCCTGGGAGTAGATAACATTCCATTAGAACTACTGACAGCCTTGGGAGAGCCAGTCCTGACAAAACTCTACTATCTGGTGAGCAAGATGTATAAGACAGCCAAAATACCCTCAGACTTCAAGAAGAATAAATAAATTCCAGTCCCAAAGAAAGCATGTGCTGGCAGATGTGAAAATTACCAAACAATAAGTTTAAAAAGTCATGGATGCAAAATACTAACGCGAATTCTTTACAGACTAATGGAAAAACTGGTAGAAGCCAACGTCAGGGAAGATCATATCGGATTCCACAGAAATATTGGAACACGTGAGGCAACACTGTCCCTACGACTTACCTTAGAAGAAAGATTAAGGAAAGGCAAACCTATGTTTCTAGCATTTGTAGACTTAGAGAAAGCTTTTGACAATGTTAATTGTAATACTCTCTTTCAAATTCTGAAGGTGGCAGGGGTAAAATACAGGGAGCAAAAGGCTACTTACAATTTGTACAGAAACCAGATGGCAGTTATAAGAGTCGAGGGACTTAAAAGGGAAGCAGTGATTGGGAATGGATTGAGACAGGGTTGTTGCCTCTTCCCAATGTTATTCATTCTGTATATTGAGCAAGCAGTGAAGGAAACAAAAGAAACATTCGGAGTAGGTATTAAAATCCAAGGAGAAAAAATAAAAACTTTGAGGTTCACCGATGATGTTGTAATTCTGTCAGGGACAGCAAAGGACTTGGAAGAGCAGTTGAACGGAATGGACAGTGGTTTGAAAGGAGGATATAAGATGAACATCAACAAAAGCAAAATGAGGATAATGGAATGTAGTGGAATCGGGTGATGCTGAGCAGATTAGGTTAGGAAATTAGGTTAGGAAATGAGACACTTAAAGTAGTAAAGGAATTTTGCTATTTGGGGAGCCAAATAACTGATGATGGTCAAAGTAGAGAGGATATAATATGTAGACTGGCAATGGCAAGGAAAGTGTTTCTGAAGAAGAGAAATTTGTTAACATTGAGTGTCAGGAAGTTGTTTCTGAAAGTATGCAGTGTAGCCGTGTATGGAAGTGAAACATGGACGATAAATAGTTTGGACAAGAAGAGAATAGAAGCTTTCGATATGTGGTGCTACAGAAGAATGCTGAAGATTAGATGGGTAGATCACATAACTAATGAGGAGGTACGGAGTAGAATAGGGGAGAAGAGGAGTTTGTGGCACAACTTGACAAGAAAAAGGGACTGGTTGGTAGGACATGTTCCGAGGAATCAAGTGATCACAAATTTAGTATTGGAGGGCAATGTAGAGGCTAAAAATCGTAGAGGGAGACCAAGAGATGAATACACTAAACAGATACTGAAGGATGTAGGTTGCAGTAGGTACTGGGAGATGAAGAAGCTTGCACAGGACAGAGTAGCATGGATAGCTGCATCAAACCAGTCTCTGGACTGAAGACCACAACACAACACACATGTTCAGCATACTATAAACTAACACCATAGGCCAACTCCTAAATTTGGAAACAGCATAACCTATAATCATTTTATCCACAGTATCCATTCCTCCTTCAGTGTGATTGTAATTTAATAGTGATACCTGGATTTCCTGTTTCAGGGTTGATATCATGCATTGTGGACACGAGTATCAGTGAACAATTACTTTTTGTTGGGTACAAGACAAGAGATTTATTAGCTTGGAAGCCAAGTTTTGAAACTCCACAGGTTGATCTCTTAGATGTGAAATTCAGGAGGGATCTCTCTTTCCTTGTTGTGAAGAGTGCCTAGGATGGTCAATTTTTTTCTCTAACATGTCTTCCACTACTGGCAGCTTGTGTACATTTCATCGATTGTCACATAATCAGCAGGATTATATGATCACTTCAGGTTGATTGCAAAGGAATGTGGACACTTTCTGACAGCGGTTATGCTGTCAAGTTTTTCCTTTCATTTTGAGTGGAAATATTAGCAAACCTCATACAATGCATTACAAGCAGAAATCTGTTGTAGCTCATTAAGGCCGCATATTCAGTGGCTCAGTCTTAGAGTTAAAAATGACAGAGCAAGTGCTTGAGTGTCAGTCACCTCTGATCTCTCTGAAGATGGCTGGATGGTATTCAGTCAAAATATTAGAAGAAGAAGAAGAAGAAGAAGAAGAAGAAGAAAAAGCAGAATTTATGTGGGTGAATGCCAAAAATTTAATGGAACAGTCTTTACACCATGACAATTTGAAGAACCGTGGACACCAGCTTGTCACAGATTGGGTATTTAGTTCTGCTTTGAATGGTGTTACTTCTTGCCCCTGGGTTATGCTTACTAGTGTTAGTGACTAGAGCATTCTTCCTTGCAAATGCTAAAAATGCAACAGTAGCTACACAAATGTGTTCACATGGTATTAGTAGGATCTACATAGAATAAATATTAGCAGAAATGAATGTACTGGGATCATCCTTCACTCCAATGAAACTTTTGAAGCAAATAAAACTGTCTAGATCATTAAAAATATGGTCTTTGTTCATTGTCTTCATGAGATATCTGCAATAACGATTAGAGGAACATAAAGAGTGATAGATGCTTGTTAACGACATTGAGCTCAAAAAATTTAAAAAGTAAAAATTATTTTAAAGGTTCACTCACAAAGAAACTTCGAACTTGTGAAGCAAAATTCAGTGTCAATATTGAAATCTATGTCTAATCAGCACGTCACTTAATAACTGGTTGAAAGTTAATACAAAGATTTGAGTTCCAGCTTACAGGCAGCACTGATGTGGGAAACATTGCCTTCAAGTTTCACTTTTTTATTATTGTATTTTTCCTTCTTCTAGTTATAATTATTAAAAAGCAGAAATAAGTTAAATTACAAATATACACATTCAAATTATAAAACAGGATTAAATTCAGTAAAATTTCTTACTAATGGGACAACTTTTTAGATATGACATGTAGTCCATGTACAGTGGACCCAAACTTACCAAGTAATCACTGAATCTGTTAATATTATCTACACATCAGGCACATGAAATGGCAGTATTTAATAATAATAATAATAATAATAATAATAATAATAATAATAATAAATAGAAGTAGTATTGTTACAATTAGGCTTGTATAATGGATAGAAAAACTGTGCCTTATGAACTAAAGCTTACCAAAGAATACACTAAAAGATGTAGACTTGTAAAATATATTATTTTCTTAATAGAAAAAAGAACCTCACTATTAAATTCAAATATTTTGAAGGCCACTCTATCTTGTGGAAGAACCAGCAACTCACTTCCAAGTGTTGGTCATTTACTGTGCAACCAGCAGTGAATCCGCCAGACCAGCAGATCTGAGGTGAGATGTGGCCCAGTCAGCAGCAGGAGAGCATGCCACAGTTGGCATACATTACACCAGCAATTCTGGAAAAATGTCAAAAAACCATTTAGGGCTAAATTTATTTTGTTTCGTTAAGATTGTGGACCTGTGTTTTTTTGTGGTTCAAAATTTCTAGGTTCTCCCTTTGGGGCTCTACACCACACTTCCATGCTTTCATTTAGGTGACATAACTTATGCTTCTCCATTAGAAGTGCATTGTATATGCACTTCCTTTTCTATCATAGGGTTACTCCCTAAAACTTGTCATGGATCTGCTCCTCATTTGTCCTATATAAAACTTGTCTCAGCCATTTCAGTTTATTTTGTATACTCCTGAATTGCAGTATTTGTCTGGCTTTATTTCCATTTTTGTGGAATAACCTATTTCCCAGGGTAATATCATCTACCAAACGCTTTGGGGACATTTTTGTGTAGATATTACAGTGCGGGATTGCACACAATCTACAGAATTCTAGCCTTAATCAAATTTATGCTGCTGTGATGTTTGACATTCCTAACAGAGAATCATCCCACCCCAGAAACATATCGATCATTATAAGCAAGTATCCTGGTTACAATATGATGTGTGATTTAAATATTATGTAATCACAGGAGATGGGGTCAAAAGTTCTCTCTGTTTCCGGAACACTAATGTAGTGCTTTATCGCTGATACTTTGCCATGAGGATGCCATCTGCTGAGTGCAGGAATTAGTGGATCGTGGAATGCTCGGTGCAGAATCCACAGAATCCAGACTGTTCTGGGACTAGGGTATTGTAGTCTGTAATCAATTACTGGATCAACTGTATTTCAGTATGTTCAAGAATTCTGAATGAGAAAATAAGGAATGAGATTGGACTAGAACTTATGGGAAGAAGCAGATTGGGGTTTATGGATGGTGATGGCCTCAGGTGACTTAACCTCAGAGGAAACAGGATATGGTGGCCGAGCAATTCTAGGCGCTTCAGTCTGGAACTGCGCACCTGCTACAGTCACAGGTTGGAATCCTGCCTCGAGCATGGATGTGTCTGATGTCCTTAGATTAGTTAGGTTTAGGTAGTTCTATGTTCTAGGGGACTGATGACCTCAGATGTTGAGTCCCATAGTGCACAGAGCCATTTAAATTTGAATCAGGACAAGTGAAGGTAGTGGTTGTATACTCCGGTAAGTAGTAACAACAGAATATGCTTTGCTCATGTAAATCATTTCTGATGCAAACCTCAAGTTGCTTAGCATTATCTGGTCGCCGGTGTTGCAGAAGTGCTTCCACTCCATCCTGTTCCTACGAGATCCCTAATCTGTGGGTGCAGGTCCCTGGCACCAGTTTCAGAAGAGCAAGCATACATGTGAGAGATGAACATATAAAACTCGATAGCAGAGTCGGTCATTGGGGGTTTTTACTCATATGCAGTATTTTCTCCATGTATTGCCTTACCATGTTATTACATTTCTCTGAGTTCATAATGCAAGTTCATTTAAGCACACTCCCAGCATCATCTTCAACACTGGTTAGGTCTGGATAGTTAGATTAGGTACATAATGCATCTGTTGAGTTAATGTTTGTGTGTTTCTGTTAATATTTTGAGAGAAACTGTGTTCCTCCCTAAACATGGCTAGGTGTACATCTGACATGTATTTAGAATTTTCCTGCTGGAGCAATTGTATTTGGTCTCTCCATATATTTAGCATTATCCTCCTGTTCAGTTAAGTTTTGTACAGGATGTATCATAAGGAGAAGTGAATGGTGAGCAAGAGTGAAAATATATGGTCTTGCCACTGCCTCATATGGAATACTGTCTGGCTTAGTGAAAATTTCCATCAAATGCAAACTTTCCTCGTTTAATTGTGCTAAGATTTCATCCATGGGGTATTTGAACAGGAAGTTCAATACTACTTCATGACATTATTTGGCAATATCTGTTTTACACAGTTACCTGTTAAAGGAAATGTACATGTGTTGGTCATGGATAATATTTGAGCCTAATTAGGTAATTTAAAAGTTTATCTTCAGGAATTTTATACTACTTAGTACAAATATATTTGACTTAAATCAGTGGCCATTCACAGCTACTTCTACAGTTACATCACTAAAGACTAATTTACTAGCTCGTGTTTGCAGGAATGTTTTCCTTTTTATTGCCACACACATTTGTTATGTATGAGGCAGAACTATGGGCCTCGTGGGAAAAGGGTGACCCGGTTGAGTCACGCAGTTTGACTCTTAGTCTAATAATGCGGTGTGGCCATTAATTGCAGCGTTGATCACGTGGGCTCACATGAGGATCAATGAACTATACTTGATGGGATGTATCTGTAACTTAGGTGGTTAGAAAGTTAGTAGACAGGAATACAATTAAATACTTAGCTTTAATTCAGCATCAGCGGTGAACGTTGATCTTGACTTTGTACAATAATATTTAGAAGTGCAGTTATAGACTGAATAATTCTTTACAATTCTGATTGCTTCACGCATATAGATCAATTTTCAATGTGTAAACTGTAAGTGGCACCCGGCTAGGTCATAGCTACTGACTTAGCTGAAGGCTGTGCTAACTAGCGTATCTCTGCAAATGAGATCTCTAATAGGAATGGTTCACTTGTTACGGCTTCAAAGTTGGCTGTAGAACTGGCCAGTGAGCTAGCCTGTCTCTTAAGACCAGCTGAGTGGCGGCACTTTTTCTGCTAGCATTGAGAGTGGCAACTCGCGGGTCCAAAGTGTACTGACAGACTGCGGCCGATTTGAAACCTACAACCTAGCAAGTGTGGTGCCTTGTGGTGTCACCACAACATTCATCTGTCATTTTTCACTACTTTCACCCTGCATATTTCTGTTAACGTTATAAGAGCAACTGCATTGTTCTCTCCACATGTTTGGGTGTAAGACATTAGTTTGGTTGTTACTTTTCCATTCACTGCTACATACCATTCTAGGCATATCTCTTCTTAAACTAATAGGTCGAGATCAACTCTCCAGTTTTTACTCATTGTGGTTTTTTCACTTCTTCTCCCTTATTTACAGTTACAAATTTTCTTCATTGGATATTTAGGCAGAATCCAATTCCTTGAAATAGTTCTTTTGTCTTGTTATGCTTGGTTGCTATTGAAACACTTGATAGATTTTCTCTTGTTTTTGTATCAAAATTCCTTTTTTCCTTTGGTCGTTTCACACTGGTCACTACATTCTAATGTTTTTGACCACAAGAATGTGTGAAGTTGGATTGCAACCTTCTCACCTCTTTTACATGCATGGACTTACTTGGAATGCTTAGCTGATCTTCTTGTCTGGATAGCTGGCTCTATGTCAGTCTCCAAAAACTTCTTCTCCAAAGAATGTTGGTAGTTAAAGGAATATATACAGGGTGATCCAACTGAAGTTTTGGATGAGATTATCTTGAAAACTATACATTGAGTAAAAGTAGTGGGTAAGAAGAGTTCATACACTCAAAGGGGGACATCAAATGATACTAGACTTAACCTCCATCCCCTGCCGCATTGAGTGGGGCAGGGGGCAACTTTTAAATATTAAACAGAAACATCCATTTTTTATTCCAGATTTGAATTCTTCATAAAAAAGTAATGAAGTTTTGTCTGAATCAGTTTTTTAAACCATTGACAGATCGTACTGAAATAGAGAAAAAAGTAAAATTGGGGAAGAACTCTGATTTATCTAGAATCATCCAAGAAAGATGCGTAAAATCACTAAAGAATGTGTGCCAAATGTTTTGTTATGCCAAATTAACCTATTTTTGTACAAAACGTACTGTATCCTACTTTTAGCATTACCCAGGAACGACAACATGGATGTAGTGGAATGATGTTCCCATGGGTTGCTTCATTAGTGAGAGTCCCCTTACCTCTCACAATTTGGGGTGCTTAATTAATGAAATTAGCCACAAAGAAATTGTTGAAAATTATCCCCATTTGCTTGAATGCATAAAGTCAATTGTCTGCAAAAGTTGTACACAGTTTTGAGCAGCACATCCTGTGGTATGGCTGCACATGCTCTTTGAATGCGTTGCTCCATATCGTTTCAGGTTGTGGGCTGTCTTTCACAGACAATAATTTTTTAATAACCCCACAAGAAAAAATCAGGAGATGTTAGGTCTGGTGAACATGGAGGTCACTGAATTGGTCCGCTGCGTCCTATCCACTTACCAGGGTACTGTAAATTTAAAATGTTACACACATTTTTAGCATAATGGGGAGCTGCTTTGTCCTTTTGGAACCACATTCACTGCCTAGTTTCTAAATCAACATCTTCCATTAGCTCCAACAAATCATTGTAGAGAAGTTGTAAATAAGATTCCCTAGTGACATTTCACCCAAAAAATATGGTCCTATCAAGTAAACCATTTAAAGTTTCACACCAGACCATTAACCACCATCTGTGTTGATTGTCAATATTGGTCCTCTGTCAAACCACACTGGCACAGACCCATTGACAATCATGATGATTTAATTTTCCATTATCTAAAAAAATCATTGTCACCTCTTGTGATTTCCAAGGCCCATTGGCAGAAATGCACGTGTATTTGCATATCTTTCAGCATTAATGCCTGTGTCAGTGTGATATGATAAGCATGATATTTATGTGCCTTCAAAATCCTCAAAACAGTCGATTTCGGTATTCCAGTTTGTCTCTGAATCGCATGACTACTAATTTCAGGATCCAGTTCAACACGGGCGAGAATGGTATGGGCAACAGTGTAATTTTCATTGTATTCACAATGACAAGTTGGATGGTGCACATATTCATTATTCGAAACTGCTCTCAACAAGCTTGAAATGTTTTTGCTTGGATGTCGTTTGTTTGGGAAACGATCGGCATACAATTGTGCAACTGCATCATAATTGTTATGACATTCATCTAAAATTAACATCACATCAACAGTCTCTGAAGGAGGATAGTGAGCCATGTTTTGCTAAAGAATAATTTACTTTAGTCAGTTGATGTCTACGGTTCACAATCGGAAAGTGAAGTGACGTCTGATCACAATGAACCGACCTTTATACTGAGCAATAGTTCGCAGTTTGGCGATGGTAGCACCACAGTCGGGTGAGTAATGGCGTTGTGAAGAGTTCCCTAACGAAACTTTAATACCATTCCCCTACCTCTATCAAAAATTTTTTTTGTAAAAAAAAAAAAAAAAAAAAAAAAGCTTAATTTGGTGTAATGAAAGAATTGGTGCACATTTTGCATCAATTTGATGCATCTTTATCTAATCATTCTAAATAAATTGGAGTTCTTTCCCAATTTTAAAGTTTCTTGATTCCAGTGCCATCTGTCAGTGGTTTAAAAAAATGTATCAGATGAAACTTGATTACTTTTTTATTGAGAATACGAATCTGCAATAAAAAATGGTGTTTCCATTTAAGATTTAAAAGTTGCCCCTCACGCAAGGGGGTGGGGGATGGGGGTCACATGTAGTATTATTTGATGGCCCCCTTTGATCTTATGAACTCATCTTACCCACTATTTTTACTCAATGTATAGTTTTCGAGATAATCTCATCCCAAACTTCAGACGGACAGTTCAACTTTCATAAAGAAAAAAACAATCAGTTCACACATAAACATTAGACTTCTTGTAAGTCATCCATATCATCTCACATTAGACACAAATTAAGATACATTTACCACATAGTTGATTCAACAGCCACCGAAACAGTGAACAAGTCTTGCCTCTAGTACATCTGTGTTAAAAGTTGCTAAAAATCTTTTTTCAACTCATCTGTTTATTTCATCACTACAATAAAGTTACGAAACAGCTCAGAACAACACATAAGTTTCTTGGGGCTGGTGTGTTCTTTCATTACAATTTCCTTGACATGACCGACAAGTGCTGTTGGTTCCATTTGACTGCCATGTCTACGGTCTTCTCACTACACACTTTAGACCTGCACACACAGACAGGTGACACACAGTAGATAGGCTCTCTCACACTTACATTTAAAATATCATGTATTCGAGAAGGTAGAAGGCCGAGTGGTTCTAGAAATTACGCGGAAATTCTCTAAACACTATTGGTGATATTAATGTAAAGTGCCTCATTCCACATCATTAAGAAACTAAGTAATTGCAGTTGATGTTGCTCTGCACTTGACAATTTAGAATTCAGCATTTTTCACTCTGTTACTGACTCCCCACTGCTCAATTTTGTGGCAAGATTTTGAAATTCTGTCCATTTTCACTTTCTCACTGTGCTCCTTTGTTTTTGCATGTTAAATTAAATCTTTCTTGTGCACATTGAGACCAGTATGAAGTACCCACAGAACAGTGACCCCCCCCCCCCTCCCCCCTCCCACCATCCCCGCTTGCAAATCTTATGGGTACCCCCACGTTGGCAACATTGATGAAAAGTGGTGGTAGGAAATAACCAGTGACTTTAATTGAGTTAGTGTTATATTTCAACCACTTTGTGCGGATGTTAGTTTGCCCAGTTTTTCACCCTTTTATTTAAGGGACTTCATCATTTTTATGCGCATTTGATGCACCTGTTTGAGTGGTGTTACAAATGTGAGAGAGAAGAAATTTAATTACTTTCAAAAGAAATATAGTGTTCCCATAGAAATTGTCAACTTGTTGTTTATGGAACACAAGAGCCCACACAATACTTGTCAATTTTGGAGTTCTTAAAAAATTTCAGGATAATATTTTCTAAAACTGTAAAAAAAAATGTTTTCCTGTGATTCTCTTCACTTCATTAAATCTCTGAGCAATTTTGAGACTTGCTGCTAGATCAAATTCTGATTTCAGAAACTTGTTCATATTGATTAGCACTGGATGACTGTCAAGGTGTTTAATGTGTTAACAAATTATTTAGCAAAGTTTCTGGAAAATGTGGGTTCAAATCCCCCCCAGCTTTAATTGGAAAATAATCTGCCACTTTTCAAAGCTTTCAGGTGCTCATGAGGTGGGCTGCTTAATACATCATACATGTCTGCACCTCATCTCAGAATGAAAATTAAATGGAAGACAATTTATCACTATTTTCCTCTATGATCCCTTCTTCCGTTGAATTTTGTAATTCATGTCTTCCGACAACAATAAAAACACCATTGTAAAATTGTTTCCATAAATCAGCAAACTGACAATACAATTTTAGCTTGTTACAACAATATTACATAATTCAAGACATAAAGACTCTACAGTAGTACCTGTTGGCTGTAATACAACATTTTTAGAGACAGCTCTCAAATCATACTAAAAATGTTCTGAAAGCTAATACAAATTTTTGAGTTTTTGGATATTTGCTATATTTAAACAAAAAATAAGCATGCAGATTTAAATACTATACGTGGTGATCTCCAATGTCATCTGACATGAGCAATGAAAATTTTTCGCTGCCAGCAAAACTCAATCAGAGGCTACACTGCAACTAAGTTGTATGTTTTTACTCCAGGGGGCAAGCATTTAAAATATAAAGTTTAACCTATGCAATGTGGTTGGTTTCTTAGAAATTTAAATGTTCACTGTGACCTACCCTTTGGGATTACCTCATCTTCCCCTATATGAATAAAAGAATGCTTACGCTGGGGAGGAAAAGTACCGTTAGTCACAAGGAGTGAGAAATTATGTAAACTGTAGTGCAGGAGTGGGCAAGAAACCTGCTTGTGTGAGGTACACTTGCACTTGAGCAGGCACCTGAGTGTGGCATGCATACAGGTGTGCCAGGCAGCTGCTTTCTTCCTCCCCTCCCCCCCCCCCCCCCCCATATTCTTCCCTGCCTTCTCCATGGTATCTTTTATTTCCTAGCTGCATATCACTTGAGATCCAGCTTATTTAAGTACTGCAAGTCGACTTTGCAATGAAATTAATGTCGGAAACAAAATTTCTACATACAGACTAACTCCACAACAATTATATAAATTTTCATCAACTACTTTGCTCTTAGCCACAATACATTAATTTTTATAACAGTAAAAAATCTGTCACAGAGTTATGTTGAGCCAAACATTGCCATTACTTTCACAGACTCATGATGAAGACAAGGAGGCTAATGCTGTGGAAAGTAGATCTATTAATTTCATTTGCAAATTGTGAGGAATGTCATCTACAGAAGTAGAAAAAGATCTCAAAGCAATTCGAAAGCTTGGGATAGATTTAGTATCTCCATAAACCACTTAAGTTCCTCTTTTATTGTACTAATTAGAGAAACATAGTCCTTGTCATTTTTTCATGGTCAGAAGATGGAATAGGTAGATGTGCTGCAGCCTTTGATGAAGGCTGTCTTTGCCACACTGCAGGCTTTCTTGTGACAGTGTCAATTACTCCTCACCAATCTCTAAATATGGTCCAGGGATTAATTTTTCACAGGGACGTCATCCTGTAAACTGATGAGGAACTCCCAGCTAATCTGGAGTGGTGTGGTGTTCATTTTATTCGACTTGTGGAGGAGGCTTGCAAAGACAACTGCACCAGTGTTGGCTCCCTTATTCTGCCTTCTGAGAGGGATACCCTCCCAGAGAAGATGTGACATGAAGCCATATGTCCCTCCATGTATGCGGTGCTTTCAGTGCTTGCATTTTGGGCATATGTCTTCTTCCTGCCATACAGGGGACCCTTTGTGTGGTGACTATGGCCATCCAGTCCATGAAGGAATCTCTTGTATTCCAACACCTGTGTGTGTCAGTTGAGCTGACCACCACTCCCCTAGCTTGCCGGATTGCCAGTTTACAAAAGAGAAAAGAAGATCCAAGAATACTTGTCCCTGAATCACCTGTCATATGCTGAGGCCCGCCGAAAGTATGAGAGACTCCACCCATTGCCACTATCTTCAACTTTTGCCTCTGTTACTTCCTTTCCTCCTCCTCCCTTGTCCTTACCCCTTCGCCTTCCCGGTTTCCCCAAACCCCCCACCCCTTGCAGTTCCCACAGCCTCCCATCAGGGAGTGGCTCCCCCTGCCCAGTCAAAGAAGTGCCCAGTGCTCCATTCTTCAGCATCAGCTGGTGATTGGGCTCCCTTCTGGGATTCCTCTCCCCAGTGTCTCTCAGGCCAGAAGACTCTGACCACCACTCAGCCACGAAGTGCACCATTTGTGCACCCCAAGGTGACCCATTCTCTTTCAGTTCCAGATCTTGCAGAAACCTGTACACCCCCTGTGTCCTGCCCTTCTCCACCTCAGAAAAAGAAGAAGAAGAAACATAAATCCCAAGACAAGGCACCAACAGTGCCCCTGGAGGTGCCATCTTGCCTCTCACAACATGAGTCTGACATCTTATTCATGGTTATCACCCCATCCTTGCAGGTGATGACTAGTGACTGACCTCCTCCCCAGCTTCTGCATGTCTACCTTGATAGTATCCCTTGCAATTCCACTGGATGATCATGTGGGAATAGTACATCACCTACCAGAAATGCAACATCTTGTCTCCTCCTATTCTGCATTCTGTCTTGTTCTTCAAGAAACACATTTCTGTGAGGGAGTGTGATCAACATTTCGTGGTTACCTGGTGTTCTGTTGGAACCATGCTGGCTCTGGGGTAGCATGTGGTGGGTTCTGCACATTGGTTCTCTCCGATCTCATTAGTGACTGCCAGATTTGTTTGCACTCAAACCACTATCGCTTCCAAGTTGGTACATAGGGGATCCAATCACCATTTTCAATGTCTACCTCCATCCAGGTAGGCCAATTCCTTATGTCTACCTTAATCCAGCAACTCCAACCACCATTTCTCCTCCTTGGGGACTTCAGTGCCCACCATCCACTGTGGGGGAGTGTTACTTCAATGGGTAGGGGTATCCTAATTGACCAACTTATCACGGACCTCGATTTGTGTCTCCTCAATGATGGTTCCCCTACTGACTTCAATGCCACCCATGGCACCTTCTCTGCTATCAATCTCACGATCTCCTCCCTTGCCCTGGTGGCTTCCCTACATTGGTCATCCCATGATGACCTTTGTGATAGTGACCACTTTCTGGTGATTCTATGGTTCCTCTGCTGATACCAGGCAGACAGGCCCCCATGTTGTGCATTCCACTGGGCCAATTAGCCTTTATATATGTTTGCTGTGAACCCCCCTCTCAAATACCTTTTATGCAGTCGTGCAAGGCATCCCTGCCACTATTTTCTGCTGACACTGCTGTTAAACCACATTTGGCTCACTTGTGCTTTTCTGTCACAATGGCAAGACAGTATAGTTAGCCCTGTCCTTAAGCCCAGGAAAAACCCAGTGTCTCTAGTCAGACTAATTGGGTGGTAGCTGTCCAATGTACTTTGTAAACTGATCAAAAGGATGATCAGCTTCAGATTATGTTGGGTACTTGAATCTCAGGACCTTTTGTCCTTGTATCAGTGTGGCTTTTGGACAGAGCGACCTCCGAATGGTCATTTATCCAGATTGGAATCAGCCATTTCACAGACTTTTACTCACCGCTGGCACCTTACTGCCATCTTCTTTGAACTATATAAGGCATATGACATGGCTTGGCGCCATCACATTTTAGTTACCCTCCATAACTGGGGCTACCGTAGTCCCCTTCCAATTTTTATCCATAAGTTTTTATTTCACCAGCTCTTCTGGCTTTTGGTTGGCATTTCACTTAGTGCCCTCCAGATTCAGTAGAATGGTATCCCACAGGGTTCTGTGCTAAGTGTCACACTGTTCCTCATTGCCATCAATGTGCTTGTGACCTCTGTTGGGCTTCTGGTTACACCGGCATTGTACATTGACAATTTTTGTATCTGGTGCAGCTCCACTCGGCACCTTGGAGCTGGCGCTTAGCAGATGCTTCCATCCGATGGGCCTCTGCATGGGCCACCACCCGTGGCTTCCAGTTTTCTTCCTCCAAAATGTGCATTGTGCATTTTAGTCATAGACCCACATTACACCCCGATCCAGAACTTTATTAATGTAACCAGTTCCTTGATGTTATAGCACAGTCCCATTTCTTGGACCTTATTTCTGATAACAAGCTGGCATGGCTGCCCCACACTCACCACCTAAAGACTACATGTATGTGGAAGCTTAATGTTCTCCACCTCCTGGCCCACACATGTTGGGGTGCTGACCATTCCACTCTTCTCCATCTTTACCATAATCTAGTCTGGACATGAGCAGAGCATGGTAGTCAGGCTTATGGCTCAGCAGCTGCTTCCACTTTAACTCCTTGACCCTGTCAATCATTGTGTGGTGCATATGGCTATTGGTGCCTTTTGCACTAATCCTGTTGATAGTCTCCTCACAGAAGTGGGGAGTTCCCTTCTACACATCCAAAGGTGCCAAACCCTTTTTCTTACACAATCACAGTTTGACGAAGAGCCCAGGTTACAGAGGATGGTCAGGGAATTGGCAATGAGGGATGTCTCCCTCCTGTCTTCTACTGGCTTCAAACACCATCTATTTCTGAGATCATGTAGTGTGTTCACAGCAGGGCATCTAGCTATTCAGAGAGCCCTCCTTTCTTTCTCAGGCCTCTTTCCACAGTGTTTTAATTTGTTCAGACTCCATGAGCAGCCTGCAGGCTATTGATCAATGTTACTCTTGTCAGCATTTGGTCTCTACTATTCATGACCTTCTCTCTGACCTTGAGTGTGCTGCCTCTTAAGTTTTCTTTCTCTGGATCCTAAGTCATGTGGGCATCCCAGGTAGTGAACTGGCTGACTGATTAGAGAAGCAGATACTTACCCCCATTTCATTTCCAGATTCCAGCTGTGGATATGTGGATCTACATTAAATCTCTCTTTCCTCAAAAGAGGAATGCCCTCTGGAGTGCTACTGCTATGAGTAAAAAGCTCTGTACGATCAAGGAGTCTACTGCAGTACGGCTCTCTTCCTTCCACTCCTCTCAGAAGGAGTCCATTGTTTTATGCCCTTTACACATTGGTTGTACAAGGCTCACCCATTGTTTCCTCCTACATAATGACCCTTCCCCCACAATGTGGTTGTCGAACCAGACTGACTGTACTTAACACGAAGGGCCAAGAGATGGGGGGGACATTCCAATAATATGTGAGATACTGTCTTCCAGATTCCTTAAATGTAATATTAGCAGACGATCCATGGATGGTTGAACTGGTCCTCAGTTTCTTCCATGGAAGTGGTTTTTATTTCCAGATTTAAGGTTCTACTTTAGTCTTGGTGCTGGGGCAGGTTGGTTGTGGTTGGGACTTCTTTTACAGTCTTGTCGGTCTGTGACCCCACACAGTGCCCCCCCCCCCCCCCCCTCCTTCCCCTTTTCCCAGTTTTTTGGTTTGATCTTACCTTTTATGTTTTAATGTATGTGTTTGATAATCATTATTTTATAATTTGATTCCCCTAACTGGATCCGTCCACTTTTAGCAGGCCCTCTTTCTTCTGTGACTCACTTTGGAATCACAGACTGATGACCTTGCCGTTTGATTGATTGATAAACTGAGTGGGGTTATGGGACCAATGTATTCATCTGGTGGAGATGCCACAATAGAAAAGTACTAAAGAGTGGGTCACACTAGTGTTATGTACTCAGTTTACCCATGAAGAAGACTATTTTTTGAAAATTCTCCCAATAAAAAACTGACCCTTCATCTCAACACACTATACATCTCTGACACTATAAAGTTAAAATTTTTTATTTTTTGACAACTTTTATTTTAGTCATCAGTTTCTTCCGCCATTGGCTATCTCCTTATCTCCAAATGCCAAAATAAAGAAAAGAACAACTTACATTGAGACCTGAACAAGTGCAAATATTTTCACTAGGTCTACTGTAGAGTTCCTAAAATGGTACCAACATACACATGATTCATAATAATGGGAGGCATTTGGTGAATGGGTGCATTGTCAACTAAGCAGCTTTATGTATGAAATTCCCTGATTTCCAATATTCTGAGTGTGCTTTTGCTTCCCTACATTTTGCACTAGATGTGCAGGTGCTTTATTACTTTCACTGTTAGTGAATAACTGCTTGAAATGTTGTTACAATATTTGTCTAGTATAGAATTTTTACAGTCGAATATTGCTTTATACTGGACATGCATATCTTGTGCAATGAGTAGAGAAGCAACAGTACACTTAGTTGTATGAATATAATTCCTTGATTGTGCATTTTCAGCTAAACATAAAAGCAGAAAACACCTGTTCATCAAACGCCACGAATAAATATAACCATATGCATTTAATACCAATTCACTAAGATTGAAAGTAGACCTAGTGAAAATATTTATACTTGTTTCTAGTTTTAATTTTGACTGGTTTCAGCCTGGAATGGCGATCTTAAGATGCTACATTAGAGGAGAGGAAAGTTGATATTATTTCATAAAGTGATTCTTTGAAACAAAAAAACAAATGTTAACAGTAAGTCGCGCCTCAAACAGATGTTTTGTTCAGAAACTCACAGTATTTTGACAAGTGCAGTGGGTAAACCTTCGTAAGACACAAACTAGAAGCGGTTTTGCATTGCAGGTGTCAGCAGGGGCCGTACTTTGCACCTGTGATGGTTTCCTGAGATGACTGAGACAGCAAGGTAGCACATCTGGAAGTGGTCAATGTCATCCCATACATTCTGTTGACATGGTGCACAGCAGTAGTCCCAGTTCAGTCTCTGCATATCTTTGGCATCCTACCAGCATGGTGTGTCAATGGCTGTTTGGCTATTCCTTTGCAAGGGTGGCCCATAATGGCTCTTCTGAGCACCCCCACCCTTTGCAAACAGAGCATTGACCAAGGTGCATTGTCAGATTGTCATGTGGCCAAACATAGTGAGAAACCCCACTTATGTGTAGTGAATTTGGTGCATCAGTTGAAACCTATTTGGGCTGCCAATCCCCCAACTGGGTTGACCTCAAATGCCTCCAAGAACTGACAGATGTGCATCTTCATCTTGTTAAAAGCACAGGTGGCAGTTGCGCTCCTGCACCACCTATAATGGTTTGAAGTCGTGCCGCTGGCTTATCGCCCATCAGCCCACCTACCTAAGCGTGCTCCTCAGGGATTTCTCCGAACTGCAGTGTTGCCTCCATTGTGTGACTGTGCCAGTGACTGGTGGGTGCATTCGTGTGGCTAACAGTTCACCACTGGAATGGAGGAACCTCTGCACCGTCCTACTGACAGCTTTGCTCACAGCTGGCAGTTGAGCAGGTAGATTCTGCATACCTGGGTGTAATCTTCAGCCCCTTGAACTGTAGACAGACAATCTCTCTTGAGCATCAGCTGAACTCGTAGAAATTCTTCAGATAACTGTACAGTTAAAATGCGCACTACACAATATTCCTTACTGTTTTATAAAAAAGGAGAGGGCAACATGTCTAATCTTGACATAGTTCGCACAACAATGGATCGCCCAGTGTATTTTCAGTGTGGGATTTAGAAATAAGAAAGTAATTCTCAAGTAAGAATACATCAAACAACAAAGTATCAAATAAACTCACTTCACCAGTGTCATGTGGCTCAAAATGAAACAAAGTATCCTGTAATAATTTGAAATTTATTTACATGCAATTGGTGATAAGTGTTTAATATCTGACATAAGAACGATTATTTCTCTCACAAGAAGGGATAAGGACAGCACAGGGCTAGTATTCATGTCATTTACATGTGTGTGTTTCACCACTAACCTATGCTTTTAACAAGATAAAGACTTAACAAGATCAAGTTTTCACTCTGCAATGGAGATTAATTTTGGTAATGGTTTCCCCATGATACTCTTTTTCTCAGGAGTGCTCGTTCAGAAATTAATGCATGAGAATGTCTGAAGTTGTGGAAGGTATATTGAGGTGCTGGAAAAAGAAAAGCTGTGAGGACAGGCTGTGAGTCATAACCAGAAAACACAGTTGCTATGATCTGTTCTCAAAAAAAAAAAAAGAAGAAAAGAAAAGGCGCAGTTCTAGGTTAGAGTTCCATTATAACAAACAGTCTGAATCTGCCACCAAGTTCAGAAATAGCATGCACATTGCACTGTAGTGAAAATTTCATTCTGTAAATGTATGTAAATTAATCTATACATGTATTGACATCTCTGCTTAGAAATTACACAATCACCATTTGCCAATTCCCTGACCATCCTGTGAATGGTGTCCTCTTTGCAAGTGAGGGCTGTCTCCCTGGTGGCAACCTCCCACAGGTGGGATTGCTGGTTGGCATGTGTCTCACTTCCCTTTGTCGTTCGTTGGTATCTCCATATCCACTCACTGGAATGGACCTTGTGCATTTCACTTATCTCCCCTCCCCCTTCCCTTTCAGCCCCCCCCCCTTCCTATGATCCTTGGATGGTACCTAGACCACAGATTAGGAGCAACCTGTTTCAGGGTCCTAAGGTCTCTGCTGCACCTATGGTTTTCTAGAATCTTTTAGGCGCCATCCATGCAGTTACAGGGTGCCTTCATCTTTTACACTGATGGTTCTAAGACAGTTGACAAGGTGGGATACACTTCCACATCTTGTACTGCCATTGAACAATATTTATTGCCAGGATCATGTGGTGTGTTCACAGCAGAGCTTCCCCCCTGCGGGTCCGGGGATTAGAATAGGCCCGCGGTATTCCTGCCTGTCATAAGAGGCGACTAAAAGGAGTCCATCCCCCTCACGGGGGTAGTTCGCGCCTGCGTCCGGAGACGGACGGTTCCACGACCTATCATCGTGGTCCTTTTGGTTCTTTCACTTCTCGTTTCTTCCTTCCTTTTGTTGGTTCCTTTCTTTGCTCTTCTCCACCTCACTGTCTTCCTTACTCTTTCCCTTGCCTTCTCCTTGCCTTCTCATTGCCTTTTTCTCCTTGCCTTCTCATTGCCTTTTTCTCCTTGCCTTCTCATTGCCTTTTTCTCCTTGCCTTCTCATTGCCTTCTTCTCCTTGCCTTCTTATTGCCTTCTTCCCCTTGCTTTCTCATTGCCTTCTTCTCCTTGCCTTCTCTGGTCTCCGCCTCGGCGTTTGAGACAGTCTGTCCTCTTTCTCCCTCTCTCTCTTCTTTTTCCTCTTCTTCCTTCCTCCCTGTGCGTGTCTGAAGGCCGACCCACGCGTTCGCACGCGTAGCCGGTGACGGGGTAACGCGTAAGTCCCCGCCCTGGGTAGACATGTAAGGCACGCGCGTACCCCCTGGTAAAGGCCAGGCCCGGGGAGGGGTGATTGCCTGAGCTGATACCTTCTGACCATGCCGATTGGTCCCTCCGTCTGTTTCTCGGGAGGTGTGACCTGAGGTGTAAACATTCACCTAAGGCGGGAGTGCCCTCTGAGAGGGTCCCCACAAGGAAGGAGCGCGCCATCGGAGACGCTGGCAATCATGGGGGATTCCTCCGCAATGGATTCTACTCCATCTCTTTCGACTTCGACCCAAAAACGGAAACGTGACCAGCCAACAGTGACAAAAGTACTACCGCCTGCCCCACAGTTCCTCGTAGTTTCTCGAACTGAGGACGGAAAGGATTTTTCCTCTGTCAACCCTTTCGTTATTCAGAAGGGCGTAGATGCCATAGCCGGATCTGTCAAATCCTGTACCAGGTTGCGTAACGGCACCTTATTACTGGAAACTGAGAATGCCTTTCAGGCACAAAAACTGCTTCGGGCCACCCTCCTGTACACGTTCCCTGTCCGGGTGGAGGCCCACCGAACTTTGAATTCGTCTCGTGGTGTGGTCTATACTGACTCCCTCGACGGCTTGACTGACGAGGAGCTTCAATCATTCCTCGCTGAGCAGGGCGTGACGGCTGTCCATAGGGTCATGAAAAAGGTCAACAATGACCTTGTACCGACCCGGACAATTTTCTTGACCTTCGATAGTGTTAAGCTGCCATCGCGCATCAAGGCGGGCTACGAGGTTATTTCTGTTCGCCCCTATATCCCGACACCTACGCGCTGCTACCAGTGTCAGCGTTTCAATCACACTCGACAGTCTTGTTCCAATGCGGCTAAATGTGTCACCTGTGGCAGGGATGCCCATGAGGGTGACTGTCCACCTCCGTCTCCTCGTTGTGTGAACTGTCAGGGTGACCATGCAGCATCCTCCCGCGACTGTCCTGTCTATAAGGAAGAACGCTGTATCCAGGAAATTCGGGTCAAAGAGAAAGTGTCCACCTCGGCTGCTCGCAAGCTATTGGCTAGTAGGAAGCCCACGCTGCTCCCAGCGGGGAAATACAGTACTGTCCTCGCCTCTCCTCGGACTACCCGGGAGGTAGCAACCCAGACATGCGATCTGACCTTCAGCACCACGGTCGTCCGTTCGGCCAGTGCTAAGATCGCGCGGTCGACGTCTCCTCTTCCTCCCATCACCCCACAGACACGAGCACCTTCTTCAGCTTCTGCTAAAACGAAGACACCGAAGTCAGATGCACGGGCCTTCAAGAAGGAACCATCCCGTGCAGACTTCCTCCGTACCTCGACCTCACAGCCTTCGACCGGTACTTCCACTACACGTCCTTCCAAAAAGGCGCATAGGAAGCACAGTTCTCCTTCCCCGCCACGGCGCATTTCTTCTCTTGCGCCACCCAGCGGCTGCCGCCCCAGGCCGTCATCCGTTTCGCCTGGCCGCACCGCTGGTCGCCGTACATCTGGCCGTTCACTGGCGGAGGAAGCTCCCCCTCCCGGCCATCCTCCCGAGATGGCCGATGACCCTATAGACCCAATGGACGATGACTGTCCGCCTACTGATAGCGGCGGCAGTGCTCGCTCGAAGCCAGGCCCTAAGCGGCCTTCGAGGTGACCACTTCTCTCATCTTTCTTTTCTTACGATGGCACTTATTCACTGGAATATTCGCAGCATTCGCTCCAACCGAGAGGACTTGAAGTTGCTGCTCCGCTTGCACCGTCCGCTTGTCGTAGCCCTCCAGGAAACGAAGCTACGCCCATGCGATCAAATTGCCTTGGCACACTACACCTCTGTGCGTTTTGACCTACCCCCTGTGGTAGGTATCCCAGCTCATGGAGGGGTTATGTTGCTGGTCCGGGATGATATTTACTACGATCCCATCACGTTGCACACCGGCCTGCAGGCAGTTGCCATCCGCATTACTCTCCCCACTTTTACGTTTTCCTTTTGTACCGTTTACACTCCATCGTCATCTGCCGTTACCAGGGCAGACGTGATGCAACTTATTGCTCAGCTACCTGCACCATTTTTGTTAACTGGAGACTTCAATGCCCACCATCCCCTTTGGGGCTCTCCAGCATCCTGCCCGAGGGGCTCCTTGTTAGCAGACCTTTTCAACCAGCTCGATCTTGTCTGCCTCAATACTGGCGCCCCTACTTTTCTTTCGGACACATCTCACACCTATTCCCATTTAGACCTCTCTATATGTACTCCCCAACTTGCACGCCGGTTTGAGTGGTATGCACTTTCTGATACATATTCGAGCGACCATTTCCCGTGTGTTATCCATCTCCTGCAGCATACTCCCTCTCCGTGCTCCTCTCGTTGGACCATCTCCAAGGCAGACTGGGAGCTCTTCTCTTCCAGGGCTACCTTTCAGGATCAAACCTTCACAAGCTGCGATCGTCAGGTCGCACACCTCACGGAAGTCATTCTCGCTGCTGCTGAATTTTCCATCCCTCACCCTACTTCTTCTCCACGTCGCGTACCGGTCCCCTGGTGGACCGCAGCATGTAGAGATGCTTTACGTGCTCGTCGACGTGCTTTACGCACCTTTAAGCGCCACCCTACAGTGGCGAATTGTATTAATTATAAACGATTACGTGCTCAGTGTCGTCGTATTATTAAAGAAAGCAAGAAAGCCAGCTGGGCTGCTTTCACAAGCACCTTCAACAGTTCTACCCCTTCTTCTGTTGTCTGGGGTAGCCTGCGCCGGCTATCTGGCACTAAGGTCCACTCCCCAGTTTCTGGCTTGAAGGTCGCGAATGAAGTCCTTGTGGCCCCTGAGGCTGTCTCCAATGCCTTCGGCCGCTTTTTCGCCGAGGTTTCGAGCTCCGCTCATTACCACCCTGCCTTCCTCCCCCGCAAACAGGCAGAGGAGGCTAGGCCACCTAACTTCCGCTCCTCGAATTGTGAAAGTTATAATGCCCCATTCACCATGCGGGAACTCGAAACCGCACTTGGCCGATCACGGTCCTCTGCTCCAGGGCCAGATTCTATTCATATTCAGATGCTGAAGAACCTTTCTCCTGCGGGTAAAGGTTTTCTTCTTCGTACATACAATCGCATCTGGATTGAGGGACATGTTCCCGCATGCTGGCGCGAGTCTATTGTTGTCCCGATTCCTAAGCCGGGGAAGGACAAGCACTTGCCTTCCAGTTATCGACCTATCTCGCTTACCAGCTGTGTCTGTAAAGTGATGGAGCGAATGGTTAACTCTCGATTGGTTTGGCTGCTCGAGTCTCGACGCCTACTTACCAATGTACAATGTGGATTTCGAAGGCGCCGCTCTGCTGTTGACCATCTGGTTACCTTGTCGACCTTCATTATGAATAACTTCTTGCGGAAGCGCCCGACCGCGGCTGTGTTCTTTGATTTGGAGAAGGCTTACGACACCTGTTGGAGGGCGGGCATTCTCCGCACCATGCATACATGGGGCTTTCGCGGTCGCCTCCCTCTTTTTATTCATTCCTTTTTAATGGATCGACAGTTTCGGGTACGTGTGGGTTCTGTCCTGTCCGACACCTTTCGCCAGGAGAATGGGGTGCCACAGGGCTCAGTTTTGAGCGTCGCTCTCTTCGCCATCGTGATCAATCCAATAATGGATTGCCTCCCAGCTGATGTATCAGGCTCCCTTTTCGTGGACGATTTTACCATCTATTGCAGCGCGCAGTGTGCACGTGTCCTGGAGCGCTGTCTTCAGCGTTCTCTTGACCGTCTTTACTCCTGGAGTGTCGCCAATGGCTTCCGTTTTTCTGCCGAGAAGACGGTCTGTATTAACTTCTGGCGCTACAAAGAGTTTCTCCCACCGTCCTTACGACTCGGTCCCGTTGCTCTCCCACTCGTGGAGACAATCAAATTTTTAGGCCTTACCTTTGACAGGAAACTTAGCTGGTCTCCACATGTGTCATATTTGGCCGCCCGTTGTACCCGTTCTTTAAATGTCCTCCGTGTTCTCAGTGGTATGTCGTGGGGAGCGGATCGAACCGTCCTACTTCGTCTATATCGGTCGATCGTCCGCTCCAAGCTGGATTATGGGAGCTTCGTATACTCCTCTGCACGGCCATCCATCTTACGCCGCCTCAACTCCATACAACATCGGGGTTTACGACTTGCGATCGGAGCATTTTATACCAGTCCCGTAGAGAGTCTTCATGCTGACGCTGGCGAATTGCCACTCACCTACCGGCGCGATATACTGCTTTGTCGGTATGCCTGTCGGCTACTGTCAATGCCCGACCATCCGTCTTATCGTTCCTTTTTTGACGACTCTCTTGACCTTCAATACGGGTTGTATGTCTCTGCCTTGCTACCCCCTGGAGTTCGCTTTCGTCGCCTCCTTCAACACCTTCATTTTTCACTCCCTGCAACCTTTAGAGTGGGCGAGAGCCGCACGCCACCTTGGCTCCAGGCTCAGGTCCGCGTTCACCTCGACCTCAGCTCGCTCCCAAAAGAGGTCACCCCCGGTTCGGTCTACCACTCCCGTTTTTTGGAACTTCGTTCGAAGTTCAACAACATGACTTTCATTTATACAGATGGCTCTAAGACCAATGACGGGGTCGGGTGTTCCTTTATTGTCGGGGCACAAAGTTTCCAATACCGGCTCCATGGCCATTGTTCGGTCTTCACAGCTGAGCTCTTTGCCCTCTACCAGGCTGTTCTTTACATCTGCCGCCACTGACATTCTGCTTATGTCATCTGCTCAGATTCCCTGAGCGCCATCCAGAGCCTCAGTGATCCGTACCCGGTTCACCCTTTCGTACACCGGATCCAACGCTCTCTTCAGCAGCTGGTGGACGTCGGTACGCCGGTTAGCTTTATGTGGGTTCCTGGCCATGTCGGTATCCCTGGGAACGAAGCTGCAGATGCCGCGGCCAAGGCTGCGGTCCTCCAGCCTCGGACAGCTTCTTGTTGTGTCCCTTCGTCCGATTTTAGCAGGGTCATTTGTCGGCGCGTTGTGTCGCTGTGGCATGCCGATTGGGCTGCACTTACCGACAACAAGCTTCGGGCCTTAAAACCTCTTCCCGTGGCTTGGACGTCCTCCTCACGCCCTTCTCGGCGGGAGGAGGTCGTTTTAGCAAGGTTAAGAATTGGACACTGCCGGTTCAGCCATCGCCATCTGCTGACGGCTGCGCCGGCGCCGTTCTGCCCATGTGGGCACTTGCTGACGGTTAGACACATTTTAATGTCCTGTCCTGATCTTAACACACTGCGCCTCGATCTTAACCTGCCTAATACTTTCGATGCCATTTTAGCGGATGACCCACGAGCAGCTGCTCGTGTTCTTTGTTTTATCAATTTGACACACCTCGCTAAGGACATTTGATGTTGTTTTTTAATCCTATGCCTGTCAGTCTGTCTTTTATTGTGTTTTCCCTTTTAGTTGTTGTTGTCAACTTGTGCCTCGCGGTGCATTCTTAGAGTAGTCAGGGCGCTAATGACCATTGAAGTTGTGCGCCCGAAAACCACAAAAAAAAAAAAAAAAAAAAAAAAAAAAAAAAAAAAAAAAAAAAAAAAAAAAAAAAACAGCAGAGCTTTTAGCTATTCACAGGGCCCTCCTTTCCATTTCTCAGGCTTCCCTCCACAGTGTTTTAATTTGTTCAGCCACAATGAGCAGCCTGCAGCCTATCAACTGTTGCTACTTTTGTCACCCTTTGATCTCTGCTATCCATGACCTTCTCACTGTCCTTGGCCATGCCACATGCTCAGTTTGCTTTTCTAACCAGACACTCAGCCAGTTAATTCCCTGGGATGCCCACATGACTTGGGACCCAGAGAAAGATGATACTTAAACCCATTCCTTTTCATGATTTCAGCTGCAGATATTTGGATCTAGATCAAACCTCTTGCCCCTAAGTGGAATGACATCCGGTGTGCTACTGCTCCTGGTAATAAACTCCGCAAGGGCAAGGAATCTGCTGCAGTTTGGCTCTTTTCCTTGCACTCCTCTAGAAAGGAATCAACTGTTTTATACCCTCTATGCAATGGTCATAGTAGGATTACCCATTGTGGGGGTGATTCATTACTTAGGAAGAAACAATGTTGTTGGGGAGTCAGACTGAATGTCCCCCCTGCGGGTCCGGGGATTAGAATAGGCCCGAGGTATTCCTGCCTGTCGTAAGAGGTGACTAAAAGGAGTCCATCCCCCTCACGGGGGTAGTTAGCGCCTGCGTCTGGAGATGGACGGTTCCACGACCTATAATTGTGGTCTTTTTGGTTTTTCACTTCTCGTTTCTTCCTTCCTTTGGTTGGTTCCTTTCTTTGCTCTTCTCCACCTCACTGTCTTCCTTACTCTTTCCCTTGGCTTGTTCTCCTTGCCTCCTCATTGCCTTCTTCTCCTTGCCTTCTCATTGCCTTCTTTTCCTTGCCTTCTCATTGCCTTCTTCTCATTGCCTTCTTCTCCTTGCCTTCTCATTGCCTTCTTCTCCTTGCCTTCTCATTGCCTTCTTCTCCTTGCCTTCTCATTGCCTTCTTCTCCTTGCCTTCTCATTGCCTTCTTCTCCTTGCCTTCTCTGGTCTAGGCCTCGGCGTTTGAGACAGTCTGTCCTCTTTCTCCCTCTCTCTCTTCTTTTTCCTCTTCTTCCTTCCTCCCTGTGCGTGCCTGAAGGCTGACCCATGCGTTCGCATGCGTAGCCGGTGACGGGGTAACGCGTAATTCCCCGCCCTGGGTAGACATGTAAGGCACGCACGTACCCCCTGGTAAAGGCCAGGCCCAGGGAGGGGTGATTGCCTGAGCTGATACCTTCTGACCATGCCGATTGGTCCCTCCGTCTGTTTCTCGGGAGGTGTGACCTGAGGTGTAAACATTCACCTAAGGCGGGAGTGCCCTCTGAGAGGGTCCCTACAAGGAAGGAGCGCGCCATCGGAGACGCTGGCAATCATGGGGGATTTCTCCGCAATGGATTCTACTCCATCTCTTTCGACTTCTGCTCAAAAACGGAAACGTGACCAGCCACCAGTGACAAAAGTACTACCGCCTGCCCCACAGTTCCTCATCGTTTCTCGATCTGAGGACGGAAAGGATTTTTCCTCTGTCAACCCTTTCATTATCCAGAAGGGCGTAGATGCCATAGCCGGATCTGTCAAATCTTGTACCAGGTTGCGTAACGGTACCTTATTACTAGAAACTGAGAGCGCCTTTCAGGCACAAAAACTGCTTCGGGCCACACTCCTGTACACGTTTCCTGTCCGGGTGGAGGCTCACCGAACTTTGAATTCGTCTCGTAGTGTGGTCTACACTAGATCCCTCGACGGATTGACTGATGAGGAGATTCAATCTTTCCTCGCTGAGCAGGGCGTGACGGCTGTCCATAGGGTCATGAAAAAGGTCAACAATGACCTTGTACCGACCCGGACACTTTTCTTGAATTTTGATAGTGGTAAGCTGCCATCGCGCATCAAGGTGGGCTAAGAGGTTCTTTCTGTTCGCCCCTATGTCCCGACACCTACGCGCTGCTACCAGTGTCAGCGTTTCAATAACACTCGACAGTCTTGTTCCAATGCGGCTAAATGTGTAACTTGTGGCAGGGATGCCCATGAGGGTGACTGTCCACCTCCGTCTCCTCGTTGTGTGAACTGTCAGGGTGACCATGCCGCATCCTCCCGCGACTGTCCTGTCTATAAGGAAGATCGCTGTATCCAAGAAATTCGGGTCAAAGAAAAAGTGTCCACCTCGGCTGCTCACAAGCTATTGGCTAGTAGGAAGCCCACGCTGCTCCCAGTGGGGAAATACAGTACTGTCCTCGCCTCTCCTCGGACGACCAGGGAGGTGGCAACCCAGACATACGACCTGACCTTCAGCACCATGGTCATCCATTCTGCCAGTGCTAAGATCGCGCGGTCGATGTCACTTCTTCCTCCCATCACCCCTCAGACACCAGCCCCTTCATCAGCTTCTGCTAAGACGAAGACCCCGAAGTCAGATGCACGGGCCTTCAAGAAGGAACCATCCCGTGCAGACTTCCTACGTCCCTCGACCTCCCAGCCTTCGACCGGTACCTCCACCAAACGACCTTCCAAGAAGGCTCATAGGAAGCACAGTTCTCCTTCTCCGCCACGGCGCATTTCTTCTCCTGCGCCACCCAGCGGTTGCCGCCCCAGGCCGTAATCCATTTGGCCTGGCCGCACCACTGGTAGCTGAACATCTGGCCGTTCACTGGCGGCGGAAACTTCCCCTCCCGGCCATGTTGCCGAGATGGTGGATGAACTTATAGACCCAATGGACGAAGACTGTCCGCCTACTGATAGCGGTGGCAGTGCTCGCTCAAAGTGAGGCCCTCAGCGGCCTTCGAGGTGACCCCTTCTTTCCTCTTCCTTTTCTTCTTACGATGGCACTTATTCACTGGAATATTCGCAGCATTCGCTCCAACCGAGAGGGCTTGAAGTTGCTGCTCCGCTTGCACCGTCCGCTCGTCGTAGCCCTCCAGGAAACGAAGCTACGCCCATGCGATCAAATTGCCTTGGCACACTACACCTCTGTGCGTTTTGACCTACCCCCTGTGGTAGGTATCCCGGCTCATGGAGGGGTTATTTTGCTGGTCCAGGATGATATTTACTACGATCCCATCCCGTTGCACACCGGCCTGCAGGCAGTTGCCATCCGCATTACTCTCCCCACTTTTACATTTTCCATTTGTTCTGTTTACACTCCATCGTCGTCTGCCGTTACCAGGGCAGACATGATGCAACTTATTGCTCAGCTACCTGCACCATTTTTGTTAACTGGAGACTTCAATGCGCACCATCCCCTTTGGGGCTCTCCAGCATTCTGCCCGAGGGGCTCCCTGTTAGCAGACCTTTTCAACCAGCTCAATCTTGTCTGCCTCAATACTGGCGCCCCTACTTTTCTTTCGGACACATCTCACACCTATTCCCATTTAGACCTCTCTATATGTACTCCCCAACTTGCACGCCGATTTGAGTGGTATGCACTTTCTGATACATATTCGAGCGACCACTTCCCGTGTGTTATCCATCTCCTGCAGCATACCCCCTCTCTGTGCTCATCTAGTTGGACCATCTCCAAAGCAGACTGGGGGCTCTTCTCTTCCAGAGCGACCTTCCAGGATCACACCTTCACAAGCTGCGATAGTCAGGTCGCACACCTCACGGAAGTCATTCTCAATGCTGCTGAATATTCCATCCCTCACACTACTTCTTCTCCACGTTGCGTACCGGTCCACTGGTGGACCGCAGCATGTAGAGGCGCTTTATGTGCTCATCGATGTGCTTTACGCACCTTTAAACGCCACCCTCCAATGGCGAATTGTATCAATTATAAACGATTACATGCACAGTGTCGTCGTATTATTAAAGAAAGCAAGAAAGCCAGCTGGGCTGCTTTTACAAGCACCTTCAACAGTTTTACTCCTTCTTCTGTTGTCTGGGATAGCCTGTGCCGGCTATCTGGCACTAAGGTCCACTCACCAGTTTCTGGCTTGACGGTCGCGAATGATGTCCTTGTGGCCCCTGAGGATGTCTCCAATGCCTTCGGCCGCTTTTTCACAGAGGTTTTGAGCTCCACTCATTACCACCCTGCCTTCCTCCCCCTAAAACAGGCAGAGGAGGCTAGGCCACCTAACTTCTGCTCCTCGAATCGTGAAAGTTATAATGCCCCATTCACCATGCGGGAACTCGAAAATGCTCTTGCCCGGTCATGGTGCTCCGCTCCAGGGCCAGATTCTATTCATATGCAGATGCTGAAGAACCTTTCTCCTGCGGGTAAAGGTTTCCTTCTTCGTACTTATAATCGCATCTGGATTGAGGGACATGTTCCCGCATGCTGGCGCGAGTCTATTGTTGTACCGATTCCTAAGCCGGGGAAGGACAAGCACTTGCCTTCTAGTTATCGACCCATCTCGCTTACCAGCTGTGTCTGTAAGGTGATGGAGCGAATAGTTAACTCTTGTTTGGTTTGGCTCCTCGAATCTCGACGCCTACTTACCAATGTACAATGTGGATTTTTTAGGCGCTGCTTTGCTGTTGACCATCTGGTTACCTTGTCGACCTTCATTATGAATAACTTCTTGCGGAAGCGCCTGACCACGGCTGTGTTCTTTGATTTGGAGAAGGCTTACGACACCTGTTGGAGGGCGGACATTCTCCGCACCATGCATACATGGGGCCTTCGCGGTTGCCTCCCTCTTTTTATTCGTTCCTTTTTAATGGATCGACAGTTCAGGGTACGTGTGGGTTCTGTCCTGTCAGACACCTTTTGCCAGGAGAATAGGGTGCCACAGGGCTCAGTTTTGAGCTTCACTCTCTTCGCCATAGCGATCAATCCAATAATGGATTGCCTCCCAGCTGATGTATCAGGCTCCCTTTTTGTGGACGATTTTACCATCTATAGCAGCGCGCAGTGTACACGTGTCCTGGCGCGCTGTCTTCAGCGTTCTCTTGACCGTCTTTAGTCCTGGATTGTCACCAATGGCTTCCGTTTTTCAATATGGGTTGTATGTCTCTGCCCTGCTACCCCCTGGAGTCCGCTTTCATCGCCTCCTTCACCACCTTGATTTTTCACTCCCTGCAACCTTTAGAGTCAGCGACAGCCACATGCCACCATGGCTCCAGGCTCGGGTTCACGTTCACCTTGACCTCAGCTCGCTCCCAAAGGAGGCTACCCCCGGTTCGGTACACCACTCCCGTTTTCTCGAACTTCGTTCGAAGTTCATTAGTATGACCTTCATTTACACAGATGGCTCTAAGACCAATGACGGAGTCGGGTGTTCTTTTATTGTCGGGGCACTAAGTTTCAAATACCAGCTCCATGGCCATTGTTTGGTCTTCACAGCTGAACTCATTGCCCTCTACCAAGCTGTTCTTTACATCTGCTGCCACCGACATTCTGCTTATGTCATCTGCTCCAATTCCCTGAGGGCCATCCAGAGCCTCAGTGATCCGTATCCGGTTCACCCTTTCGTGTACCGGATCCAATGCTCTCTTCAGCAGCTGGTGGACGACGGTTCTCCGGTTAGCTTTATGTGGGTTCCTGGCCATGTCGGTATCCCTGGGAATGAAGCTGCAGATGCCGTGGCCAAGGCTGAAGTCCTCCAGCCTCGGACAGCTTCTTGTTGTGCCCTTCATCAGATTGCAGCAGGGTCATTTGTCGGCGCATTTTATCGCTGTGGCATGCCGATTGGGCTGCACTTACGGACAACAAGCTTCGGGCCTTGAAACCTCTTCCCGCGGCTTGGACGTCCTCCTCCCACCCTTCTCGGTGGGAGGAGGTCGTTTTGGCTCAGTTACGAATTGGACACTGCTGATTCAGCCATCGCCATCTGCTGACGGCTGCGCCGGCACCGTTCTGCCCATGTGGGCAGTTGGTGACGGTCCACCACATTTTAACGTCCTGTCCCGATTTTAATACTCTGCGTCTTGATCTTGGCCTGCCATGTACTCTGGATGCCATTTTAGCAGATGACCCAGGAGCAGCTGCTCGCATTCTTTGTTTTACCAACTTGACAAACCTGTCCAAGGACATTTGATTATGCTGTTTCTTTTAATCCTATGGCTGTTACTACGTCCTATATAGTAATATCCCTTTTAGTTGCTGTTTTAACCTTGTGCCTCGCGGTGCATTCCTAACTTAGTATGGGCGCTAATGACCATTGTAGTTGTGTGCAGTAAAACGACAAAAAAAAAAGAAGAGGTGCAGTTCATATAATAGCCCGTCCATAGTAACTCTGAAGTAGGTCTATTCCAGTTTCTGTTGATCTGCCTCGGCCAGACAGAGATCATCCATCTGATAACAACTTTCCTGTCATTTCTCTTTGTAGCTTCCTCAATCTAGCACCCATCCTCTTTTGTACATGTCTACAACACTCAAGTTTCTTTATCAAGGTATCACCATAAACATTGAACTCATTAATTTTATTGAAAGCTTTAGAGTCCCCATTGCCTAGGTACTTCATGTATATAACATTATAAATGGGAATCGACCTCAGAAATATTTTAAGAGCTCCACCACACTCCTCCATACCTCCTGTGTAACCATCATAATTCTTAGAACACTGATGTTCAATATGTCCTCCAGTGTTACCATGGCAGGTATGGCAGTACTTAGATAAGCACTCAACATCAACAACTTTTCCATTCTCTAGAGAAGTACCACTTGTCCTCTATGTTTTCATGTTCCATCAAATGCACCAACAATGTCCCTGGTTCTAATAATATTTACAGTTTCTTCTACTGCACATTTCATAGATACTTTAGACACAACAGTCAAGGCACCTAAAAGTTTTTTATGTACTTGTTGTTCCTAGTGCGAGGAGGGGGAAGGTCCATCAAACTACAAAACACTTGATAGCCTTTTTCCCTTTTCGTATTGCACACATGCATACACCAACTTCAAAATCACATTGAATTACGCACAATGTTTGAAGTCATTTTCGAGATTTATTGCAGGATCTACACAGAAAAACTACTTTTGATGCTAAACCCTTCCTGCTAGTTTGTTGTTCAGTTATTTCCAGACAGCCTATACCATCACATTGCTTACATTTCACCACTTCCTTTATCAAAGCAGATAAGGTGCCCACATCAACAACAACAAATCCACTACAAACAGTGTCACCGTTAACACAAAAATTTGAATCAGCAGTAGGATTGGTGGGAGATGATACGTACGTTACTTTCAATAGTGTGGCTTCCTTTGCTTGTGAACTGGTTACCATGGAATTTCCTTTTATTGAATTTCTTGATGCATGGCATAGTTTGCATTTATTGCACACTAAATGATATATACTTCCACAAATATATGTAGTACTTGGGCAACAAACATTCAGTAACACATGAACAAATTGCTTCAGCAAAACAAAAGTAAATACTAGAAAGATAATCATTTATGGACACTAGAAACCTGCACTGTTACAACATATACAATGTATCATCACTGGAAACAGAAAGTTACCAGTTCTTTTCGAAATAATACTGGTTTCTGCAACAGAAATAAAGTAGGCATGACTTCATACATTATTGTAACTTTGAAATTTGCTATATATTGGTAATTTTTCATTTTAAACCCTATATATATATATATTGTATATATTGTGGAAAAATCGAAATTTTTTAAGTACCCTTTATCCTTAATGTGTTCACTTCAATTTTTTTAAAGCAGTGGCAATGCGCAAATTGTTAACAGGAAATACTGAAAATGCATGGAGGTAGATTTCTGTAAAAGCTCCCGTCCTCCTCACCAAAATAGATGTTGCGACCATAATCCAGCATATTTGGACTTCCATGAAAGGCATTAAAATGTATTTATCAATCTATTTTTACCTCCCTCTATAAATCTTCTTTCGCTTCAGTGACAGGTTTGCACTTGGTAGTGTTCGTAGTGACTTGTGACCCATTTCCAACAACTTCAGTTTCGGAGCAGCCCGTTTCCAAAACTTCATTTAGTTTACTGAATCACAACTTCTCATGTTATGCCTTGTGCCTGTGGAAATTCTGGCCATTGTTTTTGCACTCTGTCTCTGGCATATGTTGGAATTTTTGATTTTTAATCCCGTTGTTTTGCACAAAACCAAACTTTAAGAAAATGGTTTAAAATTCTTCACCTTTAGAGTAATTTTTGATTACACAAATGACACATATATGTGCTTAACATTTCATGTGTCTAACACATGTGTATATTTTGCCCTATTTGGTTTAATGGCTCTGAAATAGATGTTTGAACTGTTTGAACCCAACCAAGGCATACATCCTGTGCCCTCTTTTGATTGTCATGAAAGTTCCATTATCTACAATTATTTGAGGTGCATTATCAATGTTAGTCTGTACTTCAGTTAATGCTGCATTAATCTCATGCAGTAGAAACTCTTTATTTATTCCATTTGATGCTTCATCGCAGTGAGTGAATTGCCGGTGGATTTCATCCTCTCCATTTCACACTAACACTCACCCACAACCTCTACTGACCTTTGCCACGTGCTCTTGCACATTGATGCTGTAAGGGATATTAGATTTGAAGATGTACAGGTACTTTTCCCTTCATTAGGTACAGTGATACTTTGTAACGACGACACCACTTCCTAGCCACTTTACCCTTGCACGTAGCTGAACTCATACAAATAACGGAGATCATTTTTGGACAACCATGTTGATAACGTGCTTAAACAGTATCTTTCCTAGAATTTGGCCTTTGGTGCAACTAATGCTTCAATGTTCAGTTGACGCGTTTTATTACTTGGTCCCACTTCTGTAGATCTTTGGCCCTGGTA
Organism: Schistocerca serialis cubense; assembly: GCF_023864345.2. Classification (NCBI taxonomy): domain Eukaryota; kingdom Metazoa; phylum Arthropoda; class Insecta; order Orthoptera; family Acrididae; genus Schistocerca; species Schistocerca serialis. The sequence goes on along the minus strand of NC_064644.1, from coordinate 622,521,839 downwards.
AAGAGCTCTTGATGTGATGATGAGTCATTCGTTCCCTGACTGGTATGTACTTCTCATGTAGTTGGGAGATTAGCCACTTGTGTTTCTTTTTTAGTGCCACTCAGGGATCACATGTAGGGTCCTTTGAGGTTGACATGTGTGCTTGTGAAGCTGCATTGACCCCTGAAATAGTAACAAGTAACTGAAAAAAGGTTAATAAAAATATATTTTACGTTGGATAACTTGTTTATAAACATATTGTACAACATTTTGATTCAAGGTAAAGTCAGGACATTTAGTTTTTAAAAGAGATTTACTATTCCATAAGAGTTTGAGCTCAGTGGCAAGGAGATCAAAAATGTTTACAGCAGCATACATAGCATCTCTCTGCAGCAGAGACAGTGTATGTAATTCTTTTTTTTAGTGCCACACCTGTGAATTTTTGAGTTCTGTCACCAAGGATCCAGTCTCCAGGAACACGATACATTAGAGAAAATCAGTGTTGAGAAGCAGTAGTCAGTTATCTCAGCTGGCTAAATTACTTGCAATGGGAGGTTGATGGACTCATTCTATATATGATTATTTTCACTGCTCAGTAGGGAGATGATAGTTTGATTAAGGAAGAGTTCCCCCAGGACATATTTCTATCACCTGATTATGTGCTGGTTATTCAGTGTCACTGAGTGTTTGTCTGGCTTTTCATGACTTTATGTAAATTACATAAAATTTATTGTGTTTAGCTTGGCAGGAAGGGAGTTAACAAACCTGCTACAGAATTTTGGTGAAATGTCATTGGAGATTGTGTTAGACAGATATTCTGTTACAATGATGGTGTCATCTGTAAACATGGTACATTTCCACTGGGCACCATTGACTACTGCAGGCAGATCTTAGCATAAAACAGAGACACTGAAGGACTCAGAAGGACAGAAGGTGTTACTTTACCCAAACACTGTTCTGGCTGTATTACTAAGTGACTAATCGGGTTCATGACAAACAGTGCCTGTTGCATGTAGCCTATATAAGTGCTTTCTTTAATTTTCAATATTTCGTACAGATGTGGGGTGAATTTAAATTCCTGCCATGATTTAGTACATGTAAAATGTTCAAATGTGTTTGAAATTTTGTAGGACATAACTGCTAAGGTCATCAGTCCTTAAGCTTACACACTACTTAACCTAAATTATCCTAAGGACAAACACACACCCATGCCCGAGGGAGGACTCGAACCTCCGCCGGGACCAGCCGCACAGTGCATGACTGCAGCGCCTTAGACCGCTCGGCTAATCCCACGGGGCTTAGCACTTATAACAAAAGTTTAACCCTGTAGGATGAGTATTACAGTCAGAAACAGTGCATATATGTCTTGCAGCAGTGTAGCTCAAGTTGCACAAATTATACCCACTGCATATATCCCATGTTTCATAATGAGAGCACTATGTGATTTCCAAAAAACTTCAAACATAATTTCAAACCTCTCGTAAATGCTTAATGTCATAACATAGTTGTGCATTTCTAAAGCAGTCAGAAGTATGAAGTTGTTTTATACCTTGTAGTTTGAGTCTTTAAACATACTGAATATGATTTATACGGAAGATATTTATTATGCATCATAATTTGAGCGTATTTTTATAATAATGTGGCTCATCACTCATGCTAGAAATTCTCTTATGCAGATGTAACAATAATATACACACTAAATGATTACAAAGTATTATTAAAAATTTCAGTTATATGTTACTCTTCTAAATGTACTTCACAGATAAGTAATGGATACATGTGTTTGCTGAAATGTATTCTGCCATTGTCCTAATAATCTGAATATTAGTTGTCTGTTACACTGTTACATGCATTACAACTTGAAGAAGCAGTTCATGGACAGTATTTTCTTTTACAAAATGATTATCATATATGGAGGCTGTGGATCTGCATATAATCAAATGTGGCTACAATAACTGCTGGTCAAGAAGGAATAACTGCAGATGTGAATTTGTTAATGACATTGTAAATATGTGATTGTCATTACTTTTTAAATTTTATGCTAAAGTATGTTTTTTATGAATAAATAATTTACAAACACACAGAGGAATTTATGGCAAGTTATATTCACTTTGTGTTAGGTAACCTGTGTGTACAGGGAATTATGATATTTTGCCATGGTTAAATTGTTACCTGCGCACATTTATATCATTACCACAATAGCAATATGTTTACCCAAAATTGTAGTATCTCTCAACTTTGATATTTCTATATGATGATTTTCTACATAATGACAGTCTGCATTTGTAACACAATGTAGGAGGGGCATTCAATAAGTAATGCAACATATTTCTATTCTCGGCCAATGTCACTTCGAAAAATTCTGCATTTAACATCTTCGGATATGATAAAGCTATAGGGGCTGAAGAAGGAATATTCCACAAAGTTGCAATAAGTGGCAGCACTATTTGTGCCTTAAAAATGGCGTCTATAACAGAGGTGTATTGCAAGCAGGGACCTGTTGAGTTTTCAGTGCAAAAGCAGACCATCACAGATATTCATAGGCACTTGCAGAATATCTACAGAGACCTGGTTGTGGAAAAAGGAAGTATGCCATTTGCACACAGTTGTGATTCTGCAATGTTGGAACATGCGAACACTCTGATTGTGATCTGGCAATCGCGAAGGATGGAACACCTTGCTGCTCAGCTGGACGTCTCTGTTGTTAGTGCAGACACACTCATCCACCAGTTAGGGTACTCAAAGGTGTGCCCCGCCAAACTGGAGACTGTAAAGACCAACAAATGACCACCTGTGCCAAACTGTCTGCACATTACAAGGGTTAAAGTGATAATTTTTGTCAAACATTGTCAGACGGTGAAACACTCTGAACTGAGAAACAAGACAGCAATCCACAGAGTGGCACCACATCACCTGCTCTGAAGAAAAAGTTCAAAGCTGCATCCTCAACCAGTGAAGTCATGGTGGTGGTCTTCTGGAATTTTGAAGTTGTTATTCTGTGTGATTACCTCCATCATGGTGTAGTGTTTTGCACTACCATCATGAAGTTGAAGAAACAACTTCAGCATGTACGTCACCACAAAAATGGAAATGAACTCTTCTTCTCCGTGACATTGCAAGACCTCACCAAATCTGCACACCTGAGAGGAGCACACATACTTCATTGGGACAAAGAGACAAAATCCAGATGGTGCGATGTCCAGACTGTTGGGTAGACAAGGAAGAACTGTCCATTCTGCACTCTGCAGAAAGCAGTGTGTGGATGATGGGGGCAGTTGTTGATGCAACAAGATGGTGCTGTCATCAATTAGTAGAATGGTGTCATGAGGCATACAAGCCCTCCCAGTAAGGTGGCGTAAGGCCATCAAATTGAACAGAAATTGTGCTGAAAACTCGGGTTTTGTATCAAAGATCATAGGAAATAATATGGTGTAATGGGATCCTGAATAAAGCCAACCTGCTTTCAGAAAAATTATTGCGTTACTTACTGAGCACCCCTCATATAATTAAGTCAGCATTTTAGACAATCGAATGTTCCAGATTAGTAATATGGAATGTACTAACTTGTAGCTATTCAGATTGTTTGAGCTAATCATAATACACTTCAAGTGTAATAGATGTCAAGAAATTTCTTTTAACACTTAGTATTTAATATTATATCTCTCTGTAGTGACTACAGAGGCTTGTTAGATGTTACATTTCATTAATGTTTCTATGTTGCAAGTATTACAGTTTAAAAAATTTAATATCAGCAAGGTACCAGGTACTTGGAAGGAATATCTAACAGCATATATCAGTGCATAAAGTGCTGTTACATTTTTGAATCATTTAATGTTTCACTTTTGTATATTTACCCATTGTTAATTGTGTTATGTCCAAAGAATATACTTGTGATGTTAGAATACATTGTATTGTGTCAACTTGTTAGCTCAGCATAAACATGTGAATCTCACATATTAAATTTGACATTACTTTGGTTTTAAATATGGTCAGGTACCACTTGCCATAAACAGAACAGTCATATGTGTCTCACTATCTTCTTTTTAGAAACGTCTGACATTGCTTCCACTTACGTGTGTCAGACGTATTCTGTTTTCTTTTCTGTCGGTCTCTCTTGACCAACTCTTGATCTTTTCGACCCCGATGGTATTAGGTTACGAGGCCAGAGGGTGTCTTTCATTTTCCTTATTTAATCTTCTCTCTGATGGGGGAGGACCTGTTCGGGTATTGAAGAACAAGAACAAGAACAAGAGGAAGAGGAAGTAGTTGTGATACTACTTCGTATCTCCACAATGTGGCTGGAGAAACCTTTAGCCATGCTTGTATCAGAACAGTGATGACCATGCTGTGGAGGAGCATTATTAAATTTCTGTGAAGTTGTGCAAAAGGCTGGACATTCCTGATGCACACAAAAATAATTTGGAGGTGCCAGGTGTTTGGAGAAGACTGAAATGAAAATGAGGACAGGACTTTATAGTTGAGCATTGTTCAAAGTATATGAGGTACTGCTGTACTTCCTCACAAAAGAGTACCTCCTCAGTAAACAGTTTCCCAGATACTACCATAACTTCAGAATTACATGGATAAAAGAAATGATAAAGTCACTATTTTGGTCATTTATTTATGTAGTCATAAATACCATATGCTCTTGGGATATTTTCATTGGTGTTACATGCACTTAATGTAAACTATGCAATCTGTTGTAAAATTGCTACAGGGTTTTCTTGCTGTACCCAGGGCATGTCAGAATTCCTGTTACAGGTGTGTAAGAGTTGAAGAAGGGACTTTGTACGTTTCCAGACATGGGTTCAGTAATGAAACCTGGTGGATAGAGTTTGCTCTGGAACCTCTCTGTAATAGGAATTGTGAAACACTCTGGATTTTTAGTGAGCAGATGGATGGCATGTGTAGAGTGTAGACTTACTGATGCTCAGTAGTCAGTTTCCTTTATATCTGTTATGGACATCATTCCACTTGATACAAGTGTTATAAATATTACTACACAGATAGAAATTTTATATTAATTTTGTGTGTGAGTTCGTTTCTTGTCATGATGCCAATCGGTCAATTGGATTCCTTGGAAGCTTGTTGTCTGCAGTAAAGCTTATTTTGTTGCCAATGTAGTGAAGAAAGTTTTTGTAAGGGTTTTGTAAATTCTTGAAACTTTGTTTTGCAAGTAGTTCATTACCTGGCAGTGAAAAAAAATGCTTGCACTTAGGAAGCTTTGCTTTAGTCTTACCTAATGGATATAAATCTGCAATAATACAAATACATCATTATTCTGTGATGTCCATACGATAATCAGTTTAGATATTTTTGTGGAAATGTTACCCCAGTTTGGAGTTGTCAGTTATCGACTTCCATGTTTCCCTTATAAATTCAGTATTACAGTGATGAAGAATGTGATTGAAACACAATAGGTAATAGTACAATGGTTTGTTCATTAATATGTTCAGAGTGCATGTGCTGTTAATAAGAAAGTATACATGTCACCTTTATTCTATTACAACAAACTTTTTTGTTGTTCACAAGTTACTGCAATAATTTATTTGTATTCATAATATCAACACCATTGTGACATTGGTATGTACACCAATTATAGTGATATTTCCATGTTCCTGTCATTCATATGTGAAAATTTAGTACCTTACCGTCCAGATATTGTACAGGTACCAGTAAATTGCTAATTGTTTAGACTCTGATGCCCTGTTGTACACAAGAGTTAAACTTCTGACTGGTTTGCAAATAAGTTAATGAGCTAAATGTTCCACTTAAAGCATAAGTGCAATCATTTGCTAAACTTTTTCTTCCTTACATGCTTGAAGTTCATCAGAGGTCTGTAAGTGCACTCATCCTGAAATACTCATAAATAAAGTGTGGGTATTTGCACACATAATCAGTTACACTGCCTTGGCAAGCACACTGTTTCCCACTGTACTACTTGCCAATACCTACTCGCTAAGATGTGTAGTCTTATGTTAAAAATGTCTTGTTGTGTTCAAGTCCATCAATAATTATCCAAAATATTTTTTGTAGTTCCTGGAAGGCATTAATTAGGCAACTTGCAACTGGTACCAGGTTCCTGGACATACAGCTGAATCTCCAGTAGCCCAGTGTAAGAGTTAACTTGAAGGTCAGTTACTCGAACAGCATTAGTTTAATAAGTGATGATGTCATTCATTGTTATGTAAGCAACTTCTGTGCCTAAAGTTAGTTTTGCAATACTGTCTGATTGTAAAGTGACTTTTTTAACATAATAAGCCTTGAGTTATTAATATTAGTGCATCTTCATTGGGGCTCTTGTCTATTTTTATTACACTAGCCATTGGCTACAGATTTTTCTCCATCAGATGCATGTATCCGTGCACATCCACTCTATGCACATTTCTTACTTAATGTGTCAGAATTTTGGGTACATGAACATTGATTAGTGTAGATCTTGTTTGCATACATGGTTGTTAGGTGATCATAAATCATTAACTCAATCCATTAATTTATGGCTAATGATAGAAGCAGTTCCTAGTTGTGGAAGGTTCTTCATTCTCCTATATCTTACCGTACGAGCTCTGATTTCCCTTATTTTATCTTGGTGATCAATCCTCCCTATGTAAGTCGGTGTCAACAAAATATTTTCACATTCGGAGAAGGAAGTTGGTTACTGGAATTTCGTGAGAAGATTCTATCGCAACGAAAAACACCTATCTTTTAATGATGTCCATCCCAAATCTCATATCATTTCTGTGACACTCTCTCCCATATTTCACTATAATACAAAACCTGCTGCTTTTCTTTAAAGTTTTTCGATGTACTCAGTCAGTGCTATCTGGTGAGGGTCCCACACTGTGCAACAGTATTCTAAAAGTGGGTGGACAAGCATAGTGTTGGCAGTCTTGTTAGTAGGTCTGTTACATTTTCTAAGTGTCTTGCCAATAAATCACAGTCTTTGGTTAGCCTTCCCCACATAATTTTCTGTGTGTTCCTTCCAATTTAAATTGTTCATAATTGTAATACCTAGGTATTTAGTTGAATTTACAGCTTTTAGATTACACTGATTTATCGTGTAACTGAAGTTTAATGAGTTCCTTCTAGCACTCATGTGGATAACCTCACACTTTTCATTATTCAGAGCCAACTGCCACTTTTCCAACCATTCTGATCCTCTTTTTCTAAATCGTTTTGCAGTTTGTTTTGATCTTCTGATGACTTTATTAGTCAATAAATGACAGCATCATCTGCAAACAACTGAAGCCGGCCGCTCAGATTGTCTCCCAAATTGTTTAAATAGATAAGGAACAGCAAAGGGCCTACAACACTACCTTGGGGAATGCCAGAAATCACTTCTGTTTTACTCTATGACTTTCCTACAATTACAATGAACTGTGACCTCTCTGACGGAAATCACAGATCCAGTCACATAACTGAGATGATATTCCATAATCACACAATTTCACTACAAGCTGCTTGTGTAGTACCTACAGTGTCAAAAGCCTTATGGAAATCCAGAAATATGGAATCAATCTGAAATCCCTTGTCAATAGCACTCAGCACTTCATGTGAATAGAGAGCTAGTTGTGTTTTACAAGAATGATGATTTGGGGATTACAATATTCAGTCTTGCTACAACAGTCCTGTGTTCACTAATCCCTGAATCAGTTTTTATGCTCGTTATTAACTCAGGATTATTTCTTGCTAAGAGGTCAAGCGTGTTTTCACTATTCACGTGGGCTCATGAACTAATTGCTCGAGATCATTTTCAGAGAATGTGTTTAGCACAATTTCAGATGATATTTTATGCGTACCTCCAGAATTAAACATGTATTTTCACCAACATATCGAGGGTAAATTAAAGTCACCACCAACTACTATCATATGATTCGGGTATGTGTTTAACATCAAACTCAAGTTTTCTTTGATCCTTTCAGAAACTGTGCCATCTGAATTGGGAGGTCGGTAAAAGGATACAATTATTATTTCATTCCATTTGCCAACAATGACTTCTGCCCATACTAATTCACAGGATGTATCTACTTCAATTTCGTGCCAAGTTAAACTACTTCTGACAGCAACAAACACGCCTCCGCCAACCATGTTTAGCCTATCCTTTTGGAACACCATTAGGTTCTTCACAAAAATTTTGGCTGAGCTTATATCCAGCTTTAGCCAGCTTTCAGGGCCTATAACAATTTAAGCATCAGTGCTTTCTATTAGCGCTTGGAGCTCTGGTACTTTCCCAACACAGCTACGACAATTTACAACTGTTATACCAGTGGTTCCTGTATCTACATTTTTGCTGTGTTCAGCCTGCACCCTTTGTAACTGAAGTGCTTTTTGTCTTTTTCTCCCGAGCCCCTCTAACGTAAAAAACTGCCCAGTCGACGCCACACAGACCTGTGTATCCGCCACCTGTATGTGTTGGGCACCTGACCTATTCAGTGGAACCCGAAACCCAACCACCCTTTGGCGCAAGTTGAGGAATCAGCAGCCTAGACGGTCACAGAACCGTCTGAGCCTCTGATTCAGACCCTTCACTTGGCTCTGTACCAGAGGTCCGGAATTGCCCCTGACGGCTATGCTGCAAATGGTCAGCTCTGCTTTAATCTTGCAAGCAAGAATGGCAGCCTTTACCACTTCTGTTAGCTGCTCGAAACCAAAGAGAATCTCTTTTGATCGAAAGTTACCGCGTAATTGGTACCAACTTGAGCAACCACCTGCAGTTGGCTGCATGCCGTGCTCTTCATGGGATCCGGGAGTACCCTTTCCACATCTGGAGTGACTCCATCCGGTATGCACACGAAATGCACACTGGATTTCTTACCATTCTTGTCATCCAAGTCCCTAAGGGGGCCCTATAATGCACCTAACCTTGGAGCTCCAAACTACCAATAATCTCAGCCTCTGTGATTGCCCAGATCTTGGAGGCTGAGTGGTTTCCTCTGAAACAGGACAGGTGACAGCATCTGGCTCAGTGACAGTGTCAGCCACAGACAGAACCTGGAACCTGTTTGTCAGACAAACCGGAGAGGCATTATGTGTGGCCACCTGGGAAGTCTTTCACCATGTGCTTCGCCCCGGGGCAACCTCCCACTCGACAACAGGTGAGGGGTCAGCCTCAGTGCGAGCAGTAACTGGGTTGGCCACTGGTGAGGACTGATCAGAAGACTCTGACGTGCTGGACGTCCGTTGTGTCCCCACGGCCGGCCCACAACAGTGGTGCCCATCCACTGCAGCCTCAAGCTCTGTAACGGAAGCCATCACAGCCTGAAGCTGAGAGCGAAGTGTCACCAACTCGGCTCACATCCGCATACAACAATCACAATCCCTGTCCATACAAAAGACCATGGAAGACTAAACTATGCAGATAAACAAACTGTCAGCACATGCTGTGCAATTCTACTATAGAACCTGCCAAAAACACAAACTGTGTCTAGTAATACGCGTATGTTCAGAAACCTAACTACCGAAGCACTCAGGTCAAACTAAATAATTTGATCCTGATCTCGAACTTGTAATATGTCACAAAATCAGTTTACTTTCTGACGCAAATGAAAACACGAGAACTGTGGCTATTAGATGTTAAATTTACACGCAGAAACTCAAGAAATTAAACTATTAAAGTAGACAGATGATATAATAAAATTCGCTCCTGGTTAGGAACTCGTAAATGACAAATGTGGTTACTTATCTGTTGCTGCATCTGTCGCAGTTAGCTACTGCTGCCTGAGTACTGCTATGACATGTTTGCGCACTTCTTTCATTGTTCCCCTCTATTACTGTGATTCAGTACATTTACAATTGAAAAGAAGGCAAAGTGCTGGAGTGTTTCTCTAGAATGTTTCTAAATACTTGTAATGTGGCTATTTAGAGAGACTGCTATACTCATTCATTTTCCGTGGTGGATTAAATGTACTAAGCTAGCAGTAGGAATAAATTGAATCGGTTCCAGTGTAGAAATTTTTGCTTCAATCAGGATGATGAAGTATCGGTGCCTCATGCAACTGGTTTTTAATTAACTCAAATGCTTCTTGATATTCCTTATTCCATTTCCAGTGGAGATGTACTTGTGAAGATAAAAAAAATCGAGGATAAATACTGTGATAGAAATTGCACAAACTGAGAGATTTTCAGTTGTTTACATCATTTTTGTGCAGGAAAATTTCTCACTGGTTCCATTTTCATTGGATCAGGTTTGATTCCATGCAAAGAAATTACATGCCCAAGGAAACAAGCGATTTGGCAAATTCTTATTTACCCATCCACTAAACGCTTAAATTACACGGCATAGAATGTATAAATGTTCTCCCTAAAGGTAGTACTAATTAGAATAACATTATGTAGGTGACAAGTGTATCAATAATTCTTCTCTTAGAACTTCTGTGAGTGCTGTCATAAAGGCCACTGATGATACTGACAGCCCGAAGTCCATCCTTTTAAACTGCTAACACCTTCCATTCCACAGAAAGGCTGTGTTCTTCCTGCTATACCTTCATCCTCCAGTTGGTCACATTGTACAGTAAACTGCATCATTTCTCCATGGGCATCAGTTAGTAAATGCACACTGCCATCCCTTTTTGTTACAGTGTGGATTGCATTAGAACTTTCACTATCTGAGTGTTAAATAATCTGATTCTTCTACACACCCTTAATTGCTTTATTAACTATGGCTTTCTAGGGCAAGGGTACTGTGTACAATTTACTATGGAATGGCTCATGATTCTTAACTTGAGTTTTACAAGCACATCATCTGATTGGACAAGGTGTTCTTAAAATAGATCGACATAACACCCTTATATTTTTACCCGTTCCTTCTGTTTAGCTTCAGGCATGTCCCCTAATGTTTGAGTCATACTTTGAGTGCTGGTCAGAGCATTTTAATCATCATTATTCTCCTGGAGCCCAGCATCTTCCCCCGACTTACTTAAAGATGCAGTTCACAAACTCATATTTACGAATGGAGTAACCTAATCGTCTCCCTTGACGAATCCTGAAACACTCTCCTCTTCATTTCTGTCTGACTAGTGGAAGGAACAGAAGTGTGAAAGAATGCATTGACAAACCTATTCAGAATCAGTGAATTCTGAGAACCAAACTGATGTTAAGTCATCCAAAAATGAATACACTCTGCTCATACATACTCTCCTAAACTCTGAACTTTAACAGTGCCTGGCCTTTAGTGGGTTTACTTTGATTGTTTACAGCAGTGTCAATACACAGATCATAAACAGTAAATATTGAAAATGCAAGGATGTAGATTTTCTGTAATAGCTCCCATCTTCCTCACACGAAAGACAATAAAATGTATTCATGATTCTATTTTTCCTCCCTCTATAAATCCTCTTTCACTTCAGTGACAGGTTTGCACTAGGTAGTGTTCATTGTAACTTCTGACCCATTTCTGACAGTTTCAATTTCTGAGTGGCCTCCTTTGATAACTTCATTTAGTTTACTGAATAAAGACATCACATATTATGACTTTGACTTGTGGAATTTCTGGCCATTTGTTTTGCACTCTGTCTCTGGCATATGTTGGAAATTTTTATTTTTAATCCTGCTCTTTTTCACACAACCAAATTTTTTTTAAGAATGTGGTTAAAATTCTTCACAGTTGCAATAAATTTTGATTACACAAATGACCCATACATTTGCTTAACATTACATGTGGCTAACGCACGTGTCTACTTTGCCCTGTTTGGTTTAATGTTTGTGAAATAAATGTTTGAAAAGTTTGAACTGTTGGAACCCAAGCAAGGTGAACACCCTGTGCCCTTTTTTGATTCTCCTGAAAGTTCCATTATCTACATTTATTTGAGGTGCATTGTCAATGTTAGTCTCTATTTCATTCAATGCTGCATTAATCTTGTGCAGAAGAAGCTCTTTATTTATTCCTTTTGACCCTTTGTCACAGACTGTGGATTGCTAGTGGATTTCATATTCTCCAGTACACTCTAGCACTTGCCCACAACCTCTACTGACCTTTCTTGCCACACACGCTACAGCACATTGATGCTTGCTAGCCACTTTCCTCTTGCCCATAGCTGATCTCCATTACTTGTATGACTTTGTTGTTGGACAACCATGTTCATAACATGCTGAGACAGCATCTTCCCTAGAATTTGGCATTAGGTTCAACTAATGCCTTAGGTGTTCAGTTGACATGTTTTAATACTTGGTCTCACTTCTGCAGATGTTTGGACCTGGTAAAGGGCTTTTGATGTGTTGGTTTTGTAGTACCACCCAGGGATCATGTGAAGAGTCGTCTAAGATTGATATGTGTGCATGTGAAGCTGCATTGTCAGCTGAAATACTTTTATTAATCTTTTGTCAGTTATGCAACTTGTTAGGTATATCTTCTGTTGGATAAGTTGTTTATAAACATATTGTACAACATAGTGATTAAAGGGACAATTATGGAATAGTAAATAACTATTCAAAGCTGAACTAAATAAGAAAACAACATAAGGTTTTCAGCTCAGTGGGAAGGAGGTTGAAAATTTTTTACAGCAGCATACATAGCATCTCTCTGCAGCAGAGACACTGCACATAATTGTTTTGTTTACTGCCACACTTGTGAATTGTTGAGTTCTGTCACCAAGTATCCAGTCTCTAGGAACAAGATTTTCTGTGGTGGATTAAACGTAATAAGTGGACCAGTAGGAAGCTGTTTCATAGCCTCTCACAGCCAAACACCACTGACTTTTGTAACAGGGCTACTCACCACTTTATCACCCTTAAGGAAAACACAGTTGCAGTGAATGTTTGCAGATTATGTGGCTTGTTCTATTGTTGTATACAATCTTATTGGTGGATGTGGTCTGCCAGACTGCTGATTCGATTTGTAGATCAGTTAACAGCCCGTTGCAGCATCTCGCTGTTTTCAACTTTTAGTAGACCTGTAGAACCATTAGCAAATAAGATATCTTCATATTCTTCTATACTTACGTGCATTATGTTCAGTTGCTTCGCCTTTTGGTCACTTTACCTAGAGTACCATCTGCTGATGACACTGTAATACACAGAAAAGTAACATTGTTTAGGGATTTTAGGAGGAAATATGTTGACTTGGACTGAATTTCTGTTTATTGTGAGGAATGGCAGCTTGTTTTACATGTACAAAAATGTAAGTGAATGTGGATGAGTAGGAGAAACAAGCCATCAATGTTCAAATACAGTACTGTGATGCTTGACACAATCTACATCCACATGACTGATCTGGAGTTCACAATAAACTGCGTGGCAGATTGTTTGTCTACCCATCTTCAAGCTATCTTTTCCATTCCACTCACGGACAGCATGAGCGAAAAATGAACACTTCAGTCACACCCTGTGAGCTCTAATTTATTTGGTGTTGGTGAAGATGATGATCATTTCTCGCTATGTAGGTGGGTGGCAACAAAATATTTTCACACTCTAGGAGAAAGCTGGTGATTGAAGTTGTAGTGGACTGACCAGACAGCCAATCCACTATGACTTGTAGCCGAATAGCATGCGTTTAACTCACGCAGGCTGGCGTGAGGTCTGGAACAGATTAAAGTAGTTGATTCTAATAAATAAAGTATGGAGTTGATGTAATACTTAACTTTAATCCATAATAGGAGAACATCGCTCTTGTTGATACATTATATAATCTCAATATAAACTGGTCATGGCGCCTTGCTAGGTCGTAGCAAATGATGTAGCTGAAGGCTATGCTAACTATCATCTCGGCAAATGAGAGCGTATTTGTCAGTGTAGCTTCGCTAGTAAAGTCGGCTGTACAACTGGGGACGAGTGCTAGGATGTCTCTCCAGACCTGCCGTGTGGTGGCGCTCGGTCTGCAATCACTGACAGTGGCGACACACAGGTCCGACTTATACTATCGGACCGCTGCCGATTTAAAGGCTACCACCTAGCAAGTGTGGTGTCTGGCGGTGACACCACAGAAGTTTCATCAGAAGATCTGACTGCAATGAAAAAGGGCTTGGTTTTAATGATTGACACCCCAATTCGCGTATTATATCCATGGCCCTGTCTCCCCTAATTTCACTATAATACTAATCGAACGGCCCTTGTTTGAACTGATTGTTGTCCTATGTCAATAATATCTTGCACAGATCTCACAAAGCACAGCAATACTTCAGAAGATGGTGGATGTGCTTGATTATATGCAGTCTCTCTTGTAGACCTTTGGCACTCTCCAAGTCTTCTGCCAATAAATTGCAGTCATTGGTTTGGTTTCCTCACAGCATAGTCTATATGATCATTCTGATTTAATTCATCTGTAATTCTAATTTTAGGTATTAAGCTTAATTAGCGGACTTTATTTTGATGTATTGTGAAACCAAAATTTGGCGGGTATCCCCTCATACTCGTGTGGATGATCTCATTTCTCCTTATTGAGAGACAAATGCCACTCTTTGCACCATACAAATATCTTATCTAAAACATTTTGCAATTCGTATTGATCATCTGACAACTTTACACGATGGTAAATGACGGCATCAACTGCTAACAATCTAAGAGGACTGCTCAGATTGTTTCCTAATTCATTTGTGTAGATCAGGAACAGCAGAGGGCCTATAACGCTCTGGTGGAGATCACCAGATATTACTTCCATTTTAATTGATGGCTTTCCATAAATTATTATAGTCTATGACCTTTCTCACAGGAAATGATGAATCCAGTGCACAACTAAGATGTGATGCAATTTTATTAGAAGTCACGTCTGAGGAATAGTGTTGAAAGCCTTCTGAAAATCTAAAATTATGGCATCATTTTGAGATCCCCCTGTCGATAGCACTCATTGCTATATGGAACTAAAGTGCTAGTTGTATTGTGGTGCTCCATGAGAAAAATATTTTCCAAAGCCATGCTGACTGTGTGTCAACAGATTGTTTTCCTGGAGGAAATTCATGATGAACACACACAGTTTATGTTCAAAAATCCTGCACCAAATCTGCATGATTGATATAGGTCTGTAATGGAGCAAATTACTCCCATTCCTTTTCTTTGTATTGGTGCAAATTTTGCAGCTTATTCTTCAGGTTTGGATCTTACGAAGAGCAAACGGCTGTGTATGATTGCTAATCATGGAGTTATTGTATCAGCATGCTCTGAAATGAACCTGAGTGGTATACAACCTGGACTGGAGGCCTTGCTTTTATTGAGTGATGTAAGCTGCTTCTCAACATGGAGGACACCTATAACTAAGTTAGTAATGTTGGCAGTCATTCTTGTTTTGAATACTGGAATATTTACTTGGTTTTTGAAATTGTGTCAGCAAAGAAAACTATGCATCGTAACTCAGCTTTTGTGACACTTCATCAGTAACATCACCATTGTTATCATGCAGTGAAGGTATTGATTGCATGTTGGCACTGTTGTACTTTACATACAACCAGAATCACTTTCAATTCTGCCAGATTTAAGGACAGTTTCATTGTGGTAACTATTAAAAGCCTCTCTCACTGCAGTTTGCACTAAATTTCCAGTTTTTGTAAAACCTTTTTTGCCAGTTTTGGGAATTTACATTATTTTACATTTGGCATGCATTTCCTCATAGCTCCTGTAATAGTGTTCTGACCTGTTTTGTGTACTATGAAGGTTCTCTTATCATTTTATTTGATATATAGCCCACAACTGCCACCGATTCTATTTATTCAAATCCATAACATCTTGTCTAGGTCTACATAGTCAGATTAGAAGAAGTTGAGGCTGTCTCTTAAAAAGGGGTCAACCACAATTTTTATCTGCTTTTATATATGTATATAGCGTTTATATAGCGTTTATTTTTGTGTGCTTGGATCTTATGATATCTAGATTCACTACAATATATGTCTGGACGCTAACCCATGTATCAGTCATAATGCTCCCTATTTGCTCAGGATTATTTGTTGGTAATTGGTCTATTATGCTTTTGAAAAAATTTATGCTTAAAGTGGGACCCTGAGCTAATAATTATTGTTGAAATACTTATCTGAGAATGCTTTTGGTACGATCTGAGATGACATCTTATACTTACAATCAATTTGTGATGTCTATTTTAGCCAACATATGGAGGGTAGATTGAAGTCATCACCATCTGTAATTCTATGACTGGGGTACCAATTTGAAATGACTGAGCATGTCTTTGAGCTGTTCAGCAACTCTTCCAGGTGGTTGGTAAAATGAGCTAGTCATTAATTTGTTCAAGTTGTCAAATATAACCTATCCATACTAACTCACAGGGACTATCTACATAAATAAGTAAAAGGGAATGGTGATGAATTCAGATGACTTAAACAGAGGGGAAACATGATTAATTAAGGCTGTAATTGTATTGTGTCATAAGAAGGTAATGACAGAAGGTTGACGACATTTGAGAGGAGGAGCCATAATTCAGTTGGGTCGAGGTATATTGTGGTTGACCGATGCTCAGAGCGCATCGAATGTCCCACCTTCACTGCGTCGAGTGTCTATCTTGTCTTTATGTCCTGAGTTGACTTACTCTTCTGATAATTCATAATGTAATTGGATACATAGAGAGTCTAATATATAGAAGGTCTTAAAGTTTACAAGCTCATGGAGCCAGTGGACCTTCCTTGTGGCAGAAATGTTGAAGGGGAAGGAAGAGTGGTCAAGAAAAAGAACTGGTGAGGTTTAGAAAAAAGGAGTAGAGATGGGAAAATTTGGAAGACTTCATGCAGCCATAGCCCCTTGTTTTGGTTGACTTTTCCAAATTTACTACTTTTACTAAAATTCATCAGGCCATCTCCGTCACCCCTCTTCCTTCCCCTTCAACTTTTCTGCCAGGAGAGGGGCCACTGGCTCCCAAAACTTACATACTGTAATACCCTCTATATGATTGTTCTCCTGCCAAAGGTTGCTGAGTAGACTTTTTATTTATTCAGTTGCATTATATTTTCAAAAACTGATTATTTTCTTCTAATAACTGCTGTGTTTTACTTCTTGTCGTCATTTACTAGGTGAATTTGAAATTAAAACTACATTGATTAGGCCATAATTTGAGGACTACTTTCTCTGAACAGGCTAAACTCTTCGAGCATAGTTCTTTCACTGAATTCTGAGGAATTTTGCCAGCTTCAGCCAATATTGGCTTTTTGTCCTGAAAGTGGATTCTTTGCTCATAATAGACAGCTGACTGCTCCTCTGGTTTGTTAATCATATGCGGTATGGCCTCCACGTATTTCCCTACCAGGTTTTTACAATTACCAGAGTTTGCAATGTAAGCTAATTTAACCATCTTGCCAGCATCATCTTCAACACTGATATGATGTGGACATCTGAATTATTTGCATAATGTCCCTGTTAACAAGATGCTGTTAATGTTTTGAGAGAAAATGTGTTTGTCGCTACACTTAGCTATATATATGTCCAATGTGTATTATGTATTTTGCTGCTGTGAGAGCAACTGTGTTGGTTTCTTCCATGCATTTGACATTATCCACATATTTACTTCAGGTTTATACAGATTTTGTCATAATTAAAAGTGAATAGTGACTTGTGTGAAAATACACTCCTGGAAAAAGAATTAGGTAAACCCTTTCAGAGGTTTCCAATTCACTCAAGATTTGTTGAAACATTCACACTCAAGATTTATTGTTGCAACAGTGTGTATGGAGTACATGAAAGACTAAATTTACAGGTTGGTAGCTGAAGTGGTACTGAGGTCTCAGATATTGGCCCGTGCTGAAATTTCCATTTTAGTATGTGGTGCAGCCTCCAAATGTGTCAATGCGGATACTGACTCTGGCATCCATTCCATCATACAGATGGTGAATATTGTACAGGAATACACTATGCTACACCTGCCAGACCTGTTCTTGTAGTTTTGTAAGAGCTGTTGGAACAAGAAATGACTTGTGCCATTCGTCAACCATCATCTCCAGCTCGGGCTCCATTGGGGACAAGTGTGGAGAAAGTGCTGGCCCAAGAATTTTCTTCAGGTCTTGCAGAGCATGTTGAGTTCCATGGGCACTGCTTGGGCTAGCGTTATCCTGTTTGAACAACACATCATTTTCATGGTGCAAGAATGGCAAAAAAACGGGGCTAACAACATTCTGCCCATACAGATCAATGGTTCACATCCCTTTCATAAATGCAAAGATAAACGAGAATTGTAGCTTATCGCAACCTCAAATGTAAGGACTGTGGTGGGACCAGTGTGCCTCGAATGAAATAAGTTTATGAGACATCGCTCACCAGGTCTGTCATACACGCAAATGAGCATCACTTGCTTGCAGGCAGAATCTGCTTTCATCATTGAAGTCTATCACACACCATGCTGTCTTCCAAATGATCCTCTGATAGCACGAACAGTGCAAGTCGATGCTGTGCCATGGGTGGAAGATAGGCTAGCCTGACTGCTAATAACCAATTTTCAACAGTTCATGTTGGCACATATGGGCTCACAAGACCTCTTATCTGTGTGTGGTAGCTGTACGAACTGCCACTGTAGCCCTTACCATATGTCTGTCTATACAGTTGTCTGTGCGGTGTGTAGGTCCAGGATCTCTTTCATGTGAGTGACACACTGAGGGAGGTGGTGCAGTGGTTAGCATACTGGACTTACATTTGGGAGATAATGGTTCAAACCTGCGTCCAGCTATCCTGATTTAGGTTTTCCATGATTCACTTCAGGCAAATGCTGCGATGGTTCCTTTGAAAGGGTATGGCTAATTTTCTTCCCCATTCTTGCATAATCCAGTGGGACCAATGACCTCATTGTTTTGTCCCTTCCCCCAAATCAACCAACTGAGCAATGGGTGTGACAATACTCACATGACCACTGATAAGAGTGTCATTAGACAGCTGACACAACACATCTAGTCAGTCTCCTCTCTATGACATGCAACACACAAAGGCTCTGTAGTCAGATGTGCTTGACATGTAAACGTGCTGCACTTCATACAAACTTTTATCATGAAGTTGCCTTTTATTTCCTTCCACACACATGTAACACCCATTCTTCTTCATCTCTGATGGCTCTGGTGTGTCAATGACAGCTTCTGAAGGGAATTTCTTTCTTAGGTTGGAAATCATCTCAATGAGGACTGATACCTGAATTTCTATTCTTCAAGTGTTCATTTGCCAATGGAAATTCTTCAGATAAATACATTGAATTATGACATTTCCTTTTTGTTGCGAAAGCGAATACAAAATTTGGCAATTTGGCCCAGTTATGTTCAGCATAAGTGCAAAATGGCTAAGCAGGGATGGCTAGAGGACAAATGTAAGGATGTAGAGGTTTATCTCACTTGGGGTAAGATAGATACTGCCTACAGGAAAATTAAAGAGACCTTTGGAGGAAAAAGAACCACTTGTATGAATATCAAGAGCTCAGATGGAAACCCAGTTCTAAGCAAAGTAGGGAAAGCAGAAGGCTGGATGGAGTATATAGAGGGTCTATACAAGGACAATGTACTTGAGGACAATATTATTGAAATGCAATAGCATGTAGATTAAGATGAAATGGGAGATAAGATACTGCGTGAGGAGTTTGACAGAGCACTGAAAGACCTGAGTTGAAACAAGGCCCTGGGAGTAGATAACATTCCATTAGAACTACTGACAGCCTTGGGAGAGCCAGTCCTGACAAAACTCTACTATCTGGTGAGCAAGATGTATAAGACAGCCAAAATACCCTCAGACTTCAAGAAGAATAAATAAATTCCAGTCCCAAAGAAAGCATGTGCTGGCAGATGTGAAAATTACCAAACAATAAGTTTAAAAAGTCATGGATGCAAAATACTAACGCGAATTCTTTACAGACTAATGGAAAAACTGGTAGAAGCCAATGTCAGGGAAGATCATATTGGATTCCACAGAAATATTGGAACACGTGAGGCAATACTGTCCCTACGACTTACCTTAGAAGAAAGATTAAGGAAAGGCAAACCTATGTTTCTAGCATTTGTAGACTTAGAGAAAGCTTTTGACAATGTTAATTGTAATACTCTCTTTCAAATTCTGAAGGTGGCAGGGGTAAAATACAGGGAGCGAAAGGCTACTTACAATTTGTACAGAAACCAGATGGCAGTTATAAGAGTCGAGGGACTTAAAAGGGAAGCAGTGATTGGGAATGGATTGAGACAGGGTTGTTGCCTCTTCCCAATGTTATTCATTCTGTATATTGAGCAAGCAGTGAAGGAAACAAAAGAAACATTCGGAGTAGGTATTAAAATCCAAGGAGAAAAAATAAAAACTTTGAGGTTCACCGATGATGTTGTAATTCTGTCAGGGACAGCAAAGGACTTGGAAGAGCAGTTGAACGGAATGGACAGTGGTTTGAAAGGAGGATATAAGATGAACATCAACAAAAGCAAAATGAGGATAATGGAATGTAGTGGAATCGGGTGATGCTGAGCAGATTAGGTTAGGAAATTAGGTTAGGAAATGAGACACTTAAAGTAGTAAAGGAATTTTGCTATTTGGGGAGCAAAATAACTGATGATGGTCAAAGTAGAGAGGATATAATATGTAGACTGGCAATGGCAAGGAAAGTGTTCCTGAAGAAGAGAAATTTGTTAACATTGAGTGTCAGGAAGTCGTTTCTGAAAGTATTTGTATGGAGTGTAGCCATGTATGGAAGTGAAACATGGACGATAAATAGTTTGGACAATAAGAGAATAGAAGCTTTCGAAATGTGGTGCTACAGAATTGTATTGTAGTCTGTAATGAATTACTGGATCAACTGTATTTCAGTATGTTCAAGAATTCTGAATGAGAAAATAAGGAATGAGATTGGACTAGAACTTATGGGAAGAAGCAGATTGGGGTTTATGGATGGTGATGGCCTCAGGTGACTTAACCTCAGAGGAAACAGGATATGGTGGCCGAGCAATTCTAGGCGCTTCAGTCTGGAACTGCGCACCTGCTACAGTCACAGGTTGGAATCCTGCCTCGAGCATGGATGTGTCTGATGTCCTTAGATTAGTTAGGTTTAGGTAGTTCTATGTTCTAGGGGACTGATGACCTCAGATGTTGAGTCCCATAGTGCACAGAGCCATTTAAATTTGAATTTGAAACAGGACAAGTGAAGATAGTGGTTGTATACTCCGGTAAGTAGTAACAACAGAATATGCTTTGCTCATGTAAATCATTTCTGATGCAAACCTCAAGTTGCTTAGCATTATCTGGTCGCCGGTGTTGCAGAAGTGCTTCCACTCCATCCTGTTCCAACGAGATCCCTAATCTGTGGGTGCAGGTCCCTGGCACCTGTTTCAGAAGAGCAAGCATACATGTGAGAGATGAACATATAAAACTCGATAGCAGAGTCGGTCATTGGGGGTTTTTACTCATATGCAGTATTTTCTCCATGTATTGCCTTACCATGTTATTACATTTCTCTGAGTTCATAATGCAAGTTCATTTAAGCACACTCCCAGCATCATCTTCAACACTGGTTAGGTCTGGATAGTTAGATTAGGTACATAATGCATCTGTTGAGTTAATGTTTGTGTGTTTCTGTAAATATTTTGAGAGAAACTGTGTTCCTCCCTAAACATGGCTAGGTGTACATCTGACATGTATTTAGAATTTTCCTGCTGGAGCAATTGTATTTGGTCTCTCCATGTATTTAGCATTATCCTCCTGTTCAGTTAAGTTTTGTACAGGATGTATCATAAGGAGGAGTGAATGGTGAGCAAGAGTGAAAATATATGGTCTTGCCACTGCCTCATATGGAATACTGTCTGGCTTAGTGAAAATTTCCATTAAATGCAAACTTTCCTCATTTAATTGTGCTAAGATTTCATCCATGGGGTATTTGAACAGGAAGTTCAATACTACTTCATGACATTACTTGGCAATATCTGTTTTACACAATTACCTGTTAAAGGAAATGTACATGTGTTGGTCATGGATAATATTTGAGCCTAATTAGGTAATTTAAAAGTTTATCTTCAGAAATTTTATACTACTTAGTACAAATATATTTGACTTAAATCAGTGGCCATTCACAGCTACTTCTACAGTTACATCACTAAAGACTAATTTACTAGCTCGTGTTTGCAGGAATGTTTTCCTTTTTATTGCCACACACATTTGTTATGTATGGGGCGGAACTATGGGCCTCGTGGGAAAAGGGTGCCTGGTTGAGTCACGCAGTTTGACTCTTAGTCTGATAATGCGGTGTGGCCATTAATTGCAGCGTTGATCACGTGGGCTCACATGAGGATCAATGAACTATACTTGATGGGATGTATCTGTAACTTAGGTGGTTAGAAAGTTAGTAGACAGGAATACAATTAAATACTTAGCTTTAATTCAGCATCAGCAGTGAACGTTGATCTTGACTTTGTACAATAATATTTAGAAGTGTAGTTATAGACTGAATAATTCTTTACAATTCTGATTGCTTCACGCATATAGATCAATTTTCAATGTGTAAACTGTAAGTGGCACCCGGCTAGGTCATAGCTACTGACTTAGCTGAAGGCTGTGCTAACTAGCGTATCTCTGCAAATGAGATCTCTAATAGGAATGGTTCACTTGTTACAGCTTCAAAGTTGGCTGTAGAACTGGCCAGTGAGCTAGCCTGTCTCTTAAGACCAGCTGAGTGGCGGCACTTTTTCTGCTAGCATCGAGAGTGGCAACTCGCGGGTCCAATGTGTACTGACAGACTGCGGCCGATTTGAAACCTACAACCTAGCAAGTGTGGTGCCTTGTGGTGTCACCACAACATTCATCTGTCATTTTTCACTACTTTCACCCTGCATATTTCTGTTAACGTTATAAGAGCAACTGCATTGTTCTCTCCACATGTTTGGGTGTAAGACATTAGTTTGGTTGTTACTTTTCCATTCGCTGCTACATACCATTCTAGGCATTCCCCCTGCGGGTCCAGGGATTAGAATAGGCCCGAGGTATTCGTGCCTGTCGTAAGAGGTGACTAAAAGGAGTCCATCCCCCTCACGGGGGTAGTTAGCGCCTGCGTCCGGAGACGGACGGTTCCACGACCTATAATTGTGGTCTTTTTGGTTTTTCACTTCTCGTTTCTTCCTTCCTTTTGTTGGTTCCTTTCTTTGCTCTTCTCCACCTCACTGTCTTTCTTACTCTTTCCCTTGACTTCTCCTTGCCTTCTCATTGCCTTCTTCTCCTTGCCTTCTTCTCCTTGCCTTCTCATTGCCTTCTTCTCCTTGCCTTCTCATTACCTTATTCTCCTTGCCTTCTCGTTGCCTTCTTCTCCTTGCCTTCTCATTGCCTTCTTCTCCTTGCTGTCTCTGGTCTCCGCCTCGGCGTTTGAGACAGTCTGTCCTCTTTCTCCCTCTCTCTCTTCTTTTTCCTCTTCTTCCTTCCTCCCTGTGCGTGCCTGAAGGCCGACCCATGCGTTCGCATGCGTAGCCGGTGACAGGGTAACGCGTACTTCCCCGCCCTGGGTAGACATGTAAGGCACGCGCGTACCCCCTGGTAAAGGCCAGACCCGGGGAGGGGTGATTGCCTGAGCTGATACCTTCTGACCATGCCGATTGGTCTCTCCGGCTGTTTCTCGGGAGGTGTGACCTGAGGTGTAAACATTCGCCTAAGGCGGGAGAGCCCTCTGAGAGGGTCCCCACAAGGAAGGAGCGCGCCATCAGAGACGCTGGCAATCATGGGGGCTTCCTCCGCAATGAATTCTACTCCATCTCTTTCGACTTCTGCCCAAAAACGGAAACGTGACCAGCCACCAGTGACAAAAGTACTACCGCCTGCCCCACAGTTCCTCGTCGTTTCTCGATCTGAGGACGGAAAGGATTTTTCCTCTGTCAACCCTTTTGTTATCCAGAAGAGCGTAGATGCCATAGCCGGATCTGTCAAATCTTGTACCAGGTTGCGTAACGGTACCTTATTACTAGAAACTGAGAGCGCCTTTCAGGCACAAAAACTGCTTCGGGCCACACTCCTGTACACGTTCCCTGTCCGGGTGGAGGCCCACCGAACTTTGAATTCGTCTCGTGGTGTAGCCTATACTAGCTCCCTCGACGGATTGACTGACGTGGAGATTTAATCTTTCCTCGCTGAGCAGGGCGTGACGGCTGTCCATAGGGTCATGAAAAAGGTCAACAATGAACTTGTACCGACCCGGACACTTTTCTTGACCTTCGATAGTGTTAAGCTGCCATCGCGCATCAAGGCGGGCTACGAGGTTTTTTCTGTTCGCCCCTATGTCCCGACACCTACGCGCTGCTACCAGTGTCAGCGTTTCAATAACACTCGACAGTCTTGTTCCAATGCGGCTAAATGTGTCACTTGTGGCAGGGATGCCCATGAGGGTGACTGTCCACCTCCGTCTCCTCGTTGTGTGAACTGTCAGGGTGACCATGCCACATCCTCCCGCGACTGTCCTGTCTATAAGGAAGAACGCTGTATCCAAGAAATTCGGGTCAAAGAGAAAGTGTCCACCTCGGCTGCTCGCAAGCTATTGGCTAGTAGGAAGCCCTCGCTGCTCCCAGCGGGGAACTACAGTACTGTCCTCGCCTCTCCTCGGACTACCAGGTAGGTGGCAACCCAGACATGCGACCTGACCTTCAGCACCACGGTCGTCCGTTCGGCCAGTGCTAAGATCACGCGGTCGACGTCTCCTCTTCCTCCCATCACCCCACAGACACCAGCCCCTTCATCAGCTTCTGCTAAGACGAAGACCCCGAAGTCAGATGCACGGGCCTTCAAGAAGGAACCATCCCGTGCAGACTTCCTACGTACCTCGACCTCCCAGCCTTCGACCGGTACTTCCACCAAACGTCCTTCCAAAAAGGCTCATAGGAAGCACAGTTCTCCTTCTCCGCCACGGCGCATTTCTTCTCCTGCGCCACCCAGCGGTTGCCGCCCCAGGCCGTCATCCGTATCGCCTGGCCGCATCGCTGGTAGCCGAACATGTGGCCATTCACCGGCGGAGGAAGGTCCCCCTCCCGGCCATCCTCCCGAGATGGCCGATGAACCTATAGACCCAATGGATGATGACTGTCCGCCTACTGATAGCGGCGGCAGTGCTCGCTCGAAGCCAGGCCCTCAGCGGCCTTCGAGGTGACCCCTTCTTTCATCTTCCTTTTCTTACGATGGCACTTATTCACTGGAATATTCGCAGCATTCGCTCCAACCGAGAGGGCTTGAAGTTGCTGCTCCGCTTGCACCGTCCGCTCGTCGTAGCTCTCCAGGAAACGAAGCTACACCCATGCGATCAAATTGCCTTGGCACACTACACCTCTGTGCATTTTGACCTACCCCCTGTGGTAGGTATCCCAGCTCATGGAGGGGTTATGTTGCTGGTCCGAGATGATATTTACTACGAACCCATCTCGTTGCACACTGGCCTGCAGGCAGTTGCCATCCGCATTACTCTCCCCACTTTTACGTTTTCCTTTTGTACCGTTTACACTCCATCGTCATCTGCCGTTACCAGGGCAGACATGATGCAACTTATTGCTCAGCTACCTGCACCATTTTTGTTAACTGGAGACTTCAATGCCCACCATCCCCTTTGGGGCTCTCCAGCATCCTGCCCGAGGGGCTCCTTGTTAGCAGACCTTTTCAACCAGCTCAATCTTGTCTGCCTCAATACTGGCGCCCCTACTTTTCTTTCGGACACATCTCACACCTATTCCCATTTAGACCTCTCTATATGTACTCCCCAACTTGCACGCCGGTTTGAGTGGTATGCACTTTCTGATACATATTCGAGCGACCACTTCCCGTGTGTTATCCATCTCCTGCAGCATACCCCCTCTCCGTGCTCCTCTAGTTGGACCATCTCCAAGGCAGACTGGGGGCTCTTCTCTTCCAGGGCGACCTTTCAGGATCAAACCTTCACAAGCTGCGATCGTCAGGTCGCACACCTCACGGAAGTCATTCTCACTGCTGCTGAATATTCCATCCCTCACCCTACTTCTTCTCCACGTCACGTACCGGTCCCCTGGTGGACCGCAGCATGTAGAGACGCTTTACGTGCTCGTCGACGTGCTTTACGCACATTTAAACGCCACCCTACAGTGGCGAATTGTATCAATTATAAACAATTACGTGCTCAGTGTCGTCGTATTATCAAAGAAAGCAAGAAATCCAGCTGGGCTGCTTTCACAAGCACCTTCAACAGTTTTACTCCTTCTTCTGTTGTCTGGGGTAGCCTGCGCCAGCTATCTGGCACTAAGGTCCACTCACCAGTTTCTGGCTTGAAGGTCGCGAATGACATCCTTGTGGCCCCTGAGGCTGTCTCCAATGCCTTCGGCCGCTTTTTCACAGAGGTTTAGAGCTCCGCTCATTACCACCCTGCCTTCTTCCCCCGCAAACAGGCAGAGGAGGCTAGGCCACCTAACTTCCGCTCCTCGAATTGTGAAAGTTATAATGCCCCATTCACCATGCGGGAACTCGAAAACGCACTTGGCCGATCACGGTCCTCCGCTCCAGGGCCTGATTCTATTCATATTCAGATGCTGAAGAACCTTTCTCCTGCGGGTAAAGGTTTTCTTCTTCGTACATACAATCGCATCTGGATTGAGGGACATGTTCCCGCATGCTGGTGCGATTCTATTGTTGTCCCGATTCCTAAGCCGGGGAAGGACAAGCACTTGCCTTCCAGTTATCAACCTATCTCGCTTACCAGCTGTGTCTGTAAAGTGATGGAGCGAATGGTTAACTCTCGATTGGTTTGGCTGCTCGAGTCTCGACGCCTACTTACCAATGTACAATGTGGATTTCGTAGGCGCCGCTCTGCTGTTGACCATCTGGTTACCTTGTCGACCTTCATTATGAATAACTTCTTGCGGAAGTGCCCGACCGCGGCTGTGTTCTTTGATTTGGAGAAGGCTTACGACACCTGTTGGAGGGCGGGCATTCTCCGCACCATGCATACATGGGGCCTTCGCGGTCGCCTCCCTTTTTTTATTCGTTCCATTTTAATGGATCGACAGTTCAGGGTACGAGTGGGTTCTGTCCTGTCCGACACCTTTCGCCAGGAGAATGGGGTGCCACAGGGCTCAGTTTTGAGCGTCGCTCTCTTCGCCATCGCGATCAATCCAATAATGGATTGCCTCCCAGCTGATGTATCAGGCTCCCTTTTTGTGGACGATTTTACCATCTATTGCAGCGCGCAGTGTACACGTGTCCTGGCGTGCTGTCTTCAGCGTTCTCTTGACCGTCTTTACTCCAGGAGTGTCGCCAATGGCTTCCGTTTTTCAGCCGAGAAGACGGTCTGTATTAACTTCTGGCGCTACAAAGAGTTTCTCCCAACATCCTTAAGACTCGGTCCCGTTGCTCTCCCAATCGTGGAGACAACCAAATTGTTAGGCCTTACATTTGACAGGAAACTTAGCTGGTCTCCACATGTGTCATATTTGTCCGCCCGTTGTATCCGTTCTTTAAATGTCCTCCGTGTTCTCAGTGGTATGTCGTGGGGAGCAAATCGAACCGTCCTACTTCGTCTATATCGGTCGATCGTCCGCTCCAAGCTGGATTATGGGAGCTTCGTATACTCCTCTGCACGGCCATCTATCTTACGCCGCCTCAACTCCATACAACATCGGGGTTTACGACTTGCGATCGGCGCGTTTTATACTAGTCCCGTCGAGAGTCTTCATGCTGGCACTGGTGAGTTGCCACTCACCTACCGGCGCAATACACTGCTTTGTCGGTATGCCTGTCGGCTACTGGCAATGCCTGACCACCCGTCTTATCGTTCCTTTTTTGATGACTCTCTTGACCGTCAATACGGGTTGTATGTCTCTGCCTTGCTACCCCCATGAGTTCGCTTTTGTCGCCTCCTTCAACACCTTAATTTTTCACTCCCTGCAACCTTTCGAGTGGGCGAGAGCCATACGCCACCTTGGCTCCAGGCTCAGGTTCGCGTCCTCCTTGACCTCTGCTCGCTCCCGAAGGAGGTTACCCCCGGTTCAGTCTACCACTACCGTTTTGTCGAACTTCGTTCGAAGTTCATTAATATGACCTTCATTTATACAGATGGCTCTAAGACCAATGACAGGGTCAGGTGTTCTTTTATTGTCGGGGCACAAAGTTTCAAATACCAGCTCCATGGCCATTGTTCGGTCTTCACAGCTGAGCTCTTTGCCCTCTACCAGGCTGTTCTTTACATCTGCCACCACCAACATTCTGCATATGTCATCTGCTCTGATTCCCTGAGCGCTATCCAGAGCCTCAGTGATCCGTACCCGGTTCACCCTTTCATGCACCGGATCCAACGCTCTCTTCAGCAGTTGGTGGACGTCGGTTCTCTGGTTAGCTTTATGTGGGTTCCTGGCCATGTCGGTATCCCTGGGAACGAAGCTGCAGATGCCGCGGCCAAGGCTGCGGTCCTCCAGCCTCAGACAGCTTCTTGTTGTGTCCCTTCGTCAGATTTTAGCAGGGTCATTTGTCAGCACATTTTATCGCTGTGGCATGCCGATTGGGCTGCACTTACAGACAACAAGCTTCGGGACTTGAAACCTCTTCCTGTGGCTTGGACGTCCTCCTCACGCCCTTCTCAGCGGGAGGAGGTAGTTTTGGCCCGGTTACGAATTGGACACTGCCAGTTCAGCCATCGCCATCTGCTGAAGGCTGCGCCGGCACCGTTCTGTCCATGTGGGCAATTGCTGACGGTTCACCACATTTTAACGTCCTGTCCGGATTTTAACACACTGCGTCTTGATCTTGGCCTGCCATGTACTCTAGAAGCCCTTTTAGTGGATGACCCATGAGCAGCTGCTCGCGTTCTTCATTTTATCAATTTGACAACCCTCTCTAAGGACATTTGATTATGCTGTTTTCCTTTTTCTTAATCCTATGCCTCAGTCTGTCTTTTATCGTGTTTTCCGTTTCGTTGCTGTTTTAAACTTGTGACTCGCGGTGCATTCCTAACATAGTCTGGGCGCTAATGACCGTTGAAGTTGTGCGCCCTAAAACCACAAAAAAAAAAAAAAAAGCCTGAATGTATCCCACATATTGGTGGAATGTCCCCTTCTTTTTGTTTCTTTGTGCCAAGTATCATCTTTCAGATACCTTAAATTTATTATTAGCAGATGATTCACAGGTAGTTGAACTGGTCCTCAGTTTCTTCCATGGAAGTGATTTTTGTTTCCAGATATAAGGTTTTGTTTCACGCCTGGAGCAGGGGCAGACTGTTTGCAGTTGTGACCTCTCTTCATGCACTCTCGGTGTGGGACCCCATGACCACTCCCCTATGGAATGACTGCCCTCTTTTCTAGTTTTTAGATTTGGTCTCGCCTTTTATGCCTTGTTCTGCAAGCATTTAATCTTAATTATTTTACAATTTGTTTCTCCTGACTGGATCTGTCCACTTTTAGTGGACCCATTTTCTTCTGTGAATAACTTCAGAATTTTGGGACAGAGGAACTCACCATTTGGTCCCATAAACCCTCTCAATCAATCAATCAATCCCCTACCAGGAAACGCTCTGGGCTAGATCAATGCAATACTAACTAATACCACAGGTTACCTCACCAACACACGATCACTGCTCATAGATCCTTTGTACCACTGCTATGTTGTTATCTGCTTGCCTACCCTTCCTGAAGCTTGAGGTAGATGTCTATAGTCACAAGATAAATACCTGTGCTTCCCTTGAACACATATGGTTAAAAAAAATATTTATACAACCAAATAGTTAGTAACATGCCTGAATATGTAGTTGCTTTTAACTCTTTTTTCATCTTAGTGTTCCATGGTTATGATACGTGCACATTTGAACTTAGTTCTTGCACCCTAAAACACAACAGAACAGACAAATCTGATATCAGGACTTTCAGCATGACTTCAAAAAATGTGCCTTGTTCATGTGGCCCAGTCAGGTTAACCAAAGTGCTTAAAAACTGTTTGTGGGACATCCAGTATAAAAGATAAAGAGCAGTGGGACTAATATCGATACTTGAGGAAAGCAATTATGGAGAAATTTCTGGCTCCTGATTTTCTCTTCCATGATGACCTGGAATCCTAAATTCAGTCATGTTTTGAAGCTATGTAATGTTTTGGCTTAGATTACATCCATCAGTCTATAGAGAAGGCCTTGTCTCCAGACAGTACCATAGGCTGCTAATAGATTGATGCAAGCCAAAGATGTTTTCATCTTCCGAAAGCCCATTTCAATGTGTGCTGTGAGGGCCAGGACTTAAACCACACAGATTCGTTTTGGGTGAATGCCAGCTTGTTCTACAGTATTGTTTGACCAGTCTTGCAAAACAGTACAAGTTCTAGAAGTTTATGGATGACACTAAGCAATGCAGTGGGACAAAAGCATTGCTTGGCTTTGGGAGAGCAGTCACCTTGGTATGTTTTAAGTTCTTGGGGACTGTTTCTCATCTGCAGTAATGAGGTGACCAATTTTGCTAACCATGTTCAAATTTATTTGCCAGACTTGATGAGAAATTTTGGGAGTATGTGAACTGAGCCAAGAGATTAAGTCTGCAATCTCTTCAAGGGTTATGTCACAAATATTAAGTGTCCTAGACGACTGCTGCTTTTCTATCTTTGAGCTCATGTTTAGTCTCTCAGTGATGTGCTTTTTCAGATGTTTTGACCATGAGTGAAGCGGAGAAAATGTTCTCAGTTGATGAGGCTGGCTACAGCTCAACCTAATTTTACAGCAAGGACCATGCTTTCTGGTGATACTTAAATATGGATGAAAACTACTCAGATGATAGGATTTTACTTTGTGCAGTATCCAGGTGCTGTGTCAGTTAATCAGTGAACTGTAACCACCACTTTGAAAACCATTGTGGCATTCCTCACATTTCTCATCCGAGCCTTAAATATATCCTTTCTGATATCCTCAGAACAAACACTTGCTAGTTGTTCTGGTAACTACATGTACAAAATTGTGGCAGATATGAGCAGGATGAGGAATCCAGTCCAGATATTTATCCAGGAAAGCATTCCAGTCAGCTTTTTTTTAGGTACATTCTGGATTGAGGAATTAAGGTCATATTAAATAGATGCGTGTTGGTCACAGGTTTGTTTTGAATGTTGATATTCTGGTTACTAAGAGATTATCAATTGTCATTTTTATATGTGAGTTTAAATACTGTTGGTCTATCACTAGGAGATAGATGATCTGAGGATGCTAGAAAATGAAGTGCCATATGGAGTAGTGACAGCAGCAGAGGCAGCCAAAAACATGTGCACCATGTATGGAGATAATGCCACTGGAGAGAGCACGGCAAGCAAATGGTTTTCTCATTTTGAGGAGGATCGTTCTGACATCTGTGACTTTTCATATACAGATAGACTTTTGGGGGTTGAAGAGTGTTTAAACACATCTCCCCCCCCCCCCCCCCCCCCTCAGTGATACACGATTGTGGAATGATCACAGTTCATTACAGTTGCCAGTTTCATGTACACTGAAGTGTAACATATGCATGCATGAGAAACGTTCAAAAATGGAGTGTATGGGTACTGTATGATCTAAACCAAAATAGCAAAGACCAGGAGTGGGCATATGTAGAAAACACTGACCATTACTGTTCTGTCTTGCTAATGGTGTTTTTATACCAACATAAGGAAAAAAAAGGAATGGTTTAGTGCAAACAAAGCAACTCCCAGCACAAAGACGTGCACACATCCACAAAAGATATTGTCCATCTGGTAGAACAAGGACAGTGTGGTGTACAATGAATTGCAGATGCAATTCAATGACAATGACCAGGAAGACTGCATGAAGTGATGACAACCCAACTCCCGTACAGTGTTTTTTGGCAGCCTAGCAGAATACAGGCAGTATCAAGTCATTTAGCCCTCACTTCTTTTACCTGATACTGCACCCTCAGGTTTCTCCCTCAGGGGCTCACCACTCTTTGGCGTGTATGTGCTTGGCTACCATAGGTCCCCAGCCTTTGCAGCATCTTTACCCTTCTGTGTTGGATATCCTTCCTGTTGCTATTCCTTTTTGCTTCCCTTGGAGAACATGTCTGGGATGTTTCTAGGGATGTGTTCTGCAGTTTCAGTAGCTGATATGTTTCACCACTGTTTTTAGTTCCTTTTTTTCTTCCTTCGATCACCTTCTCCTGTCCTTCCTCTGCTTCGGTGTTTGAGACTCATTTTCTTCTTCTTCCTCCCTGTGTGATCCTGAAGGCATCTGTCATATAACGGATGACTGGGTAGTGTGTAATTCCCAGACCTGGGTTGACAGGTTTCACATGCACCCCCTGGTACAGACCAGGCCCAGGGAGGGGTTATTGCCTGAGTTGCTACCTTCCTAAATTGCCAATTGGTCTCTCTGTCAGGTGATGAAGAGGTGTGACCTGAGGTCTGAACAATCACCTAAAGCAGGTGAGCCCCAGACTGAGGGAGGGAGCCACCAGTTAGATGAAGCATACCTTTGGATATGCTGGCAGTCATCTTCAAAGTTTGCATCTACTAAATGTAAATGGAATGAAGCTCCTATTCATAGACACTTCCAGATACACCATGGTTCTTCATGGTTTCATGTACTGAAGATGGCCAATCCTTTGCCTCAGTAAATCAGTTTCTTATTCAGAAAGGTATTGATGCAGTTGCCGGCCCTGCAAAATCCTGCTCTCATTTATGCAATGCCACTTTGGTTTTGGAAACTATGTGTAGTTCTGCAAGTCTTAAGCACAACTACTTGCTGCTTCGCTTCTCCACAGGTATCCTGTTCATGTTGAGGCCTATTGAACTCTGAATACTTCCCATGGTGTCATTTACACTAGTCTGCCTGATGCAGAAATCCAAACACTGGAATGTCTTGTCAACGCCGAGCCAAATGTGTAACCTGTGGTAGGGATGCGTACGAGGGCAATTGCCCTTCTCCTCCTCCTCCTCCTCCTCCTCCTCCTCCTCCTCCTCCTGGATGTATCAACTTCAATGGTGACCATTGCTGCCTCCTCTCAAAATTGTCTCGTGCATCTCGATGAATAGGCTGTCCAGGAGGTCCAGGTAAAGGAAGAAGTTCCTTACCTGGTTATTGCAAGTTATTGGCTAGTCTCAAACCACGTGTTCTACCATCTGCTAATTACAGTACTGTTTTTGCTATGTCTTGCTCCATGAAGGACATGGCCACAAAGACCTGTGACATCAAACTCGGCACTGAGGTTATGAAATCACCCATCATCCAGGCAGCATTGCCGTCTCCTCATACAACTGTGCAACAAGCCACCAAACATTGACCTACTGGGGTGAAGTCATGTACTACACAACCGGCAGGCCAGGAAGGACTGAATGAATATACACAAAGACCTACTACATCCCTCCAGCCAACAAACATCAGTCTTCCTGTGCCAACCGGGAAGTCTACAAGAAGTCAAAGGCAGATGGTCTTCTCCTTCACCAAGTCTGATATCCTCTTAGACAGTGTTGCCAGTTGATACCCTGGCCCGGCTGCCTGTGCTTCTCCGGTGTGCACCACCAACCATTTTTCTGCACTGGATTCCGCAGGCTCACAGAAGGAGCCTTCTGACACTTCTCCAGACCTCGTGGAGCATGATCCTCCTGCCTCTGTGCCTTGTAGCAGCAAGTCTTCGAAGGCTGACACTCGGCAGCCACCAAAGTGACACCCTTTCATTTTTTTTTCCTCATAATAACTTTCCTTCAATGAAATGTTTGTGGTCTTCTATCCAACAAAGAGGATTTATGGCTGCTCTTAGAATCACAATGTCCTCTTGTTCTCTGCCTCCAGAAAAAAAATAATAGCGTCCCCATGACCAATTTGAGTGCTTGCATTTCCTTTCCCCATAGGATGGCATTCCATCGCATGGGGGAGTCATGCTGCTCATGCGGTATGACATTCGGAGTCAACCCATCTCCCTGACTACCTGCCTTCAAGCTGTTGTAGTTCACCTTTTCTTTCCTCACTTGATCTTTTCCCTTCATACCATTTACATCCCTGTGTCATTTGACGTCACCAGGACAGACTTCCTACTGCTTATTGGGTAGCTACCTCACCTCTTTCTGCTCCTTGGTGACTTCAGTGTACACAATGCCCTTTGGGGTTAACCCAGAACCTGTCAGACAGGTGCCCCGTTAGCCGACCTTCTCAGTCAGCGTAACCTCTTCTGCCATAACGCAAGAGTCTTTTCAGACTCTACACACACATATTTCCATTTTTACCTATCCTCCTGCACTACCCATCTGCCCATCAACCTGAGTGGTCTGCTCTCTGACACATACTCGAGTGACAATTCCCCCTGTACTATTCGTTTACTGACTCTTACCCCACTTACGTTCACACCCAGACAGCAGCTTACTAAAGCTGACTGGAGGCTTTACTCCACTCTGGCAACCTTCAATAGACAGCGTTTTCCCAGCTGTGATGACTAGGTAGAATATCTTAGTATGTTAAACCTACCACCACAGAATGTTCTGTTCCTTGCACTTCCTCTTTACCACGCTGTGTCCTGGTCCCTAGGTGGACTCAGGCATGCCGCGACGCCAATTACACACGGGGACACACTCTTCACATTTTTACCGTCATCCTACAATGACAAACTGTGTTCACTATAAAAAGTTAGGTGTACAGTGTCATCCTGGTTTCGGGATAGTGTAAAACGTGCTGGATTTCATTCACTAGTTCTTTTAACAGTTCCACTCTCTCTTCCATCATGTTGACCAAGCTCTGATAGCTCTGTGGTACCAATAGCCATAGTCCAGTTTCCGGCCTGACAGTAGCAAACGATGTCATCATGCACCCTATTGTAATCTCCAACGCCTTGTGCCACAATTTTGCTGAGATTTCGAGCTCCTTCGACTATCACCCTGCCTTCCTCCATCGAAAATGAGCAAAGGCAGCTCGTTCAATACTCTTCTCTTCTCAGAATCTTGAGTACTACAATACTGCCTTAACTATGAGGCAGCTGGGTCATGCTCTCGCTTCATCAGAATCCCCCTCCAGGGCCAGGCGATGTTCACAGTCAGATGTTACAGCATCTTTCTCCTGCTGGAAAAGCACGTTCTCCTTCATCCATGCAACTGTGTGGGCAGAGAGCAGATTTCCAATGCACTGTCATACCTATGCCTAAGGCCTGTAAGGACAAACACCTTCCTTCTAGATACCACCCCATATCCCTCACCAGCTGTGATGGAACATACGATTCATGCCTGGCTGGTATGGTGGCTCGAGTCTCACAATTTATTAACCACTGCAGAATGTGGATTTTAGTGCGCAGTTCTGCAGTTGACCATCTCGCAATATCTACCAATGTCATGAATTGTTTTCTGCCTAAATCCGACTGTGGCAGTGTTTTTCGATTTGGAGGAAGTGTAAGATACCTTTCTGGACGACAGGTATCCTCCATACCCTCTATGCGTGAAGCTTCCATGGCTGCCTACTCTGTTTGCTTCAGGAACTCTTAAGAACAGGAAGTTGGTTTCACCTTGTTGGATGCATTTACCAAGGAAAATAGTGTGCCTCGGGGTCCTGTCATGAGCATCGGTATCTTTGCTATTGCCACTAACCCTATAATGGCCTGTCTCCCACCAGACTTGTCTGGCTTCTTTTCATTGGCGAGTTTGCCATCTATTAGAGTTCTCCATGAACTACGGTCATTGTGCAGTGTCTCCAGTGATGTCTCAATTGTCTTCACTCATGGAGCATCAACAGTCACTGTAGTTTTTCCACTGGCAAAACCATTTGTATGAATTTCTGGCAGTACAATTTGTTTCTTCCACCATCTTTACATCTTCAGCATGTTGCTCTTCTGTTCATTGAAGCTACAAAATTCCTGGGGCTCATGCTCCATAGGAAACTTTCTGCATCCTCCCACGTGTCTTACCTGGTCCCTGAATGTCTTGTGTGTTCTCAGTGGTACTACCTGGAGAACAGATTGAAATGTACTCCTCCGATTGTACTGGTCCATTGTCTGTTAGAAACTGGAATATCTTAGTTTCGTTTATGTATCTGCACGACCATCCCTCTCATGCCGTCTCAGTACTATCAACCGACATAGCATCCATTTGACCACTGGTGCCTTCTACATTAGCCCTGCTGAGAGTCTGCACACAGAAGCTGCCAAACTACCACTGTCCTAGGACTGTGACTTTCTCCTCAGCAGATATAGATGCTGTTTGTTTGCGATACGTGGCCATCCATCACATGCCTCTTTCTTCGAAGACTCTTGATCATCAGTATGAGTTGCATCCCTCTTCTCTGTTACCTACTGGAGTTCACTTTCAGCTCTTGCTCCAGCAGCTTAACTTCATGCTACCTGCAACTTTTCCACACAATATAAACCCTTTACCAGCTTGGCTTCGTGCAGCGGAGTCTGCAGCTCATAGTGTAGTGGTTAGTGTTGTTACCTCTGAATCATGGTGTTGGAGATTTTCTCTTCCCAGGATCTGGGTGTTTGTGTTGTCCTCATCATTCCATCATCATTCATGTAAGTGGTTAGATTGGACTGTGTACAGATTGGGGAATGTGTACAGGTGCTGATGACAACACAGTTGAGTGCCCCACAAACCAAACAACATCAATGTTATCATCATCTTCATCAACTTCATGTGGCGGCCCGTGTTCAACTTTGCCTTTATTCAATTCCTAAGGATACTACTCCAGCCTTGTTCTATCTCCTTCAATTTCACAACCTTCGCACAGAACTTCACGATTGTGTACACTGATGACACTTGTACTGACAAAGATGCTGTGTCAGGTGTGCCTTCATCATTGGTCCTGACGTTTTTCGATATCATCTTCTGGTACAGTGCTCAGTATTTATAACAAAGCTGTTCGCCCTGTATCAGGCCACACAGCACATCTGGTGACACACCCCCCAGGGGGTCCACAACTCTTTTGTGGACACGTGCGTAGCGAGCACGGGACCCCGAGCTAATGTGGCCCTCCTTCCTTTTCCGGGCTGCATACCTTCCCTTCCCTTTCCGCATCCCTCCCCGTCCCCCATCTTCGCCCCCCCCCCCTCACCTCTGTCTCTTTCCTTCCTTTCTCCCCCTCTGGGAGTATGGTTTGTGCCTACGTCCGGAGACGGACGCTCGAAACTGTTCCAAATTCCTTGCTCTTACACTTGCCAGTCCTCGTCCTTCCTCTGTCCTTCTCTTTTCCTTCCCTCTTCTCCTTGCCCTTTTCTCCGCTACGGCGTTTGAGACCCCTTCTTCTTTCCTTTCCCTTTCTCTTCTTTCCTCCCTGTGCGTGTCTGAAGGCCGACCCACGCACTTCCATGCGTAGCCGGTGACGGGGTAACGCGTAATTCCCCGCCCCGGGTAGACAGGTAGGACACGTACGTACCCCCTGGTAACGGCCAGGCCCAGGGAGGGGTGATTACCCGAGCTGATACCTACCGAAAGTGCCGATTGGTCCCTCCGTCCGTTTGTCGGGAGGTGTGACCTGAGGTGTGAACAATCACCTAAGGCGGGTGTGCCCTCGGCGAGGGCCCCCACAAGGGAGGAGCGCGCCATCGGAGACGCCGGTAATCATGGGGGATTCTTCCGCAATGGTTTCCTCACCTTCCACTATGTCTGCTCACAAACGTAAGTTCACTGAGTCTCAGCCACAGACTGTTCTTCCATCGTTGCCACAGTTCCTTGTTGTTTCTCGGTCTGACGAAGGTCACGACTTTTCCACGGTCAACCCTTTCATTATACAGAAAGGTGTCGACGCAATTGCGGGTCCTGTAAAGTCTTGTTCCAGATTACGGAATGGCACCCTGTTGTTAGAAACACACAGTGCCCTCCAGGCTCAAAAATTGCTGCGTACTTCTCTGCTCCACACCTTCCCTGTCCGGGTGGAACCGCACCGTACCTTAAATTCCTCGCGTGGAGTCGTTTATACGCGCTCCCTCGATGGATTGTCTGACGAAGAAATTCAGCATTACCTGTCTGACCAGGGCGTCACAGCTGTTCATCGGGTTATGAAAAGGGTTGATTCGAACATCATTCCAACCCGCACTGTCTTCTTGACATTTGACAAAGTTCAACTCCCATCAAAAATCAAAGCAGGCTATGAGATAATTTCCGTTCGCCCTTATGTCCCAAACCCTACGCGTTGCTATCGATGTCAGCGGTTCAATCATACCAGCCAGTCCTGTTCCAATCCGGCCAAATGTGTTACTTGTGGCAAGGATGCCCATGAGGGTGCTTGTCCACCTCCATCCCCTCGCTGCATCAACTGTATGGGTGACCACGCTGCCTCCTCTCGAGATTGCCCCGTTTTTAAGGATGAAAAGCTCATCCAGGAAATAAGAGTGAAGGAAAAGGTGTCGACCTTTGCTGCTCGAAAGTTACTCGCCAGTCGACAGCCCACGGTGCCTCAGAAAGGTAAATACAGCGCTGTCCTTGCTTCTCCTCGGCCAACAAAGGAGGCGGCCACGCAGACTTGCGACTTCACCTTTAGTACCACGGTCGTCAGATCGGCCAGCGCAAAGATCGCCCGTTCAACCTCACCCCTTTCGCCTGCCCACTCTATGGCTCACCCTTCATCGGGTTCTGTTAAATCTCGAGCCCAAAAGTCAGACGCCAAGTCTTCGAAAAAAGAGCATTCTCGTGAAGAGTTTTTACGTACCGCAACTTCACAACCATCGGTTCCTCCTTCATCTAAACATCATACTTCTAAGAAGGCTACGAAGAAACACAGTTCCTCTCCTTCTCCGCCAAGGCGTGTCCCATCTACAGCACCACCTGGCAGAAATCGCCCTCTGCCATCTTCTGTGTCGCCGAGGCGCACTGCTGGTGGCCGGTCAACTGGCCGATCGTTGGTGGCAGGAGCTGCTCCTGACCAACCTATGGATCAGGATCTTCTGCCTTCGACTGAATGCCATTCCATGCTGTCGGTCGCAAGCTCTGAGCAGTCGTTGAGTTGACAGCACCCTTGGTCACGTTCCTCCTTTTTCTGTTCACCCTATGTCCATTATCCACTGGAATATCCGCGGCATTCGCGCCAATCGGGAGGAATTGTCGATCCTCTTACGATCCTACTCGCCGGTCATCTTCTGTCTTCAGGAAACAAAGCTGCGTCCCCATGACCGCTTTGTTCTCCCTCATTTTCAGTCCGTCCGATATGACCTCCCCTCTGTTGAAGGCACTCCAGCCCATGGAGGACTCATGATTCTGCTCCATGATACTCTCCATTATCACCCGATCCCCTTAAACACTTCCTTCCAAGCTGTCGCCGTCCGTCTTTCCCTTTCTGGATACACGTTCTCTCTTTGTACGGTATACATTCCATCGTCTACACCAATGGCACGAGCTGATCTCCTTCATCTTCTTGATCAGCTTCCACCCCCCTATTTGCTGGTTGGGGACTTCAATGCCCACCACCCGCTTTGGGGATCTCCACATCCTTGTCCACGTGGCTCACTATTGCTAGACGTCTTCCACCAAGCGGATCTAGTCTGCCTCAACCCTGGGGTCCCCACATTTTTGTCTGCCTCCACGGCAAATTTATCTCATTTGGACCTTGCGGTCGGTACTGTTCCGCTAGCTCGGCGCTTCGAATGGTTTGCCCTTGATGATACACACTCGAGTGAACACTTTCCATGTGTTCTTCGACTGCAGCCTCAACTGCCATATATGCGCTCGCGTCGCTGGAAGTTTGCCCAAGCCGATTGGACACTTTTATCGTCTCTAGCGACATTCGATGACCGTCGCTTTCCCAGCGTCGACGATGAGGTCACACATTTTACCGACGTTATTCTCACAGCTGCGGAACGTTCAATACCACGCACCTCCGAATTGCCCCGGCGCCCTCCAGTTCCTTGGTGGAACGAGGCATGCCGTGACGCAATACGTGAGCGGCGACGTGCTCTTCGCATTTTCCGTCACCATCCAACCTTGGCCAACTGTATCCGATATAAGCAGCTCCGTGCGCGATGCCGTCGCGTCATCCGCGATAGCAAGAAGGCAAGCTGGAAATACTTTATTAGCTCATTTAACACCTTCACTCCCTCCTCGGAAGTTTGGAGTCGGCTTCGACGGTTCTCAGGCGCGCCTAGTTTCTCCCCGGTCTCTGGGCTCACTGTCGCGCATGATACCTTAGTGGACCCCGTCGCAATTTCTAACTCATTGGGTCAGCACTTTGCTGAGATTTCGAGCTCTTCAAATTACCCGCCAGCGTTTCTCCCGAAGAAACGTGCAGCGGAAGTGCGACATCTTGCTTTCTCCTCTCACAATCGCGAAAGCTACAATACTGTTTTCTCCATGGGCGAACTCCAACATGCACTCTCTTCTTCTCGCTCCTCCGCCCCAGGACCGGATGGTATCCATGTCCAAATGTTGCTGCATTTATCAACCCATAGCCTGCGTTACCTCCTTCGCCTTTATAATCGAATTTGGACCGACAGTACCTTTCCCAGGCGATGGCGGGAAGCTATTGTCGTTCCCGTTCCGAAACCTGGAAAGGACAAACATCTCCCCTCTAGCTATCGCCCCATTTCTCTCACGAGTAGTGTCTGTAAGGTTTTGGAGCGTATGGTGAATTACCGTTTAGCTTGGTGGCTGGAGTCCTGCAGTCTTTTAACACCAGCCCAATGCGGATTCCGAAAGCATCGTTCTGCAGTTGACCATCTCGTTGCTCTCTCCACTTATATCATGAACAATTTTCTCCGGAAACGCCAAACAGTAGCAATATTTTTTGATCTGGAGAGAGCGTACGATACCTGTTGGAGGACAGGCATTCTCCGCACACTGTTCTCTTGGGGCTTTCGAGGCCGGCTGCCCGTTTTTTCTTCGCGAATTTATGGCAGAGCGCACATTTAGGGTGCGGGTGAACACTACTCTCTCCCGTACTTTCTCCCAAGAAAACGGGGTACCCCAGGGCTCTGTGCTGAGTGTTGTACTGTTTGCCATCGCCATTAATCCAATTATGGATTGTCTCCTTCCTGATGTCTCGGGCTCCCTCTTTGTGGACGATTTTGCGATCTACTACAGCTCTCAACGGACCAGCCTTCTTGAAAGACGTCTTCAAGGATGTCTCGATCGCCTCCACTCGTGGAGCATCGAAACCGGCTTCCGTTTCTCACCCAGTAAGACCGTTTGTGTAAATTTTTGGCGACGTAAGGAGTTTCTTCCGCCCTCCTTACATCTAGGTCCTGTCAACCTTCCGTTTTCCGACGTCGCTAAATTCTTAGGTCTTATGTTTGACAGAAAACTGTGCTGGTCCTCCCACGTTTCCTATCTTTCGGCTCGCTGTCTGCGTTCGTTTAACGCCCTCCGTGTCCTGAATGGTACCTCTTGGGGAGCGGACCGAGTGGTCCTTCTCCGCCTCTATCGCGCCTTAGTGCGCTCGAAATTGGATTATGGAAGCATAGTCTACTCCTCTGCTCGGCCGTCTATTCTTCGGCGTCTCGACTCTATCCACCACCGTGGATTACGTTTAGTATCTGGAGCTTTTTACACCAGCCCTGTGGAAAGCCTTTATGCTGAGACTGCTGAACCTCTGCTGTCCAATCGGCGGGCAGTCCTTCTTAGTCGTTATGCTAGCCATCTGTCTTCCATGCCTGCTAATCCAGCGCATGACCTTTTCTTCGACGCCTCCTTTGATGTCGGGTATGCAGGCCGCTCCTCCTCCCTACTACCCCCGGGAGTCCGCTTCCGTCAACTGCTCCATTCTCTTTCCTTCCGCTTTCCTAAAACCTTCTTGACAACTTGGGGTACAGCACCGCCTTGGCTCCGTCCCCGGATCAACTTGCTCAGAGACCTATGTCAATTTCCCAAAGATGGTACCCCTACACTTGTTTACCGTCGGGCATTTGCTGCTCTATGTGCACAAATGACGGAAGCCACATTTATTTACACCGATGGCTCGAAAACATCGTTAGGTGTAGGGGGTGCCTATATTGTTGGCGACACCCCAAATAACTTTCGGCTTCCCGACCAGTGTTCGGTTTATACTGCGGAGCTTTACGCTGTTCTCCAGGCTGTCCACTACATCCGCCGCCATCAGCGGATACAGTACGTAATCTGCTCAGATTCTCTCAGCTCTCTCCTAAGTCTCCAAGCTCTTTACCCTGTGCACCCTCTGATCCACCGGATTCAGGACTGTCTGCGCTTGCTCCACCTGGGGGGCGTCTCAGTGGCGTTCCTCTGGCTCCCGGGACACGCTGGTATCTGTGGAAATGAGGCGGCCGATATAGCGGCCAAGGCTGCAGTCTCTCTTCCTCGGCCAGCTATTCAGTCTCTTCCGTTTACCGATCTACGGAGCGTTTTATGTCGCCAAGCTGCTCATTTATGGCATGCGCATTGGTCAACACTTCCCCACAATAAATTGCGGGAAGTGAAAGCCCTTCCTTGCGCTTGGACCTCTTCCTCCCGAACGCGTCGTCGGGAGGAGGTAATTTTAGCTCGACTCCGGATAGGGCACTGTCTTTTTAGTCATCAACATC
The DNA here is from genome assembly GCF_023864345.2 of Schistocerca serialis cubense. Classification (NCBI taxonomy): domain Eukaryota; kingdom Metazoa; phylum Arthropoda; class Insecta; order Orthoptera; family Acrididae; genus Schistocerca; species Schistocerca serialis. Next base: position 622,479,633 of record NC_064644.1, on the reverse strand, counting down.
TTTTAAGCGGTGATCCTCCCCCACTCTGTCCCCACTGCTCTCAGCTGTGGACGGTCAGACACCTTTTAATTGAATGCCCCTATTTTAATCCGTTACGCTCCCGTCTACAGCTATCGCCTGATCTATCGTCGATTTTAGCAGATGACACGCGCTCAGCTGACCGCGTTCTACAGTTTATTAGTGACAGTGAAATGACGTCAGTCATTTGAAGCTTTTTTTTGGGGGACAACCAACCCCTTTCTATAGTGGATTATTAGGCATTCCTTCTGCCTTTAGTTACTCAAAATTTTATGATTTTGTTCCCATTGCTGCTGATTTTAAATTTCGTTTTTTTCCTGTTTTCTATGTCACGGGCTGGGCGCTAATGACCATAGAAGTTTTGCGCCCTAAAACCACAACAAAAAAAAAAAAAAAAAAAAAAAAAAAAATCTGGTGACACAGGCTTTTCAATTGTGTCATCTGCTCAGACTCTGTACAGAACACAGAGGCTTTAAAGGGCACAATGTCCATCCATTAGTGCAACCGGTCCAGGAAAGCTGTCACATGCTCATTCTTGATGGATGATGTTTATGTGGGTTCCCAGTCACCTCAGTGTGACAGGAAACTAGGCCACTGACGATGCTGTCAATGCTGCAGTCGTCATACCTCAACCCACTGGTTCTTACATTCCCTCCGATGATCTGCGTTGCTGTCTGTCAGCAGATGGTGTCACCACTGGTTCTCCCTTCATGGGAACAAGCTGCAGGTTATTAAGCACCTCTCAGTGGGTTGGATGACCTCCTCTCGGCCGTCTCGCTGCAACATCAGCTAGGTTGCATATCATGTACTGTCTTTTTAGCCATCATCATTTGTTAATTCGTGTTAGCTATCAGTCATTTTAGTGACTGGTGTCGACCGCACTTTACTTTCTATCCATCGTAGCAATATGGTGAAGGCTATTTAATGTTTAGTTCATGAGCTTTGTTTCTCTATGGAGTATTTTACAGAACTTTCAAAAATGGCTCTGAGCACTGTGCAGCTTAATACCTGAGGTCATCAGCCCCCTAGAACTTAGAACTACTTAAACCTAATTAACCTATGGACACCACACACATCTGTGCCCGAGGCACGGCTCGAACCTGCGACCATAACGGTCAAGTGGTTCCAGACTGAAGCACCTAGAACCACTCGGCCACTCTGGCCAGCACAGAACTTTCTCCATGACCCCTTTTTTTTTTTCTTTTAACTATCTTCTATTTTGTCAATTGGGATTAATGTGTAATCATTTTTAACTCCTCTCTTTGTCGTCATGTTCTACAGTTCTGACATGAGCACATGTGCCCTGGTTGTTTTTGAGTGACAAAGCAAAACAAAATCCTCAGATTTTCACCTTTTGCGCCATATCAAACCACTTTCTTGGAATTTCCCTTCCTGCTGAAAATGTGCTCCAAACATGGCTCAGAGACTTATTCACTACAAAACCACCTGTTATTTCTACAGCTGCGGAATCAAAAAGTTACCCCAGGGTTGGCAGACTGTTTCAAATAGTGAAGGATAATATATTATTGACTAAACTGGTATGTATGTCTCTTAGGCAGCAACCCAATAAATGGAATACTTATGCTGATTGGTTCTAAAGCAGGTAGTGTTGACTAGCAGGGAAATTTGACAATATTTTTAGTCATGGCGACCAAACGTTGACTTCCATCACCAGTGACAAAACGTGAGTCTGGCTGGTTCTCATGTTTCCAAGCCGCTGAACTGGTGGAACTGGCATCTTTAGCACTGAAAGTAAAATAGATGTTCTTTCCAACTGCCTAGTTTACTAAGGCATCCTTGTATTGTTCAGATACTCTATGCTGAGTGAAAAAATAGCAGCAACAAAGAAAAGTTGTTAGACATAAACGAAAGCTGTTAGTCATGCTTCAATATTTGAAAGATGCCTGTTCAGATTTTGCTCTACTCACATAAGAGATGCACTAGTAATGCCAGTATGAGGATGCAAATCAGGATTGCTTCAAGCAGACACTGTTGTGTTCGTGAGTGTTACTTACTTTTGAGATTGGATGTGGTGTTAGTAAAGAATGTTTGTTGGGCCTGTGATCAACCTTTGTCCTAGACACACTGGCCAAACACCTGGAGTTTTTGTCTGGAATGAGACTTCGTATGACAGCAGGAGCACTCTCATGATTGCCCCACACACCTTGACGTCAGATTTGTATGTCAGTCCGGTGAGTCTACATGTTGTGCTGCCATTCATGAACAGCATTCTAGGGGCTGTTTTTGAACAGGACAACACTCGCGCACATACCACTGTTGTAACCCAACATGCTATACAGTATGTCCATGTGTTGGCTTGACCTGGATGGTCACCAGCTCTGTCTCCTACCAAGCAAATGTAGGACATCATTGGGCGATAGCTTAAGGGTCATCCACAACCAGCATTAACATTCTCATTATTGACCAACCAAGAGCAACAGGCATGGAACTCCATTCCACAGACTGACATCTGTCACCTGTAAAACACAGTGCATACAAATTTGCATGCCTGGATTCAACATTCTGGTGGTTACACCAGTTATTAACGTAACAGCGTTTCACATTTGCAGTGGCTTATCTTGTGCTTACATTAACCTGTGTTGTTGCAATGTTAATCAATTATATAAGTCACCTAGACAAATATATTCTAAAAATTTCATTCCTCTACATTAATTTTCTTTTTGGAGTTGAGTTTCTTTTTCCATCAGTGTATATGGCCATCACATCTGGTGGAGGATGTCAGTATGTTTCAAAAACATATGTTGGCCAGGAGCAACATTGTGGTTTGTAGTTACTACGTGTGGTCAGTTCCCCAATTTTTATTCAGAATTAATGAATACTGTTGTCTGTGCAACTGAATAGCAAGTAAGCATTCACAGTTTTAGTCTGGACGTGTGTGACTACTTCATAGGCATGGTGATATGTTGCACCAATGGTATCATATCCCAGTATTTAGGACAAAAATGTAGACGATGAGCTTAAACAGTATCTCTTATAATCTTTGACATTTGGTTCTGGTAATGCCCTCAATGATCAGCTGGCATATTTTAATATTTGTTCCCACTTTTCTAGATGTTTGGCCCTGAAAAAGAGCTTATGATGTGGTGCTGAGTCATTTCTCTTCCGATTTCAGTGTCCTTATTCTTACTTAATTAATCTACAATCACTGATTACATAAGGACTCAATGTGCACAAAGTCTTATATAGTCAGGAGATATGAAAATATTCTCTGGTAGTCAGTTCCATTGCTTCCTTACCAGCACCCAGGTGTCATCTGTAGGACACTTAAATGTACCTTCACTTCCGTAGGCGTAGTCCTCTATTCCCGAAATACTTACATAAAGATATAGCTCAACAGTTCCACAATTGATTGTACCTTAGGTAAGCTGTTTACTCCAATTTTGCTCACCAGACTGGAATGAGTCATTCAAGAGAAATTGGTGTACATTTGATTTGAATAGAGATTTACTACGTACTTAGTGTCTCTCTACAGCAGGGACAGGTAATGTAATTGATATTCCATTTTTGTCACACATGGAACTAGAGAGTTGTGTCCAAAGGGTATGGAGACCATGATAACAAAACAAATTGGAGAAAAAGTGTTTTGATAACCACTGGTAAGTATTATCATCTTGCTCAGTAATTTGCAAGAGGACTTTCTTGGACTTAACCCACATATAACTCTTATCATTCTACTAAGCAATGAAAATATTTTGAGCAAGAGATCTCCCCAGAACATAATTCCATGTGACATGGAGTACCCAAAAGCAAAAACATGCAGTCTTTGTGACTGTTTTGTATCTAATACAAGAGAGCATTCTGGATCCGAAAGCTGCTGAGCTAAATATGATTTCAGACTGGAACATACCCTGTGTAGTTTTCAGTCTAAGTGAATGCCCAGGAATTTGGTGCCATCATCTCCTACACATGCTCATTATTGAGTGTCACTGAGAATTCCTCACACTCTGTGACATGATCTAAATTGCGTAAAATTTATGTTTCTTAGATACGCAGAAAGGGAGGTAACAGCAAACCAGTTAGACTTTGGATAAAATGTTGTTGCTGACTGTTAATGGGTGACACCTGCATTGTAACAGAACATTTGTCAAACATGGAAAATTTTCACTCTACATCATTCACAACTGCTGGCAGATAAGCATAAATCAGACAATAAAGGACACAGAACAGAAAGTGCATCTATAATACTACATGACTAATGTGTTTCATGACACATGACACTCGGTGCCAGTTCCATGGTACATGACAAAAGCTTCCAGGAGCAACAAAAATTTGATTATAGACTCAATTTCAGAAAGATATTAATTTTGGAAATAAAATTCGACACAATCTGCTCATCAAGAAGCAGTATCCTTGATTCTGTTTAGGACATTTTATTTATCAAGCCTTTGATCTAATAGTGTGTGTGTGTGGGGGGGGGGGGGGTGTTCAGGACTCATGACATGCAGACATATGCAGTATTTCACAATGAGGGTATTTAGAAATTCCCAAGAAAACATTAAACATTATTTCACAAACCCTTTCTAATTTTTTCTTGCTTGCACACTTAATGTCAAACCATTTAACACACTGAAACAGCTTATGCATCAAATTGCTTTGCAAATAAGTTCAAAACATGGGAGTTTGACTCCATAAATGATCAGGGGTTTACTGTTTGATTTGTAATTGCTATTAATACTTTTGCTGACTGAGGTTTCCATGTTTTATATTTTGCCTTCTGTAATAATGTTTTAGCATCTCCTTGAGACCTAATACTTTGTCTCCAATGAGAACTATATCAATTGAAGTGAAACAAAGGGCTATACAGTAACTGTTCATGTTTTTATTCTGCATAGGTCTATGGCACTTATTCATTACAGATGTACTGATTGTCATAAATATTTTTATAATTAGTTTTGTTGTGCTAATGTGATGTCACTAAATGTGTAATTCTTTGTAACTATTTATGCCGTGCAGTGTACCTAGCTGCTTTACCGCTTATGTACCCTACGTCTCACTTTTGACAAGCAGAGAACTGTGCTGTTTGTTGTGCCAATAGGTCAGCAGTTACTACTCATTACTTGTTGCAGTAGCTTCATGCACAGCATGGCATAAATAGGAAACTTATTTACACCAATTTAAACTTTAAATAGGCTGAGTACTATATGGATATCTTTTGTGTTAATAAGTTGGTACTAAATGTTTATTTTCTTGTAACCAATTAGGCCATACAATGCGTGTAGCTATTATAGTGCTTGTATATGCAATTCGTAATTCAGAACTCACTGTTTCATTGTACTTACCTCTTGACACCATGTGTGTAATTCCTTGTCAATATTTATGCTAAAGAGTGCATATAGTGGTCTTAGCACTTACTTATGCTACTTTCCACTTGGAATAGGCAGGAAAATGTACTATTCAAGTTATATGTTTTGTGTTTTATGTATAGAACCAAGCTTATTTTTATTGTGACCATTGCTAGTATGTAAAAATTCTATGTAATATATTTGTACGTACCACCAATTAAAACTGTCACTATGTAGCATCATACTTGCATCTGCAACGCCATCTGGCACAAACACTTATAAATTCCTGAATATTCATAAAATGCTGTTTGTGTTTCTATGCATTTTTTTAGTTTACACTTATGTTGTATAAACATTTATTACAGTTGTTGCATTGCATTTCTGTTGGTTTAATGCTCTTTATAAGTCATACATGATTCCATAAGATGGAGCTGCAGGATGCCACACCCTCTCTTGCAATGCCATCTGTTATTAAACGTTTGTGTTCTCATCTAATGGTCAGCAGTGTTATTAGTCTGTGTATGTTTGTTATCTTTACAACTTGTAACTATTACGTCCAGTGATAATTGTAACTGCTATGTCTAGCCGGCCCAAGTGGCCGTGCGGTTAAAGGCGCTGCAGTCTGGAACCGCAAGACCGCTACGGTCGCAGGTTCGAATCCTGCCTCGGGCATGGATGTTTGTGATGTCCTTAGGTTAGTTAGGTTTAACTAGTTCTAAGTTCTAGGGGACTAATGACCTCAGCAGTTGAGTCCCATAGTGCTCAGAGCCATTTGAACCATTTGAACTGCTATGTCTGCTGGCTGCATACAGTTCCATGGTACATGTCATCTTAAGAATTTCAATGCCATTATTGCATGCTGATGATGGTTTTGTAAACCATTTTTATTTCACGAGTAGTTGATTTGATTTATTTCTACAGATGTGTGATGATAGCAAAGCACCAAAACATCTAACTACATTCACTCAATGACTTTCCCTCACTGAAAAATTCAGCAATTTGCAGACTATATATAATTTTAGATATTAGAGCTGAAAGACAAGCAATACGGTAATAAAGAGTGTGTGCTTTAGAATGGATATGAAAGTTACAAGGGCCAACACAACGAATGTATTATAATTGTGCTTTCATGCCTTTATGCTCTTTAATGATCCATGGATTTTATTATATACTGCAGAAAATTTGTGTTCTTAAGCAACCAAATGTGATCTTATAACTCCTTCTGTAATATTAGGTAACTGTGCTCACTGTATCTTTGTATTTATCTAAAGACAGTTTTATATTAATAACTGTAATTATGCTCTCAGTGTAATTTGAAGTTCATATGGAGATAAACAAGCATGTGTTATTAGTCTTGTGCTATTGAACTCTACCCATTTTTCACTTTGTATGAGTATTTAAATCACAAATTTATTGGCTTATACATTTTGTTCTAAATTTGTTTTGTGTACACTATTGTGGTTGATTTGTGAATAGTTGTGTTTCCAGTCAATCATTATGCATGTGGAATACTCGCATGCAGTTTCAGAATTATATTTAGTATTGGTGGCCTACTGATATTAACATTCCTCTCCCCCTTTTGTCTAAAGTAGAATAGTAATTTGACAGTTCTAAGACCACATTCAGAAGCTCTCACGTTACATTCATGTGTTGTCTTCAAATACAATGTCATCATCCATATGCTTAAGAATCTTTAGTTATGTAATAAGAGTATTTCTGGACTCATTTATTGCAAGTCTCTTCATAATATTAGGTACTTAATAAATATTGGATGTATAATTTATTACTGTATTCCTTAACATAATTTCCTTGTATTTCACTGTAGTGGGTTCAATTTAATGATTGATATTTGGTGTAGGTCCTAATTACCTTTGGGTTTATGTGTAGTTTATGTTAATAAAGAGTGCGCACTCTATACATACGGTTCAGTCACTGTGGGGGTAATAGCAATTTTCTTAATTCCAAAATTCCCTTTCTTTGAATGTAACAAATTTACTTTCATACATTAATACAATCTTACAACATATTGGCAGAAATTGTTCAATGTTGCTATGCTTTGTTTGTCCTGACAGTGTATAACTAGAATGCTGCAAACTTATGTTCACTGTTTTATACATTTTTATTGTGATAGTTATTTTTCTTACCTGGAGAAATGTAGTATATCTGATGATGTGATAAATAGTCTACGATAAGTATGTGAAGACAACTATGTAATCTCATTGGATATTAAATTTTGTTCTGTTGTTACATTGGCTTCTCTATTATGGCCTTTGTATAGTACTGTGGGTGTGGTCTGTGAAGGAAACTAATAATAATAACAATAATAATAATAATAATAAATAAGGATTAGAAGACAGTATTGTCACAGATTTTTGCAAGCCAATAACATCACACAGATTCCCAATGTATCTCAGTATTGTCAGTGTGAACATAAAATGTTACTGCTGATAGATGATGATAAAAGTAATTTTGTCTATCCTGTGATTCCTCACAAACACCACAGAAGAATACCTCTCATCATAGACTCCCCTTATTTATTTATTTATTCAGAAATCTTGTTGTGTTATTACACATAGATGTAGGATAAGTTACAGTTAACATGCTATGATACCCCCCCAGGGGATCCACAACTCTTTTGTGGATACGTGCGTAGCGAGCACGGGGCCCCGAGCTAATGTGGCCTTCCTTCCTTTCCGGGCTGCATACCTTCCCTTTCCGCATCCTTCCCCATCCCCTGTCTTCACCCCCCCCCACTCACCTCTTGCTCTTTCCTTCACTTTCTCCCCCTCTGGGAGTATGGTTTGCGCCTACGTCCGGAGACGGACGCTTGTAAATGTACCGCATTCTTCTTCTTCCTTGCTTGTATGTCTTCTTCCTTCCTTTGTCCTTCTCCTTTCCTTACCTCTTCTCTTTACCCTTTTCTCCGCTGCGGCGTTTGAGACCCCCTCTTCTTTCCTTTCCCTTTCTCTTTCTTCCTCCCTGTGCGTGTCTGAAGGCCGACCCACGCACTTCCATGCGTAGCCGGTGACGGGGTAACGCGTAATTCCCCGCCCCGGGTAGACAGGTAGGACACGTACGTACCCCCTGGTAAAGGCCAGGCCCAGGGAGGGGTGATTACCCGAGCTGATACCTTCCGAAAGTGCCGATTGGTCCCTCCGTCCGTATGTCGGGAGGTGTGACCTGAGGTGTGAACAATCACCTAAGGCGGGTGTGCCCTCGGAGAGGGCCCCCACAAGGGAGGAGCGCGCCATCGGAGACGCCGGTAATCATGGGGGATTCTTCCGCAATGGTTTCCTCATCTTCCACTATGTCTGCTCACAAACGTAAGTTCACTGAGTCTCAGCCACAGACGGTTCTTCCATCGTTGCCACAGTTCCTTGTTGTTTCTCGGTCTGACGAAGGTCACGACTTTTCCACGGTCAACCCTTTCATTATTCAGAAAGGTGTCGACGCAATTGCGGGTCCTGTAAAGTCTTGTTCCAGATTACGGAATGGTACCCTGTTGTTAGAAACACACAGTGCCCTCCAGGCTCAAAAATTGCTGCGTACTTCTCTGCTCCACACCTTCCCTGTCCGGGTGGAACCGCACCGTACCTTAAATTCCTCGCGTGGAGTCGTTTATACACGCTCCCTCGATGGATTGTCTGACGAAGAAATTCAGCATTACCTGTCTGACCAGGGCGTCACCGCTGTTCATCGGGTTATGAAAAGGGTTGACTCGAACATCATTCCAACCCGCACTGTCTTCTTGACTTTTGACAAAGTTCAACTCCCATCAAAAATCAAAGCAGGCTATGAGATAATTTCCGTTCGCCCTTATGTCCCAAACCCTACGCGTTGCTATCGATGTCAGCGGTTTAATCACACCAGCCAGTCCTGTTCCAATCCGGCCAAATGTGTTACGTGTGGCAGGGATGCCCATGAGGGTGCTTGTCCACCTCCATCCCCTCGCTGCATCAACTGTATGGGTGACCACGCTGCTTCCTCTCGAGATTGCCCTGTTTTTAAGGATGAAAAGCTGATCCAGGAAATAAGAGTGAAGGAAAAGGTGTCGACCTTTGCTGCTCGAAAGTTACTCGCCAGTCGACAGCCCACCGTGCCTCAGAAAGGAAAATACAGCGCTGTCCTTGCTTCTCCTCGGCCAACAAAGGAGGCGGCCACGCAGACTTGCGACCTCACATTTAGTACCACGGTCGTCAGATCGGCCAGCGCAAAGATCGCCCGTTCAACCTCACCTCTTTCGCCTGCCCACTCTATGGCTCACCCTTCGTCGGGTTCTGCTAAATCTAGAGCCCAAAAGTCAGACGCCAAGTCTACAAAAAAAGAGCATTCTCGTGAAGAGTTTTTACGTACTGCAACTTCACAACCATCGGTTCCTCCTTCATCTAAACATACCTCCAAGAAGGCTACGAAGAAACACAGTTCCTCTCCTTCTCCGCCAAGGCGTGTCCCATCTACAGCACCACCTGGCGGAAATCGCCCTCGGCCATCTTCTGTGTCGCCGAGGCGCACTGTTGGTGGCCGGTCAACTGGCCGATCGTTGGTGGCAGGAGCTGCTCCTGACCAACCTATGGATCAGGATCTTCTGCCTTCGACTGAATGCCATTCCATGCTGTCCGTCGCAAGCTCTGAGCAGTCGTTGAGTTGACAGCACCCTTGGTGCCGTTCCTCCATTTTCTGTTCACCCTATGTCCATTATCCACTGGAATATCCGCGGCATTCGCGCCAATCGGGAGGAATTGTCGATCCTCTTACGATCCTACTCGCCGGTCATCTTCTGTCTTCAGGAAACAAAGCTGCGTCCCCATGACCGCTTTGTTCTCCCTCATTTTCAGTCCGTCCGATATGACATCCCCTCAGTTGAAGGCACTCCAGCCCATGGAGGACTCATGATTCTGCTCCATGATACTCTCCATTATCACCCAATCCCCTTAAACACTTCCTTCCAAGCTGTCGCCGTCCGTCTTTCCCTTTCTGGATACACGTTCTCTCTTTGTACGGTATACATTCCATCGTCTACACCAATGGCACGAGCTGATCTCCTTCATCTTCTTGATCAGCTTCCACCCCCCTATTTGCTGGTTGGGGACTTCAATGCCCACCACCCGCTTTGGGGATCTCCACATCCTTGTCCACGTGGCTCACTATTGCTAGACGTCTTCCACCAAGCGGATCTAGTCTGCCTCAACACTGGGGTCCCTACATTTTTGTCTGCCTCCACGGCAAATTTATCCCATTTGGACCTTGCGGTCGGTACTGTTCCGCTAGCTCGGCGCTTCGAATGGTTCGCCCTTGATGATACACACTCGAGTGACCACTTTCCATGTGTTCTTCGACTGCAGCCTCAACTGCCATATATGCGCTCGCGACGCTGGAAGTTTGCCCAAGCCGATTGGACACTTTTTTCGTCTCTAGCGACATTTGATGACCGTCGCTTTCCCAGCGTCGACGATGAGGTCACACATTTTACCGACGTTATTCTCACAGCTGCGGAACGTTCAATACCACGCACCTCCGAATTGCCCCGGCGCCCTCCAATTCCTTGGTGGAACGAGGCCTGCCGTGACGCAATACGTGAGCGGCGACGTGCTCTTCGCATTTTCCGTCACCATCCAACTTTGGCCAACTGTATCCGATATAAGCAGCTCCGTGCGCGATGCCGTCGCGTCATCCGCGATAGCAAGAAGGCAAGCTGGAAATTCTTTACTAGCTCATTTAACAACTTCACTCCCTCCTCGGAAGTTTGGAGTCGGCTTCGACGGTTCTCAGGCGCGCCTAGTTTCTCCCCGGTCTCTGGGCTTACTGTCGCGCATGATACCTTAGTGGACCCCGTCGCAATTTCTAACTCATTGGGTCAGCACTTTGCTGAGATTTCGAGCTCTTCAAATTACCCGCCAGCGTTTCTCCCGAAGAAACGTGCAGCGGAAGTGCGACATCTTGCTTTCTCCTCTCAAAATCGCGAAAGCTACAATACTGTTTACTCCATGCGCGAACTCCAACATGCACTCTCTACTTCTCGCTCCTCCGCCCCAGGACCGGATGGTATCCATGTCCAAATGTTGCTGCATTTATCAACCCATAGCCTGCGTCACCTCCTTCGCCTTTATAATCGAATTTGGACCGACAGTACCTTTCCCAGGCGATGGCGGGAAGCTATTGTCGTTCCCGTTCCGAAACCTGGAAAGGACAAACATCTCCCCTCTAGCTATCGCCCCATTTCTCTCACGAGTAGTGTCTGTAAGGTTTTGGAGCGTATGGTGAATTACCGTTTAGCTTGGTGGCTGGAGTCCCGCAGTCTTTTAACACCAGCCCAATGCGGATTCCGAAAGCATCGTTCTGCTGTTGACCATCTTGTTGCTCTCTCCACTTATATCCTGAACAATTTTCTCCGGAAACGCCAAACGGTAGCAATATTTTTTGATCTGGAGAGAGCGTACGATACCTGTTGGAGGACAGGCATCCTCCGCACACTGTTCTCTTGGGGCTTTCGAGGCCGGCTGCCCCTTTTTCTTCGCGAATTTATGGCAGAGCGCACATTTAGGGTGCGGGTGAACACTACTCTCTCCCGTACCTTCTCCCAAGAAAACGGGGTACCCCAGGGCTCCGTGCTGAGTGTTGTACTGTTTGCCATCGCCATTAATCCAATTATGGATTGTCTCCTTCCTGATGTCTCGGGCTCCCTCTTTGTGGACGATTTTGCGATCTACTACAGTTCTCAAAGGACCAGCCTTCTTGAAAGACGTCTTCAAGGATGTCTCGATCGCCTCTACTCGTGGAGCATCGAAACCGGCTTCCGTTTCTCACCCAGTAAGACCGTTTGTGTTAATTTTTGGCGACGTAAGGAGTTTCTTCTGCCCTCCTTACATCTAGGTCCTGTCAACCTTCCGTTTTCCGACGTCGCTAAATTCTTGGGTCTTATGTTTGACAGAAAACTGTGCTGGTCCTCCCACGTTTCCTATCTTTCGGCTCGCTGTCTGCGTTCCCTTAACACCCTCCGTGTCCTGAATGGTACCTCTTGGGGAGCGGACCGGGTGGTCCTTCTCCGCCTCTATCGCGCCTTAGTGCGCTCGAAATTGGATTATGGAAGCATAGTCTACTCCTCTGCTCGGCCGTCTATTCTTCGGCGTCTCGACTCTATCCACCACCGTGGATTACGTTTAGTGTCTGGAGCTTTTTACACCAGCCCTGTGGAAAGCCTTTATGCTGAGACTGCTGAACCTCCGCTGTCCAATCGGCGGGCAGTCCTTCTGAGTCGTTATGCTAGCCATCTGTCTTCCATGCCTGCTAATCCAGCCCATAACCTTTTTTTCGACGCCTCCTTTGATGTCGGGTATGCAGGCCGCTCCTCCTCCCTACTACCCCCGGGAGTCCGCTTCCGTCAACTGCTCCATTCTCTTTCCTTCCACTTTCCTAAAACCTTCTTGACAACTTGGGGTACAGCACCGCCTTGGCACCGTCCCCGGATCGACTTGCTCAGAGACCTATGTCAATTTCCCAAAGATGGTACCCCTACACTTGTTTACCGTCGGGCATTTGCTGCTCTATGTGCACAAATGACGGAAGCCACATTTATTTACACCGATGGCTCGAAAACATCGTTAGGTGTAGGGAGTGCCTATATTGTTGGCGACACCCCAAATCACTTTCGGCTTCCCGACCAGTGTTCGGTTTATACTGCGGAGCTTTACGCTGTTCTCCAGGCTGTCCACTACATCCGCCGCCATCAGCGGATACAGTACGTAATCTGCTCAGATTCTCTCAGCTCTCTCCTAAGTCTCCAAGCTCTTTACCCTGTGCACCCTCTGGTCCACCGGATTCAGGACTGTCTGCGCTTGCTCCACCTGGGGGGCGTCTCAGTGGCGTTCCTCTGGCTCCCGGGACACGCTGGTCTCTGTGGAAATGAGGCGGCCGATATAGCGGCCAAGGCTGCAGTCTCTCTTCCTCGGCCAGCTCTTCAGTTTCTTCCGTTTACCGATCTACGGAGCGGTTTATGTCGCCAAGTTACTCATTTATGGCATGCGCATTGGTCAACACTTCCCCACAATAAATTGCGGGAAGTGAAAGCCGTTCCTTGCGCTTGGACCTCTTCCTCCCGAACGCGTCGTCGGGAGGAGGTAATTTTAGCTCGACTCCGGATAGGGCACTGTCTTTTTAGTCATCGACATCTTTTAAGCAGTGATCCTCCCCCACTCTGTCCCCACTGCTCTCAGCTGTGGACGGTCAGACACCTTTTAATTGAATGCCCCTATTTTAATCCGTTACGCTCCCGTCTACAGCTATCGCCTGATCTATCGTCGATTTTAGCAGATGACACGCGCTCAGCTGACCGCGTTCTACAGTTTATTAGTGACAGTGAAATGACGTCAGTCATTTGAAGCTTTTTTTTTGTGGACAACCAACCCCTTTCTATAGTGGACTTTTAAGCATTCCTTCTGCCTTTAGTTTCTCCAATTTTCTGACTTTGTTTCCATTGCTGCTGATTTTAAATTTCGTTTTTTTCCTGTTTTCTACGTCACGGGCTGGGCGCTAATGACCATAGAAGTTTTGCGCCCTAAAACCACAAACAAAAAAAAAAAAAAAATGCTATGATACGTAGATATACTTAAGGTATAGACTTATATAAATTATATGCTGTACATAGCGAATCATAATTTTTTTGGTATGTTACTCTATAATCATTATCTGATGACTGTATGTAACACTGTTCACAGATATCATAAGTGCAGATGAGCCATAACGAGGAACAGTTATAACACAATGTAAATAGAGTCAAATAAGTCAGTTTAAAGAAATATTTTAACACATGCAGTAAAATACATCACAAAAATTGTTTTAGATTACTGTTCATAAATTATTCCACTGAATAGAAGCAGTGCTTCTGCAGGATTGACTTTATTTTGGATCTGAATCCTTTCTGGCAAGACCTGACATTTTCAAATACTGAGCTCCTTAAAGAGATGTTTAGTCGTGGAAGACAGGGGTACTTGTTTCATTGTCTTAATAATTACATACTGCATTCCTTTTTGGGGCTTCTCCCTTAAGAATGTATTTATTATGCAGAAGCACATAATTGAGTTACTAACGCAAAGTAGGCACATTTTAGTGTTTTGATATCACAGATTTTACTTCAAATACTAAAAGCATAGCACAAACTGTTCATTTTACTTAATAATTTATCTTTATGTATGTCCCACTGTAGTGTGTCATCTATCCACACCCCAAGGAATTTTGTGGCTCTTTCTCGCTGTATGGGCACTTTCTCAATCCTGATATCATCTATCACAGACAATACCTTTTTTGTCGTGTGGAAATTTATATACATTGTTTTATCTTTATTTAGGAGAAGTTTGTTTTTGTTCCACCAGTTTACCAGACTACAATTTGTATCGGCAATTGTGGAGTTGAGCTGATGAGGACAGTGATTTGGAAACAGTATATTGGTGTCATCAGCAAACATTACCGGCAGGCTTTCCTGAATGCTTTGGGGTATTCATTGATGAATATTAGAAATAAAAGGGGACCAAGTGTAGAGCCTTGGTGAATACCTTGTCTTACAACTTGCTCCTCTGATTACATGAAAATTGGTGAAAATGCTCAGTCACTACTTTCTGTATTCTGTCTGAGGGATATGACCTAAACCAGTCATTTCCCCTAATCGCATAACGTAGTAGTTTCTCCAAAAGTAATACATGGTTGACAAGATCAAAAGCTTTAGTGAGAGCAAGAAACACACCTGTTGTGTGTTTTCTATCATTGAGTGCCCTATAGATTTCATTTAAAAATGAGTATAATGCTCCAGTTATTGATCTCCCTTTCCTAAACCTAAACTGGTGAGGACTTAGTATGCAGTTACTTTACAAGAAACTTATAACATGGTCATATACTGATTTTTTGAGGACTTTTGATGAGCTTGAAAAGACTGAGATGGGTCGGGTCTGTAGTTGTTTACATCACTCCTTTCCCCTTTCTTAAACAGAGGAATAATTTTTGCTGCTTTAAAAATTCTAGGAAATTTACCAGATGATAAAGAGCAGTTTATTATATCTGTCAGTGGTTCACACACATGATGGCAGGCTAGTTTTAAAAAGCAAACAGATATACCATCAAGACCACAGGAATGTTTGTTTGGTATCTGCCTTATAATATTGCAGATTTCATTTGGTGTGACTGGTTCAGGGAACATTTATAGTGGGAATACTGCTGAATCTGAGTGATAAGTGAGTGCAGCAGTCTTGATTAAAGAAGAAAACTTGTCACCAATTTTTGTGAAATGGTCATTACATATTTCACATAATTGCTTAGGGTCATTGGTAACACCATCCTGATCTTTAATGCAGGTTATTGAGTGTGTCCTGTCTTTTTTGCCAACTGTTTCATTTACCAATCTCCACATGGCTTTTGATTTATTGCTTGAGTTGATAATGAATAGCCTATTATACATTTTCTTTGCTTCATGAATTACCTTGTTTATAGACAGTGAGATATACCATAACTATTTCAAGCAGTATAAAAGAATTCTAGTTTTAATGTAGGCATATAGCAGTCTCTTATTTCTGCAAGAGGTTTCTATTCCTCATGTTAACCATTTATTGTTGGACAGTTGAGATGTGTATTTTTTAGCTGTATGTTTGATTGGGAATGCCACTTCATAGCAGTGTTGCAAGATACTCATAAATTCATTAGCCTTTCTGTCAACATTGCTGGCACAATAGACACCTTTCCAGTCAGCTTTATGGAGCAGAAGTGAGAAATGTGCTATATTGTTTTTATTGTCAGTTGATCTTTTGTAAGTCTGTTGGGGAGGTTTTGTCTGTCTATTTGCATCTTGCATGGTCATATTCAGTATCAAGCAGTTGTGATCTGATATACCGTTGGAGATTATGTCTAGTTTGCAGACAGATGACATGCCAGTGTTAACCAAAACAGTATCAATTTCAGATGAACTGGTATTAGTTGTTCTAGTAGGTTTTTTGTTTAATATACACTCCTGGAAATGGAAAAAAGAACACATTGACACCGGTGTGTCAGACCCACCATACTTGCTCCGGACACTGCGAGAGGGCTGTACAAGCAATGATCACACGCACGGCACAGTGGACACACCAGGAACCGCGGTGTTGGCCGTCGAATGGCGCTAGCTGCGCAGCATTTGTGCACCGCCGCCGTCAATGTCAGCCAGTTTGCCGTGGCATACGGAGCTCCATCGCAGTCTTTAACACTGGTAGCATGCCGCGACAGCGTGGACGTGAACCGTATGTGCAGTTGTGGACTTTGAGCGAGGGCGTATAGTGGGCATGCGGGAGGCCGGGTGGACGTACCGCCGAATTGCTCAACACGTGGGGCGTGAGGTCTCCACAGTACATCGATGTTGTCGCCAGTGGTCGGCGGAAGGTGCACGTGCCCGTCGACCTGGGACCGGACCGCAGCGACGCACGGATGCACGCCAAGACCGTAGGATCCTACGCAGTGCCGTAGGGGACCGCACCGCCACTTCCCAGCAAATTAGGGACACTGTTGCTCCTGGGGTATCGGCGAGGACCATTCGCAACTGTCTCCATGAAGCTGGGCTACGGTCCCGCACACCATTAGGCCGTCTTCCGCTCACGCCCCAACATCGTGCAGCCCGCCTCCAGTGGTGTCGCGACAGGCGTGAATGGAGGGACGAATGGAGATGTGTCGTCTTCAGCGATGAGAGTCGCTTCTGCCTTGGTGCCAATGATGGTCGTATGCGTGTTTGGCGCCGTGCAGGTGAGCGCCACAATCAGGACTGCATACGACCGAGGCACACAGGGCCAACACCCGGCATCATGGTGTGGGGAGCGATCTCCTACACTGGCCGTACACCACTGGTGATCGTCAAGGGGACACTGAATAGTGCACGGTACATCCAAACCGTCATCGAACCCATCGTTCTACCATTCCTAGACCGGCAAGGGAACTTGCTGTTCCAACAGGACAATGCACGTCCGCATGTATCCCGTGCCACCCAACGTGCTCTAGAAGGTTAAGTCAACTACCCTGGCCAGCAAAATCTCCAGATCTGTCCCCCCATTGAGCATGTTTGGGACTGGATGAAGCGTCGTCTCACGCAGTCTGCACGTCCAGCACGAACGCTGGTCCAACTGAGGCGCCAGGTGGAAATGGCATGGCAAGCCGTTCCACAGGACTACATCCAGCATCTCTACGATCATCTCCATGGGAGAATAGCAGCCTGCATTGCTGCGAAAGTTGGATATACACTGTACTAGTGCCGACATTGTGCATGCTCTGTTGCCTGTGTCTATGTGCCTGTGGTTCTGTCAGTGTGATCATGTGATGTATCTGACCCCAGGAATGTGTCAATAAAGTTTCCCCTTCCTGGGACAATGAATTCACGGTGTTCTTATTTCAATTTCCAGGAGTGTAGATTTCCTAGTAGAATCCACTGCTTCCTGGAAAATAGTGAATATATTGCAATGTTATAACATGAAAAACTTAGTCTCCACATAAGATAATACTGGGATATTTTAAACTGTACTGTTGTAGTGGCATATCTAGTTTGGAGGTGAATATTTGTGTGTTACCATCAGGTGGTCTGTAGATACATGTCACAGTAGAAGTTAAATCTATTAAGCTTTTAGTTATGTGTTCAAAATGCTTTTTACAGTTCGTATGCTTGGTTTTAAGTAATGGATTACATTCTACATTATCTTGGGCAAGTATTAGACAGCCACCTCCCTTTTTTATTAGTTCTGCAAAAATTGTTAACCATTTGAAAGCCTGTAAGGGAAAAATAGGCAGCGTCATTATCTTTAAGCCAATGCTCGGCTATACAAAGCACATCTATAGAGTCTCTAAAGCTTTCTAAAAATATTTGTAGTTCTAAACTTCTGTTCCTTATGCTTTGCATGTTCTGGAAGAAAACACAAAATTTTGACTTTTTGTGTGAGTACAATGGTTTTTCAGGTGAGTGGGACTCGGGCACAACATTTACTCTGTAACGCTTATTGTTCTTTAGTCTAAAAAAGATTTCCTTTGAGAGTTAACTATTGCAGGAATAGGCAGCTGTGATAATTCAGCACACCTAATATAGATAAAACTAGAGATTGCTTGAGCTCTGATGTTGGTATGATCCAAACCATTTTTGCACTTGGATACCAAATTTTCGTGAGACCTGTCAGATGTAACAGTAGCATTGGGGATGATGTTCAGTTCTCTGTAGCCGAGTGTTATTGTAGGCCTACTTTGTACATTTGTTTTCTTTACAGTTTGTAATCTGTCCAAACCTACCTCTCCTATTTGAAAAAGGAACTACTAATTACAGAATCCATAATTTTCTTAATTGTATTTTCCCTTCATTACCATTAATGTGCTTACACAAACTTCTGTGTCTCTTCATATTGTTAGTCTGTCATTGTATGGATTAAACAGTGTATGTAACACTTGATAATTTTTCATTTTCACTCTTTAATATATTGCAAATGTGCTCATACAGACTTTTCAAAGTAGTTCTTAAAAATGGAATTTGTTATGTGCTTGAAGTATTCCTCTGGATCTGGAAAAAAATTGTGCCTCAGTCAGAGAACTCTTCCTAATATTTGCATTTCATAAATTTATCATCACTGACATTTGTATATCAGTCAATTGGAATCCCTCTCTCTGAAAGGAAACAGTAATATAATCTGAAATATTGCTGAGATTTTGAAATTAGTGTTAATTCTTACAGGCATTGTAATAATGCCTGTTACAAAAATTGTCTGTAGTATGATTGGTAAATGGTAGACATAAAAAATGCTTTACAGTTGGATTGTAATGAATACACAACTTCTTATGACCAGATCAAACAACTAGCATAGTTATTTCAACTATAAATGAGATTAAGAAAATTTTAACTCAAGATGTTTTTATTTTTAGCTACATGTAGCTTTGGTTGTGTAATGATAAAAAAAACTTTCAATGTCTAATAGAAGGTAACTTAAAAGAAGTATCTGCATACTGTGCATGGTAAAAGTTAATTATTTAATAATGCTGCTGATCTATTTGACATCATCATTCCTTTGTAAACAATAATATAGAAGCACAATTAGACTAGAATTATTGCTGTTAAGAATTTGACAATTCTTAGTACAGCAACGTTAACCATTACTAGCAGACTATTTGCACAAATGAAACAAAGTCTGACCTTGCTTCCACTTACTTGTCGATCATCTATTTTCTTTTATTGTTTTATTCGCCCCCAATGGTATTAGGTTGCGAGGCCAGAGGGCGTCTTTCATTCTCATTCTTCAATCTCACCTCCCATGGAAGGGGGAGGGTGCTGTCTCAGGTCTGGTGAAGGGGAAGCCAGCGTTCCTAGGGGGCAAACCAATCGGAGAAAGCCTGGTCCTCCAAGCTGGGTGTTATGTGGTCTAGTTGGTAAATGATGCATGTAAAAATCTTCATTGTCACAGGCCTGAAAATAATTCTCGGATGTGAAGGCCAAGCAAGAGATGGTGAGGTCGGAACAAGCCATACTTGATGTGTAGACAGCAGTGTCAGTATGACCATACACTCACAATACCCCCAGTTTGGGAACAAAATTTGAACCATAGTTGGTGATGCTTCTCTGCGTCAGTAAAGGGGGTGGAAAAAGAAGCATTACACATCATAAAGGATCCTTACCAGAAGGATGTAAACCATGTCAAATGTTAACTGTTACTGCTGTTGGCGGTGTCATCACCAATGAAATTACATGATTCTAATATTCTCCAATATTTCTAAGTTGCTGCAATTACTACAGGAACAATCCTGGACAGATGAACAGTGCTGAAGGTACCTTGAAGACTAGTGAATAAATGAAAGTGAGACAAGAGCAGACTGCTGTTTCAAAATTCCAGTTATACTGTGCATCAGGCTGTAGACTCCTCACAAGCAAAGTAATTTTGTGGTTGCCAGGTGCGAAGAGTAGACAAAGTGAAAATGAGGATAGAATGTTGTGGTGGAACATTTCTGAAAGTATCAGATACTGGTGTACTTCTTCCAAAAGCAGTATATCAGCAGTACACAGCCTCCCAGATGGTACCATGTTCCAAGTTCTCTCTGTCTCACACCTCATGGATGTCTTCACTGATTCTCATCATTTGTATTTTGCTGACTACAACTGGAGGAGTTGTGATCTCTTTTCACTGTAGAAGATCATTCTGCTGATCTGGCAGCAATAATATGAGACGAGGTCCAGCCAGAACTTCATTCAGCTGCCAGCATGATCATCTTTGTCAAGTGAAAGATTGCAGGTGAAGTCTTTAGTGGCATTGGGCTATTACTTCTGCCTGACTTGAAAGCACCTAGCTTACAAGATATGTAGAGAAAGATGCAAGCTGTAGGCCGGCACCTCAAAAGTGGAAATCACTTCCCGACAATTTACAGGCCTTTCAGCAAGACACGATCAAGATGGCTCTTGAAGGAAAGTGACAGTTTAAGGACCAGAGGTTCTGAAGTTGACAACATTCCCCACTTCAACTCCCCTTTCTTACATACTTCATACAGTCGTCTACTGCTTCTATACTTAAATAACTGTTATTTTAATAAGCATGTAAAATATCATGTTGAATATGTGTATAAACCTGAAATTAACTGTCAGGTCTCCTCGTAATATATTTTTTCCTGTATTTTGTTAGTAATGGAAATGAAAGTTAAAGTTAATCCATTACTTCATCACATGACTGTAACATGGTTAAATATGCAACATTTGAGTCACATAGTACTGTCATTAACATATCAAATAATTTCAGATAGTAAGTGCAAATGTTTCTCACCAATGTAGAAGTGAAAATTGTGTCATCAGATGCAGGTAATAAGTTAAAATACCAGAAAGAGGAGAGAGATGTCTACTCTAATTACCCCACTTGAGGGTATATTTTGTCATGAAATCTGTGTCGTTGGGCATTTCATTTGCTTCAGTTTTTCAGCCTATTATATCCAAACAGTCCTTGAAAATTGAGTTGTAGCTCCAAAACACATTAAGTAAGACTTCAGGAATAAAATCCTTAGTCATATACAAATTTTATTTTCTGCTCTCTGCCCTGTGTGTTTATATTACTGCATGTTAATATACACTGATGTCATGTAATGTCTAAAAAATTGATTGTATTCAAAATATTTATGTGATAAAAATGCAGGCATAATATTAATTTGCTATGAACCTTTTTATTGTTGTGAACAGTCATGTTACTGAATTGGTGGTTCCACTTACCTCTAATTTATTTGAGGAAATGCTGTACCTGAACATTCTCATGTATTAAATGTACCAGTAAACCCCCTGATGCTTAGAGACTCGAGCTCTCATATATAAAACAGCTTCAGTCATCTGATTACTCGTAAATTAGTTACTGTTTTAAGTATTGCATTTCAAACTTAATTCTAATATTTCACAAACTTTCCAAACAAACTTCATGTACATAAGTGAGAGAGTCACTAGGCGTTCTCAGTCTCAAATACTGGATGAATATATGAGTAGTAAAGAAATTCATCATTTCCATTATCAATAGATAATAAATGTACATTTCTCATGTATCATCCTTAGTAGCTCATGGGGTTGTGGCAATGTAGTGTACAGTCCATCAGATTTATCAGTAATTGATTTGAGAACTCATTCTGGGTTTGTTGTTAACTTCAGTTGTTCTGCCAGCACGTCTTGCAGCTTCTGATTAAGTGAATTCCAATTTTCTGTGTTGGAGTGTCCCATTTTAGTTGCTGTATCAAGCTTGGACGGATGTAATTACTGTTCAAATCTATTGGGTGTTGTGGTATGAATCTTTCACCCTCATGATCTGATACGGGGTCTTTATACGGATGGTGATGTAGTTGGAAATTGATCACCCTGCACATTTAGGATTCACGATTTGTAAACCCAAGCATTCATGAGATCGCTTTCATTCTATAGCTCATGGACACAGAGTTTTGTAGATGCCCATTTTGAAAATGTGGAAGCTCAATTTCTCCCCATTTTGATTCAGCCTAGGGGCAATTAGGCCTACTTATTACATGATGTGAAACAGACACCTACAATCATGCACAATAATGGTCATTGATTAGGCACAATTATTTGAAATACAGTGTGCCAGTTACTCTCAGGGGAAAAATTGATCTCAAGTTGTGTAGTACTCAGTTATTAAGCTTTTGACCCTATTTTAGTTTGAGCAAATTTTTCTATTCTCACCCAAAAAAATTGCAATAAGAAATTGAATAGAATGGTTTTTATAATTTGAACTAGGCAGCCAGGTGTGGGAGGTGGTCACATTAGAGATTCTAAACACAAAAGGCTTAAAATGTGAGACAATGTATCAGAAATGTGTCTCACATGATAACTGTCACTTCATGCAAGAACCGGCCATTAGCAACATCTGAGGTAGCAAAGTATCGTCCAGCAGAATGCACTAGATGCTTCCCAGGGAAGACTCGAGCACTCCAAACTGCACATCCACAGCTTAGCAAGGACACAATTGTGGCTCTCGTTGTTACACGATGCCAACTTGTGCTGAAACCAGCCCAGATGTCGTAGTAGGGAGGAGACATCTGCTGTTAACTGGTGTCCATCCGTAACTGTCCACAGCTCGGAACCATACCTCCCAGCTGTATGAAAATGGCCAGCAGACACTGCCACCACCAGCCCTAAGGCATTATAGAAGATACATCAATTCACACATTTGTGCTATCATCGGTGTGCCACACAGCCTATCCTCCTCCACGGAAAAGCAGGTACCTTCTCCCTTTTCTCTCACAGCACGAAGGAAACTAGTCGACTTCTTGACCGGAGATATGTGGACTTGAGATTTTTCCAGTCTGCGTATTCTGGACCAAGAGACTGACTGGATTAAGAACCTTAAAAACTTGACAGGGCCCCTCAAACTGGGGGGATAGCTTATTTGAAGATTACCTTTTTGCCCTGCCCGTCCCCCTGCCCCCCAAACTCCAAAATTATGGATTAACCCCTTTTCCCCTGGCTTAACCTCAGAGGAGTGACCCCCTTCATTATAATGGTGCACCTCTCTGGAGTGAGAGTTCTATGTTCCTACATGCTGGTAATTCATGGGATAGCTCGACATGGAAAAGGCTGTAGTGGCCTTACTTGCCTCGCAGTGAACAGAGTTAAAACTCAGGTTTAACCATTTAAGCAAGGTGTCCTGTCTTCAGTGAGAATGCTGATGAAATGCAATAAGAATCAATTTCAAACTCAGATTAAGACTCTGCAAAGGAGGGTTGCAGATACTAGGGTATTGTGGTGGAATGATTAGTGTCATTCGCAGAGCAAAGCCTCCTAAACTGATGCAAAACAAACACTGGGCATTATCACTAAAAAATGATCTCGGAAGGCCAATAATGGAAAATATTTGAGGTAAATGCCGAATCTTTAGACTGACTATGATGCCAGTACTTACTACAAGCCACACACTACTGGAGAGAGAATCCATGACAACCCGGATATAAAGGTCACCAACCTGTGTCCTAGATAACAGACAAATGTAATCAATGGACAGATAGCCCACTGGGTTATTCTGAGAATTAGGGTTAGACTTGGCTACCTTGCTGCTCTGACATTCTCTCACTCTGAATTACCTGATACAGTCCAGGTCAGGCGAGGTGCTCCCTAATCTTAGAAAGTGTTCTGGCAACTGCTAAATGACTACCTGCTGCAGAATTATGGAAATAATATGAAATAGTGAGAGTTGGTTCACCAATCACCATTGAAACATTTCTCACTCCTGGCTTGGTAGCGCATAATGCCCTTCCTTACACTGTAACCTGTCACACCAAACACCTAGCAAGGCGGTGCAATGATTACCACATTGGATCGTGTAATAACCACGACAGGAACTGTCATGGGTTTGCTGCTAACGAAAATGTAGCGGGACCAAATGGGAGAGGCCCGCAAACAAACAAGATGGATGAATGGGAATGGAAGGAGAAGCACGGCACGACGACAGACAACCGAGCAAGACTCCAAGTACAACAACAAAGTATTAAGCAATGGAGTCACAAGAGAGAACCTCATGAAATCAATACAACATCCACTCATAAATGGGAAGCAAGCACATGCAATGTAAATACGATGTCTGTAAGCGAGATATCAACCGATTCAATGTGAATACCAGACTGCCTCACTGAGTGAGAGGCTGCCACCTAAATATATGACAGGGTATGCCACTATGCCACTATTGGTCACTGGGACAATGTGCTCTACAGTGGAGCCCTCACATTAGACTCAGGGCCAGGAGTGTGCAGTAGTCATGGCGTAAGCCATGGCAGCACAGAGACCTCCAGTGGTCATTGAGTTCCATGCAGTCTGGTGCGGATTTGAAACACGCGGCACTCGGTACCTGATCCCTCCCCCCTGAAACTTGTGCATAGAGGCGAAAATGCCCTGGACTTGCCACAGTGGTCGGCAGATGGGAGAAAACCCAGACTTGTAAACTGTCACTGTCGGGGAGGAAGGGACGTCCAAGGTGTCCACGATGGCCAACACAGAGGCCACGGCATCGGAGGGACCCTCCAGTCCACCAGGGGGTGGGAAGAGCTGGCAGCAGGCTCGCGGGGAGGCAGCAACCGGTGGCAACTCGAAGACAGTGTCTGTACCCGAAGTAGGGAGTGCAGGAAGATACAGCAGTGGGAGTCCCACAGGGGTACGAGGGCCGTGGTGTCACTGCCAGACACCACACTTGCTAGGTGGTAGCTTTTAAATCGGCTGCGGTCCACTAGTATACGTCGGACCCGCGTGCCGCCACTGTCAGTAATTGCAGACCAAGCGCCGCCACACGGCAGGTCTAGAGACAGATCCTAGCACTCAGCCCAGTTGTACAGCTGACGTTGCTAGCCATGGTTCACTGAGAATTACGCTCTCATTTGCTGAGACGATAGTTAGCATAGCCTTCAGCTACATTTGCTACGACCTAGCAAGGCACCGTATTCAATTGTTATTGAGATTCTATTAATGTATCATCAAGAGCGATGTTCTACAAATGTGGATTAAAGTTAAGTATTCCAGAAGCTACGTACTTATCTTTATAGCATTCATTACGTATCCTGTTTCAGACCTCATGCCAGCCTGCGTGAGTTTAAGCGCGTGCCTTTCGGCTTCCTCTCATTGTGTCTAGGCTGTCTTGTCTAGACACAACAAGGGCAGAGCTGGTTATGATGGTGGCACTCCAACACTTTTGATAACTTCACTGATGTCACACGCTGCCCATGGGCTACGATGACTGAGGCGGGCATCCAACCCACCTTGTTCCCGTACACGTGAGCCCACACGGCTGCACAAGAGGCATAATGCTGGGAGGGCCAGTAGCAGGGGTGGGAGGGTGAAGGTATCAGCAAATAGTCCGGCAGAGCTTCTCCATTGGGTGACAGCAATGAACCTTGCTCTATGTCAAGTGGTTGGTGCGATATGTGCTCAAGAACAGGGTGAGGGCTGATGTGGTTGGCATTGTTTCAACTGCCTTTGTCATCTCTTGTTTAAATGTGTGGACAAGCCTCTCCACTGCGCCATTGGAGGAAATGTGGGCTATGGATATGTTTGGTCTCTGATAATGGCTTCCAATTCATGGCGTTCTCCTACCAAGACTTCTGTCAGGCCAACAGTATCAATGTGTGAGGCAGGCCCTCAGTGGTGAGAAACTGAGCCAGGGCTGTGACTGTGTCCTCTGTGTTGTTGAGTGCCATGCAGACAACATGTGGGTAGTTGGAATAGGCACCAAAGATAAGTAACCACATGGACACCAAAACCGCACCTGGAAAATTAAGTTTGATGCGATCCCAGGGCCAGCGTGGCAAACGCCAGGGTGTGAATTCTGGTACCATGACCGGTGGAATTTGAATCCGTGCCAGACGTCATGGACGCAGTTACAACATTTTGGCAACAAGGTAAACAGTTGTCGTTCTTGGTATGGAGGCGAAGTTGGTCTGTCTGCTGGAGCAACAGCAGCAGTTAATGCAGCAGCAGCAGCTCATGCAGCAGCAGCAGCTCCAGTTACACTTCTTACAAAAGCCGCTGTAACTGACAAAGTTGATGCTCGGGACACGTTACCGCATCAGCTTCAGGGTCCTTGGGTGTCCGATGCTTTCCCGCGTCCGTCGTCGTTTCCATCCTTTAATGACGCTAAAAACCTACTTACATAGGCTGAAACAAAGTTTCACGGCTTTCCAAGACACGGACAACTCCTTGCAGCGGTCATTGTTTTCGTCTTGGGCCTCTCCGGACACGTTCTATCTTCTCTGCATGCCCAATGCTACCATGTAGTCGCCTCTTGGCTGGAATTCCACCAGTACCATAAACAGCCCGGTCAATTGTATCGTTCCTGTGTCACGGACTTGCAGGGTCTCAGCTGTTGATGCGATTTTACGTGCACCAATCAGCAGTGTAAGGCTTCGTATGCTGACTCCCTGATCTGGGATGTAGTGGTTCAGTTGGCTCCCGACCCTGAGGTCTGCACTGTGGTGTTGAATCTTGACAACCCCTCCTTGGAAGAGATTCTCTGCATTGCCCACTCCTTTGAAATTGCTCAAGTGGCTAACAAGCGTGTTGTGGCGCGACTGCAGGTGGCAGCGATCGCGGAGTTCCAGCGGGTTCCGCCCTTGCGATGTCGACGTGGCCCAGCCAACAGGTGCCAGTGCCATCGGGACTCTTCGTGTTCCGACATCTCTATGGCGTTGGCCCTTAGGTCGCCCCTCGGCGCCGGTCGAGCGGCCTACTTCCTTCTTGCCCACAGTGCTTTACTGCCCATTCGCGGGCTGATTGTCCCCTCCACTGGAAAATGTGCACGCTGTGTAACAAGGAGGGCCACATCCGATCGGTTTGTCATAGTCGCTCGACTTGATCCAGTCCTGCCCATCCTGGGCCTCAAGATACCGTCCATGCTCTGCAATCGGTCGTCCCACAGGATGACCCATCAGCGTGGAAGCTTTTCCTCACGCTCCGCAATTTCACAGAGGATGTCAGCTTTCAGGTCGACACTGGGGCCACCGTCTCCCTGATTGCTATGGCAACATATACCTGGCTGGACTCTCCTGCGTTGTCGCCTCCATCTCGCCGTTTATTCGCCTACAGAGACGGTTCCATTCCCCTTCCTTGGGTAGTTCATAGTCCAGGCGACATACAAGCATGTTCTGTGGCTCCTTACCCTCTCTGTCGTAGAGTATCTGTCGGCTTCGAATATTTTTGGCCTGGATGCGTTTCAACTGTTTGGCTTTTCAATTTCCGACGAAGTTAAGGTCGTTTCCACGGCTGTTCCCTTTCAGGACTTCGACAATCTGTGCTCTGATTTTGTGTCGTTGTTTGCACCGGATCTCGGATGTGCTTCCGGCTTTCGGGCGCACATCACCCTATGGCCGGATGCACAGCCTCACTTTTTCTGGGCCAGGCCCCTTCTGGTCAACCAGGAGCTTGATCAGCTCCAGGCCGCTGGCGTGCTGGAACCTGTAACCTATAGTGCATGGGCGACACCAGTGGTGGTCATACGGAAACCCAATGGGCCCCTTTGGCTGTGTGGGGATTTTGGCGCTGCAGTCAATGCTCAGTCCCTCGTTGTTACTTATCCCATTCCCTGACAGGAAGACCTTCTTGCCAAGCTTGCCGGGGGAGAGTATTTTTCCAAGATCGACCTGACTGAGGCATACCACCAATTGCCCTTGGATGTCGAATCTCAGAACATCATGGTTATCAACATGCCTTTCGAATTGTATAAGTACAAGTGCCTTCCCGTTGGTGTCTCTTCAGCGCCAGCCATTCTCCAGCGATTCCTGGAGCAGCTTACCCAGCCTATCCCTGCATCTCTGAATTATCTGGATGACATCTTGGTCACCGGGTGTTCCCACTAGGAACGTTTGCAAAACCTCAGTGCCCTATTTCACACTCTGCAGTCTGCTGGTCTACGCTGTCGGCTGAACAAGTGTTGTTTTTTTCAACTGGAAGTGGGATACTTGGGCCACTGGCATAGCAAAGATGGCATTCACCATTCAGGTCATAATGTCACTGCCATTGAGGCCCTTCCTAGTCCCAAGGACTTATTGGAACTGCAGGTGTTTCTGGGCAAGGTTACTTATTACTTAAAGTTCTTGGCCCAGGCTGCCTCCATTGCTCATCCCCTCAATCACTTGTGTCGCAAAGTCATACCTTTTGTTTGGACTGCTGCCTGTGACCAGTCTTTTCTCCATTTAAAGGTGATGCTGAAGTCCGCCCCTTGCCTTACTCCCTTCTCTCCGGACCGCCTCTTGGTTGTGGCAGCTGATGCGTCAGCTTACGGCATTGGGGCCATCCTTGCCCACTGGGATGCCGATGGCTCTCAACAGCCCATTGCTTATGCCTCTAAGACGTTGACCCCAGTGCAATGGAACTACTCCCAGATTGAAAAGGAGGCCCTGGCGATCGTGTTCGCCATCCAAAAATTTCATTCCTATCTCTTTGGGGCAAAGTTCACCATCCTGATGGACCATAAACCCTTGGTTACACTTTTCAGACTCCACTCTCACCTTCCCGAGCAGACGGCTCAACAACTCCAGCGCTGGGCATTGTTTTTACGTAATTATGCTTACACCATCTGGTATAAGCACACCGCCGACCATGCTAATGCGGACACTTTGTCACGTCTCCCAGCAGGCCCCAATCCTGCTTTTGATCAATAGGAGACCCTCTGCTTTCACATTGATTCTGCCCACCGGGATGCGCTGGATGGTCTTCCTCTTATGGCTGCTGACGTTGCTGCGGCTACCCACCATGACCCTGTCTTGCGGCAGGTTCTCAACTACGTGGTCCACAGGTGGCCATCCTATGTTACTTGTCAGATGCAGTCCGATTCCTGTCCCTGGCGCCACCTGTCCCACAGGCTCTCCGTGGTTGATGATGTCCTTCTGTTGGCCGTGGAGTCAGATGCCCACTGGGTGGTCATCCCTCTGGAAATGCGGCTTCAGGTACTCAGTTTGTTACACCACGGGAACTGGGGTATGTGCCATATGAAAGTTTTGGCTCGCCAGCATGTGTATTGGCCCGGCATCGAAGGTGATATTGAGCACCTGATCCGTGGCTGTACTGTCTGAGGGGGGCTTGCCTGGTGACGCACAGTCTTGTGCACACTGGCCTGTGCCGCGCCGGTCCTGGGATCACATCCGTGTCGATTTTGCGGGACCGTTTTTGGGGTCCATGTGGTTACTCATCGTTGATGCCTACTCCAAATACCCATATGTTGTCAGAATGGCATCCACCACCATGGAGGCTACACTTGCGGAACTGGTCCAGGTTCTCACCACTGAGGGCCTGCCCCACACGTTGGTCTCCAATAATGGTCCCCAATTCCACGACTTCTGTCAGGCCAACGGTATCAAGCATATCTGTAGCCTTCCTTTCCACCCTTCATCCAATGGTGCGGCGGAGAGGCTTGTCCGCACTTTTAAACACCATTTGACTAAGACGGTTGACACATCTCCAACCACGTTGGCCCCCACACTGTTTTTGAGCACCTATCGCACTACGCCATTTGACGGTCGCAGTCCGGCAGAGCGCCTTCATGGGCGACAGCCGTGGACCCTGCTCCATTTGCTGATGCCGTCCTCCTCCCACGCCCACTCCCAGCCCTCGCAGCGGTATGCCCCTGGCACGGCCGTGTGGGCCCGCGAGTACGGGCACAAGGTGGGTTGGACACCCGCCGTGGATGTCGCGGCCCACGGGCGGCATGTTATGTCAGTGCAGACGTCGAAAGTGTTGGAGCGCCACCATCACGATCAGCTCCACCCTCATGCTGCCACGGGATTAGCGCCACTGCCTCTTTCCCTACCTCCTTCAGGCACGGACGTGGTCGTCGAGTCACCATCCCAGCCCCCGGTTACCGTCTCCCCGCGGGCCTGCTGCCGGCCCTCTGCACCTCCGGATGGATTGGCAGCTCCCTCCGCTGCCCATGGACTCTGGATCGGCTGTCATGGATACCTTGGGCGTCACTTCCTCCCTGTCACTAGCTGTTGACACACACAGTTCCTCTTCCCACTGCCGCCCACCTTGGGACCGTCCGGGGCGTTTCCGCCCATATGCACAAGTTTCAGGAGGGAGTGATCTGGAAACGCGCGCCACAGAATTTGAATCCGTGCCAGAAGTAATGGACGTCGAAGACCCATAGAGGTCTCTGCACCATTGCGCCATAAACTGTAGCGGCGTGCTCCTCCTGGCCCTCTTTTAGTGTGGGCACACCACAGTGGAACACATGGTCCCAGTGGCCAATAGCAGCACCCCTGATAGGGTACTTAAGCAGCGGCCTCTTGCTCAGCCAGTCAGTCTAATGTTGCTTACGTCGGTTTACACCTTGCTTTGCACTAGACTTCTTACTTCCTGGTTCGTGTACGAGTGGACATGTTTGTTTCCTTGTGACTCTGTTGTTCGGTCTTGTTGCATTCATTCTGTCCTTTGTTAGTCATGTCTGTCCTCTTACGTTGTGTTATTGTACGCGGGCCTCTCTGCGGGTCCCACTGTGCCTTCCATCATTGCTACCCCATGACCATCCTGGTTGCAGTTACAAAATGAATGACTGATGGGGGCTTGCCTGTTGATGCGCAGACACAGTGCACCTGCAGACCAGGCTGTCAATACCGCCATTGATGGTGGGCCAATACACGTGCTGGCGAGCCAAAATTTTCATGTGGCACAGTGCGCACAGTGTAACAAGAAGGACATCATCAACCATGGAGAGGCTGTTCGACAGGTGGCACCAGGGACTTATGTCAGTCTCCATCCAACAAGTAGTATAGGAAGGCCAACCATGGACCATGTAGTGGAGAACCTGCCACAAGATAGGGTCTTGGTGTGTAGCCATGGCAATGTGATCAGCCATAGGAGGCAGGGAATCCAGCGCATCCCGGCGGTCAGAATCAATGCGAAAGCAGAGGCCGTCCTGTTGGTCGAACGCAGGATTGGGGGCTGCTGGGAGATGTGACAAAGCATCTGCGTTAGCATGGTGGGCAGTGGGCTTATACTGGATGGTGTATGTGTAATTCCGTAAAAATAAAACCCAGTTCTGGACACATAGAGTCACCCACTCTGGAATGTGAGAGTGGGGTCCGAAAAGCTTAACTAAAGGTTTATGGTCTGTCAGCAGGTTGAACTTTCCCCAAAAAGATAGATTTTAAATTTTGGGTGGTAAACACAATTGCCAGGGCCTCATTTTCAATTTGGGAGTATTTCCGTTGTGCTGGGTTTAACGTCTTAGATGCATAAGCAATGGGCTGTTCTCAGCCACTGGTATTCTAATGTACGAGGACGGCCACAATGCCATATGCCGATGTGTCAGCTGCCACAACCAAGGGGCCGTCTGGAGAGAAGGGAGCAAGGCAAAGGGTGGACTACAGCATCATCTTTAAACAGAGAAAAGTGTGGTCACAGGCAGGAGTCCAATCAAAAGTCATCCCTTTGCGGTGCAAGTGATTGAGTGGTTGAGCAACGGAGGCAGCTTGGGGTAAAAACTTTAAGTTATAAGTAACCTTGCCCAAAAACGCCTGGAGTGCAGATAAGTCCTTGGGACGAGGAAGGGCCTCAATGGCTGCGACATTGTGATTCGAAGGGCAAATGCTATCTTTACTAAGCGAGTGGCCTAAGTATTCCACTTCCGGGTGAAGAAAACGACACTTGTCCAACCGACACCATAAACCTGCAGACTGTAGAGCGTGAAATAATGCGCTGAGGTTGTGCAAATGTTCCTGACAGGAATTCCAGGTGACCAAGATGTCATCCAGATAATTCACGCAGGCTGGGATAGGCTGTGTAAGCTGCTCCAGGAACCCTGGAAAACAGGCGGTGCCAAAGTGACACCAAATGGAAGGCACTTGTACTTGTAGAATCCAAAAGGTGTGTTGATAACCATGATGTTCTGGAAATCGGAATCCAAGGGTAACTGGTGGTATGCCTCAGCCAGGTCGATCTTAGAAAAGTACTCACCCCCACAAGCTTGGCCGGGAATGGGGTAAGTTTCTACTAAAGACTGGCACTACTATCAGTGCTCAAAGTCCCCACACAGCCAAAGTTAACCCATTGGGTTTCCGTATGACCACCAATGGTGTCGCCCAGGCACTTTATGTACAGCTCCAGGCTGCTGGCGTTCTGGAGACAATCAAGTTCCTACTTGACTGCCAGCCATAAAGCCACCGAATGGGGGCAGGCCCAGAAAAAGCAAGGCTGTGCATCCGGCCAAAGTGTGATGTGCGCCTGAAAATCTGAAGCACATCCGAAATTCGTTGGAAACGGTAACACAAAAGCTGAACACAGAGCATCCAAGTCCTGAAAAGGAACAGACCTTAGCTTTTTTAGAAACTGAAAAGTCAAACAGTTTAAACATATCCAGGCCAAAAATATTCTAAACCTATGGATGGTCGACAACAAATAGGGTAAGGAGCCAGGCAACATGTGTGTATGTCGCCTGGATGACGAAATGCCCATGAAGGGGATTGGAACCATCGACATAGGCGACCAAATGCTGAGAATGCAGGGGAGCCAAGATGGGTATATGTCACAGTATTAATCAGGGAGATGGTGGCCCCAGTGTTGAGCTGAAAACTGACATCCTCAGTAAAAGGCAGAGCATGAGGAATAGCTTCTATGCTGATGGGTCCTCCAGCTGGATGACTGATTGCAGAGCATGTGCTGTATCCTGAGGCCCAGTAGGGGCAGGATGGGAGCAAGTCGAATGACTACAACAAACAGATTGGATGTGGCCCTCTTTCTCAAACATTCTATCAGATTGCCCCCCACCGCTGGAAAACGTGCACAGAGTGTGTGGTAAAGCACTGTGGGCAAGGTGGAAGTGGACTGCGTGACCAGTGATGAGGGGCGACTAGAGGCTCTGATGCAATAGAGATATCAGACATAGAGGAATCCCGATGGTGCTGGCCTCTGTTGGCTACCCCATGTCTACGTCACGATGGCAGAACCCACAGAGACACATCAATCGCTGCCACTTTCGGCTGTGCCATAAGATGCTCGTTAGCCACCTGAGCAATTTCAAATGAGTGGGCAATGAGGAGAAACTCTTTGAATGAGGGATTATCGAGTTTCAATGCTGCAGTGCAGACTTTAGGATCAGGAGCCAACTGAACACCCACATCCCGGATGAGGAAATCTGCATACGAAGCCTTACACTGATGATTGGTGCATGTAAAATTGCAGTGACAGCCGACACCCTGCAAGTCCGTGATCCAGGAACAATATGATTGAGCAGGCTGTTTATGGTACTGGTAGAACTCCATCTGAGAGGCGACCACATGGTAGTGCTGAGAATAATAGTTTGGCAGCAAAAGGCATTTCTCCAGGAAAGAGCGAGCCACAGGCCAAATTGCGGAGAAGAAAAAATGTGTCTGGGGAGCCCCACAACAAAAACAACGACCGCTGCAAGGGGTCATCCATGACCCGAAAAGCTGTGAAATGTTTTTCAGACAGTTTAAGTGCGTTTCCCAATCTTTTTTAGCATCATTAAATGGTGGGAACGACGGTAGACCTGGGAAAGCATCGGACACCCGAGGACTCAGAAACTGTTGTGGAAATGCATCCCAGACACTTACTTTATCTGATAGACATCTTACAAAAGTTCATATGGTTGCTAACTGTACCTGCTGCTGCTGCGTGAGCTGCTGCTGCACGAGTTGCTGCTGTTGTTCCAGAAGGCAGACCAACGTAGACTCCATGCTAACAACTATTACCGTTTACCTTGTTACCACAATGCTGTAACCATGACAGGAACGGTTGCGGGGTTGCCACTAACGAAAATGTGGCGGGACCAAACAGGATTGGCGCGTAAATCATTCTCCATGTTCACTGGATTGGCCTGCTTATAGGAAGGAAAAGAAGATACAGGAGTATAAGTTCCTTGATCGTCTAACCTATATTGAGGCCTGTAAGAAGTATACACGTCTTCATCCTGTGTCAATGACACCTAGCTATGCTTTAATTACATCTTCACCCCTTCCTCCCC
Source organism: Schistocerca serialis cubense (assembly GCF_023864345.2). NCBI lineage: Eukaryota > Metazoa > Arthropoda > Insecta > Orthoptera > Acrididae > Schistocerca > Schistocerca serialis. Next base: position 622,445,366 of record NC_064644.1, on the reverse strand, counting down.
CTTCCTTACCCCAGTCCAAAACGCCTCTTCCCCTCTCCCAGCAGTTCCCCCACCCTCCCCTCCTGGCGCTGCTCCCACTCCCTAGCCGGAGAAGTGTCCCACTTCTTCGGCATCTGCCAGTCAAGGGCACCCCTCCTGGGACCCCCCTTCCTGGTACCTTCCAGGCCAAAGGTCTGCTGCCACACTACAACCATGAGAACCACAATCTGTGAGGCCCCAGGTCACCCGCTCTCTTTCTGTTCCAGAGCTTGCTGCAGCTGGCTCCCTTTCGCAGCACAGCCCTCCTCGATCTCAAACAGAAAAGAAGAAGACTTGACTCTGACCTACTGTTCACGGATGTCGCCCCCTCCTTCTCAGTGACGGATAGTGACCCAGTGTAGTGACTGGCTTTAGCCTGTTCACCCCCATTTGAACCATGATTATGTGTTTATCCGATGGAATTGTGACAGATATTAGCATCACCTTCCGGAGTTGAAATCCCTTATTTTGTATTACTCTGCAGCTTCTGTGGTTCTACAGGAATCTCATTTTACTTATGATCACTCGGCGGCCTTCCACGGGTTCCATGCTTTCTGCCGAAATCGTGTTGGCCCCCTGCAGGCCTTTGATGGCGTTTGTACATTGGTTCGTATGGACACTACTACCACATGGATTCCTCTTCAAACTTCATTGGAAGCAGTTGCTGGACTCTGCAGTCACAATTTGCAATCTTTATCTCTCTCCTTACAGGACTCTTACACTTGCTGCTTTAACTGCCCTTCTTCAGCAACTTCCTCCTTCCATCCCCGTTCTCGGGGATTTTAAAGCTCATCATCCCTTGTGGAGCAGTGCATTTCCATCTACTCAGTGTCTTCTCATAGACCAGTTCCTTGCAGACCACAATTTGTGCCTTCTTAATGATGTCTCCCCTACCCATTTCAGTGTCGGTCATGGTACCTTTCGCACCATTGATCTCTTTCTTTCTTCTCGCTCCCTTCTCCCTTCATTGCACTGGTTGCCATACAACAACCTTTGCAATAGTGACAATTTCCCGTTGATTCTCTCGCTACCTTCCCGCTCCCCAATGGACAGGTTACCTCGTTGGTCTTACCAATGTGCCAGTTGGCATCTATACTGCACAGGTAGTTTTTTCCCCCTCTCTGTTGGGTTGTATTGATGACGTCCTACGTGACATGTCTGATGCGAATGTTCACACTGCTAGCCTTGTATCCCACGCTAATCTGGACCATTTCACAACTGGCATGACCCGTGGTACTGTACAGCAATTGCCATTGCCATCCGTGATTGCTGCCAAGCTTAGCAACACCTTAAGAGGCACCCATCCACTGCCAATCTCATTACCTTTAAATGCCCCCGCACCAAAGCCCGTTACTTAATCAAATGGAGCAAACCGGTGTATTGGGAATGCTTTGTTTCTCCCCTCGGTTCTACTGTCCCACTGTCATGGGTCCATGCACCGTATGGTGGATTGCAGAGTATGTATGTAGATGTAGATGCAGATGGGTTTCACTTTGCTCTCTCCAAGGTTGCCATCGGAAGTCTTCCCTCCCAGTCGTTGTCCCGCAAGAATCAAGAGGTCCATGCAAAGGCTATCCGGGAGGGTGTCTTGTGACCCATTTTGTAACAGCGCCAGCATCAACCTCCTGTCCAGCTGCTTTCCTTCACCAGAAACAGTGGGCTGAAGAATTGACCCCTTGTCTGTCAGAATCTACCAATGAACCTTTTCCTGAATGGGAACTTCTTTCCACATTTTCTTCTTCTCATCATATGGCCCCTGGCCCAGACTCCATTCATCACCAGTTGCTTCAACATCTCAGTGCTCAAAAACGACAACATATTCTCTGGGTGCTTAACCGTATATGGTTCCAGGGTGACTTCACTTATGAATGGAGGGATATCATCGTTGTTCCCGTCGTTAAGCCTGGTAAGAACCCCCTGTTTGCCGAAAGCTTTCGGCCAATTAGTCTGACAAATGTTGTTTGCAAGTTAGTTGAATGGATTATAGCCTGTCAGCTCAATTGGGTCCTTGCAGCTTGTGATCTATTGTCCCCTTACCAGTGTGGCTTCCAAGAGGGATGGTCTCCAATCGATCATTTACTTCGCTTGGAATCCACAGTTCATCAGGCATTTTCCCAGTGCCACCATTTTGTTGCAGTATTTTTCGACATTTGCAAGCCCTATGACATGGGTTGGCGCCATCTTATCTCACTTACACTTCATGAGTGCTGTCGTTGGGGCCCACTCCGGATTTTTATCTGCCAGTTGGTGTTCTATCAGTCGTTCAGGGTTCAGGTTGGTACTGCTTTTAGTTCTCCATGGCCCCAGGAGAATGGCATCTCACAGGGTTCTGTATTGAGTGAACTTATTTTCCTCATTGCTATAGATGGACTTGTGGCCTCCATTGGTCACCCCAGCTCTGTATGTGGATGATTTCTGCATTTGGGTTAGTTCCTCTTCGATGGCCTCTGCAGAGCGGCAGCTCCGGGGTGCTATATGTTGTGCCTCTGCATGGACCCTCTCACTCGGGTTTCAATTCTCTCCTTTAAAATTGTGGGTGGTCCACTTCTGTCTCCATACTGCGGTCCACACCTATCCAGAGCTCTACCTCGATGCACAATGATTACCTGTGGTCCCACAGTTTCGTTTCCTGGGTCTTATTTTTGACAAGAAGCTCACTTGGCTGCCTCATATCAGACTTATGAAGATAGGATGTTTCCGTATACTCCATGTCCTTCGCTTTCTTGTCCACACCTCTTGAGGTGCGAATCGTTCCACTCTTCTCTGCCTTTATCAGGATTTAGTGCTGTCTCGCTTGGACTATGGTTGTCAAGTTTATGTTTTGGCTGCTCCTTCCACACTGCACCTTCTGGATCTGGTCCACCATTGTGGTATCCGTTTGGCCCCCAGCGCCTTTCCTATGAGCCCTGTTGATGGTCTCCTGATTGAAGATTTCTGTCGATGGTCCCAGCTTCTGGTCTCTTACTCAATCATTGTCCATTCATCTCTCACTCATCCTTCCTATTCTATCCTGTTCCTATACCAAGGATGTCACCCACCCGATTCCCGCCCTCAGGTGGGTTTATCCATGGGCTCCGCCTTGTGTCTCTTCACCATGATTTTCAGCTTCCTTCTTTGTCCCGTCTGTCACGTTCCCCCCCCCCCCCCCTCCTCGCTGGTTAGATCCTTGGCCCCATATTCGGATGGATCTCCACTGACGTCTGAAAGATTCTGTTCCTCCAGTGATGTTCCATTGTTTTCCCACTGACTTTTATGGGAGTTTTGGGATGCTGTTGTTTTTACACTAATGGCTCTAAATCTGCTGATCATGTAGGATATGCCTTCACGTCCTCTGTTGGCATGGAAAATCATCTCCTGCCAACTGCATGTTGGGTGTTTAACAGAGGTAAGAGCCTCGGAAATTGCCATCAATTCTGCAGTAAACAGTCCCAACCAAACCACGTTTTGTTATGTACGGACTCAATGAGTGGCCTTCAGGCTATTGACCTATGTTTTTCCTGCCATCCCTTGGTCTCGGCCATCCATGACTGTTTTGCTGATCTTCACCATGCTGATTCTTCTGTTGACTTCCTTTGGGCTCCTGGCCATGTGGGTAACCCAGGTAATGACCTTGCTGATGGTTCGGCTGGGGGAGCAGTCACTTCTTTGTAACTTTTCCTGCGGCTGATTTACAGCTTCATATTAGATCCCACTTGGCACAATCATGGGCCAACTCTTGGGAGGCTAATAAACTTCGTGCGCTTAAGATGACACCTGTCCCATGGCATTCTTCCTTCTGCCTCTTCCAAAAGGACTTGACCACCCCATGTTGACTCCACATCAGCCATAGCAGGCTGACCATGGTTTTCTTTTGCGTAATGAGCCACCCCCATTATGTGGTTGTGGAGCCTTTCAGTCAACAGCCCACATTTTGGTGGAATGCCCCCTTCTTTTGGCTCTGCATACCAAGCACAGATTTCCCCGCACTTTACCTATAATATTGGCAGATGATTCCCAGATGGTTGAACTGGTTCTCTGTTTCCTCTGTGAAAGTGGTTTTTATTTTCAGTTTAAAGGTTTTTAATTTCCCTCTGGAATAGGGGAACTGTAGTGAGGGTTGGGATGTCTCCCACTGTAAGCTGTATTTTGGAGATTCCTGACTCCCCTCCCTGGCCAAGATCCTCTTTTCTTTCCCTTTTACTCTTTCTTTATCCTTTTTTAGGTTTGGTTAGTCTCCTTTTACAATACGCACCCTTACATTCTAGTTGTTGAACGCTTTTGAATAGCAGGTGATCTTGCCTGTACTGCATCAGAGGTGGGATATTTCCTGCCTCTAGCAAATCCTTGAGGTTGTCCACTTGCTGACTTCCCTCCTTTTGTTTTCACCATTGCAACACGACTGCACTTTTACGTTTTTTTGGTCTTTTACCTTTTATCATTATGACTCTTCTCAGATGTGAATCAATTCAAGTGGATCACCTTTGAAACAAGGGGCTGATGACCTTGCTGTTTGGTCCCTTCAACACCAATCAACCAACCAACCAACTTTCTCTATACCTGTTAAATGTAAAACGCCAAATAGTGCCATAATTTCACGCCTATCTGTAACATTACAATCTATGATGAATTTGTAGTTTGTTCTAAGGTTGTCAGCATATTTGTTAGTATGGGATACTATCATGCCTGTAATATTAGTGTCAAAAAGTATGAAAAACACACAAATTTCATAGAGATATCTTTTTAATTGCTTGTGAGACCCTGATTTCCACTACTTGTATTGTGAAGCGGACCATCTCCTCCCCACTACTGTGGCCAATGTAATAAGCAGAGATCCAAAGTTGTGGCGATCTGCTGGAGCAATGCTGTTGTCTCACCTAACTCAAATCTTGTAATTTTTTCACCAAAATATAGATCAGTCAGTCCACCAATGAAATCAAAGGGACACGGCAGACTTTACAGGTCTATGTATGCAGATAATGAGCTCAGGTAACTTCGCATAAACTCACATTGTATGGAAATTTCTGGATTGAACTATGACATTTAGATGTGCGAAAACGGGATATAAATTTGTCCTTAGTTGTTTCATTGCCATATTTCTGTACTGATGTGTTCCTGGCAGCATTAACCAAAGCATTGACCAAATTATCTGAATAGGCTGGAAGGTGAAGCTTAAGATTGTAATGAAATCTGTTGTCCATAGCATTTGTGTGTGTCAGCTGATCAAATGATGGAGCAGAGTAATAAATGAACAGGAGATATGTTGGCAATATTGAGGTATCAAATAAGATCATAGGGCGACCTCACCAGTCTGCAGAACTAGTGTAAAGACACAACCTTTTTTCCTTACACCAAATGGTGTAATTGTTATAAAAATTACACAGATCCCACATGCAAAAACAAAAAACAAGCTAGCGTGATTTAGTTTAAAATTTAATATGTAACTGATGTGTATACACTACTGGTCATTAAAATTGCTACACCACAAAGATGACGTTCAACAGATGTGAAATTTGACCGACAGGAAGAAGATGCTGTGATATGCAAATGATTAGCTATTCAGAGCATTCACACAAGGTTGGTGCCAGTGGTGACACCTACAACGTGCTGACATGAAGAAAGTTTCCAACCGATTTCTCATACACAAACAGCAGTTGACTGGCATTGTCTGGTGAAACATTGCTGTGATCCCTCATATAAGGAGGAGAAATGTGTACCATCACGTTTCCGACTTTGATAAAGGTCGGATTGTAGCCTATCGCAAATGTGGTTTATCGTATCGCAACATTGCTGCTTGCATTGGTTGAGATCCAATAACTGTTAGCACAATATGGAATCGGTGGGCTCAGGAGGGTAATATGGAATGCTGTGCTGGATCCCAATGGCCTCGTATCACTAGCAGTCGAGATGACAGGCATCTTATCTGCATGGCTTTAACGGATCGTGCAGTCACATCTCGATCCCTGAGTCAACAGATGGGCACATTTTCAAAACAACAACCATCTGCATGAACAGTTCGATGATGTTTGCAGCAGCATGAACTATCAGCTCAGAGACCTTCGCCGCAGTTACCCTTGACACTGCATCACAGACAGCATTGCCTGTGATGGTGTACTCAATGACAAACCTGGGTACATGAATGGCAAGATGTCATTTTTTCGGATGAATCCAGGTTCCGTTTACAGCATCATGAGGGTCACATCCATGTTTGGCGACATCGCAGTGAATGCACATTGGAAGCGGGTATTCGCCATCGCCATACAGGTGTATCATCCGGCATGATGGTATGGGGTGCCATTGGTCACACGTCTCGGTCACCTCTTGTTCGCATTGATGGCACTTTGAACAGTAGATGTTACATTTCAGATGTGTTATGACCCGTGGCTCTACCTTTCGTTCGATCCCTGCTAAACCCTATATTTGAGCAGGATAATGCATGACTGCATGATGAAAGTACGGGCCTTTCTGGATACAGAAAATGTTCAACTGCTGCCCTGGCCAACACATTCTTCAGATCTCTCACCTATTGAAAATGTTGGTCAATGGTGGCCGAGCAACTGGCTCATCACAATACGCCAGTCACTACTCTTGATGAACTGTGGTATCGTGTTGAAGCTGCATGGGCAGCTGCACCTGTACATGCTATCCAAGCTCTGTCTGACTCAATGCCCAAGCATATCAAGGCCGTTATTATGGTCAGAGGTGGTTGTTCTGGGTACTGGTTTCTCAGGATCTATGCACCCAAATTGCATTAAAGTATAATCACATGTCACTTCTAGTATAATATATTTGTCCAATGAATAACTGTTTATCATTTGCATTTGTTCTTGGTGTAGCAATTTTAATGGACAGTAGTGTACTTTTAAGGGTTTTGAACACCAAAGAAACGTTTTGTTGACATAATGAAACATTTTTGAAAATGCAACACTTTGTCACTACCAACCACCATAGTTTGTTGTCATAAAATCAGATAGAGGGAAGACAGGTGATATAGGTCAGTCTGCACTTCCCAAGGAATTGGAGGCAAATGCAGAAAGACAAACTTTAAGTGACAGCAGGTTGATTGCTTTGATCAGCTCCAACAATCACAGGCCATATATGAGGGTCACAAGTTTTGGGATTCTAAAGGCTACTAGGTGCAGGAAATTCTTGTAACTCTTGGGTCTGAATAACACAATTTGCATTCAGACTTATTACTACACCACAGGGTGATTGTATACATTATAAAAAGCAAAGGCTGCAACTGGCTGCACAACAGAAGTAGGTGTTCCTGCTCACAGGGTTAGAGTGAATGGCTGAATCACACTTGCAGCATTGCCAAATGTGAACTTCGAGGCCACTACTCCAAGTGAGAAAATAGATTTGTTGGAGCTTATCTGAAGATTTTGGTAGGGAGCACACAGTAAGTTATCTCAGATGGAGAGTCATCATCAGATGCAGAAGTAACATTGGGTGTGCCTCCCGGAAAGTGAGTTGTGAGTCCTGTTTTTTATATTGTATATTAATGACATTTTGCAGATGATGCTGTTACCTATAATGAAATACTATGTGGGAGAAGCTCCAGAAATATTGAGTCAGATGTTTCTAAGATTCCAATATGGTGCAGAGACTTAGTACTTGCTCTCAATGTTCAGAAAAGTAAAATCTTTCAATTCACAAATGAAAAAACTGAATGTCCTATGACTATTATATCAATAAGTCATTGGAAACTGAATGAGAAAGTACGTTCAGTTGTGAATAAAGCAAGTGGTAGACTTCACGTTATTGGTAGAATATTGGAGAAGTGCAATCAGTTTACAAAAAAGATGGCTTACAAATCACTCTGGCAACCCTTCCTAGAATATTGCTCAAGTGTGTGGACCCGTACCAGATAGGACTAGCAGGGAATATTCAACATATACAGAGAAGGGCAGGGTGAATGGTCACCAATTTATTTAATCTGTGGTAGAGTTTCACAGAGATACTGAAGGAAATGAACTGGAAGATTCTTGAAGATAGTTGTAAACTATCCTGAGAAAGTCTGCTAACAATGTTTCAAGAACTGGCTTTAAATGATTACTCCAGGGATATACAACACCACCTTACATATCACACACATAGGGATTGTGAGAATAAGGTTAGAATAATTATTGCATGCACAGAGGCATTCAATCAATTATTTTTTCCACACTCCATAAATGAATGGCTCAGGAAGAAACACTAATAAATAGTAGAATGGCACATACCCTATGCCACGCACCTCACAGTGATTTGCAGAGTACAGATTTAGCTGTAGATGTAGATGTAGCAGTAGAAGCTGGCTATGAGCAATAAGAAGTTCACTGCCCAATGGTCTGATTGAGCACTTGCCCTGAATAAATGGAACCGGGTTTTTAAGGGATTGTGGCAGCACACTATTTCTCCGTATCTGTAGTCCGCCCACCAATCCACCAACATCACATGCATTGGCTGTTGTGTCTTAGCCAGAGACACCAGGGAATTGAAAACAAGTTTAGATCATTTCTCTTCTCCTACTCTGTAGGTTGTGATGTTTCTGGGCATTACATTGACCCCAAGTTCCATAGCAACAGCATTCAGCTGGAAGCTGTTGTTAGTTGTAATAGGAAGTGTAGTGACATTCAACCATGTTCTATGTCACTTGGCATTGCCCTGAGGTGCCTCATGAGGGGAGTGTGATGTCGCAGCACTGTTACCCATTTCTCATCTCATTCTAACCTGTGTAGACACACTGAATCGCAGTTAGCATAGGCAGCAAGCTTCGTACTTGCCCATAATTTTTTTTTTGTATGTTTGTGTTTGTGGGTGGGTAAGAGGGTGTGTGTGAGTGTGGCCAGCCATCTGCTAGAGTGACACCATTCAGCAGCTTCTAGGCAGTGGATGCAGTTGCCGAGAGTTTCTGCAATTGAGTAATTTTTTACAATATTCTCTTGAATTGTAACAAGGATTCGAAATCTGTTGCATAGAGGTGAACCTTTATCTTTTGGGACTCTGTAGTTCAGTACATCAAATATGTCATTAAGTACATTCTGTGCCAAGACACTAAGGGTTATTCTGCTGAAGTCATTAAAGGACTGAACTATTCATCATGGAAATAGGCATGATGTCATCTATATATCCTGCATTTCTCATCCATTTAGACTAAAGTTATACCTCAGCAATGCAGTTTGTTATTGTTAGGCCACTCATTTGATTAGTTATGAAGAATGTGGTACAGAAACTTCTTAACTTCAGTCTGTTACATAGCATAATACCTCCATCTATTAAATGGCTCTTCGACAACTTTAACAGGTGTGACGTTCTAGAAAAAGCCTCTGCTCTTGGTTAAGAAAATGTTGTATTTGTACCAACACAAAATATGGGTGTAAAAAATACCCAGGTTTATGTTACAGCTACAAAAATTGTTGCATCCTCTTTGGCAGCCTTGATGAATGTCAGAAGAAAACTTCTAGCCATAACTGTATAGTAATTGTAATAACCTGTTTTTCCTTATACAATGTGTGAATTGTGGTAATGTGAACACTGGGGTGGGGTAATTCAGTGCTTGTGATGTTCAGATATACAGTGCAATGTTCCTTCAGACAGGCATGCATGTCCAAAGCAACAGTGCATTGTACTTATGCGCTATGTTGTTCAGGTCTATCTGCTGACACCAGGTAAGTGACTTTAAAACAAATTGTGAATTTTGATTAATATATTTCGCCTGTACAGGAGTACACATAATGAATGTAAGAGTACAAGTTGAAGACACATGGTTGACAATAAGTGGAAGTTTGGGTTTGCCCATGAATCATGGTGGGATAGGCTAATGGTAAGTACTGTGTTTAGTAAAGAGAAATCTGGGTTAGAGTCCTGGTCTGTCAGAAATTTTCATTGTTGTCATTCCATTATACACTGATGGTTGTTCATATTTGAAACAATGAGTACATTTCATCAACATTGGTGTGTTGAACTACTGGTATGCCCTCCAATGGTGAATGTGGGAAATCTATGAGGATGCCAGGTCGGCGTTTAGATATGGATGGATTTGTAAGGTGTTGACCTGCATGATAAGGGAATTTGTTACCTCTGCCAATAATATGTTGCATCCTTTTAGTGCCAGTTCTTTCTCTGCCTCCCCTTCTCGTGAGGTTGATATTGCAAAAATCAACCATTTAAAGTCTGTCTGAATCTGAAGAACTTTCAACGTGATGCAATTTATATAGATTTTGAAAATGAATTTTCACTCTGCTGCAAGGTTCGTGCTGATTAGAAACTAGAAATTTCCTGACAGATGGAAACCATATGCCAGACTTGGTCTTGAACATGGCATCTTTTGTTTTTGAGGGCAAGTGCACTACTGACTGAGCTATCCAAGCACACTTTGTGAACAGCCCTCACCACTGTACTTCTACCAGAGCCTCATCTCGTACATTCCCTACATTACTGAAGTTCTTCTGCATACCTTCTGGGACTACCCCTCCTGGAAGAAAGGATATTTTGGAACTATGGCTTAACCACAGCCTGAGGGATCATTTCCAGGAGTGTTAGTGAGTATCTCATCCCTTACCTTCCAAATTTCACTGAATTTTTCCTGCATACATTTTGGGACTGATATCCATCTGTGAAGGCAGGTCATGAGACGTATTTGGATAGCTCAATTGGTAGAGGCCTTGACCATGAAAGGCAAAGTTTCTAGAACTGAGCCCCAGTCCAGCATACAATTTTAAACTGTGTGAAAGTTGTCTTGAGGGCAATTCAGAACATGAATCATGGTCACAACATGACATCCCAATCTAACCGTTACCCCCATCAAAGGATCCTAGCTCAGTTCGTGATCTAGGAGGAGTGAGGAACCTCAGTCAATCTGTTCCAATATGTTGTATCAAAACACAGTTTTTAAACAATGTTCTTGTTGTGGCCTTCGGTCCAAGTACTGGTTTGATGCAGCTGCCCTTAACAACACAAAAATACCATTTACATTGAGCTCTACTTTTCCACCACTGAAATTCAATACTACTTGATGTTAATTTTAAAAATCTACTGCTAAAATAGTGTATGTGACAGCTTATGTCCTCGGTATGTCTGGGCCAACCTAATTAGTATTGAATTTCCTTCTTCCTACAGTTAAAACTTCTTTCTCTCCACAATTGTTTCCATAACTGCAATTCTTTGTTATGACAGAATTAGCGAGGTTTCTCATCTTCACTCTTACCATACGTGATGTCGCTGATAACCAGAGTAACACTTCATGCAAAACAGCAAGTCTTCACCTGCAAAAATAATCACAGGGTGAATGACTTTCTGTGATCAGTACCAGGTCAGATTAAAGAAAGATTCAGACACAGGCTGCAAGCTCTTTTACCCATAGGTTTGAACAACATGCAAGTATTACAGAGATTGGGAAGTTAAATGGGAATCCCTGGAGGGAAAGTGGCCTTCTTTTTGAGGAACACTGTTGAAGCTGAATGCACAATGATTGTACTGCTGCCAACATACATTTTACATAAGGACCATGAGGATAAGATGAGAAAAAAAGATTAGGGCATAATGGAAGCATTCAGGTAATTGTTTTCCCCTCACTCTGTTTGTGAGTGGAACAGAAATGGAAATGACTAATTGAGTTACACGATACAGTCAACCACACACTGTACTGTGGCTTGTAGATTATGTATGTAGGTGTAGATGAAAATAAAATTAAACAACTTATATCAGATACCATCCCCTTATATCTTCATGATGTAAAAAGTGAGTGCTACTATGACTGCTCTCTTTATCCCATCTAGTGGCTAGTGGTGCTGTGTCTCGTTCACGGAGTCCTGGGTTTGATTCCCGGCTGGGTTGGGTATTTTCTCAACCCAGCGACTGTACGCTTGCATTGTCCTCACCATTTCATTATCATTCATGAAAGTGGCAAGACTGGACTGAGTAAAGTTATGGTTTCGTACAGGCACTGATAAGCACTGAATTGAGCACCCCACAAACCAGCCATCATCATCATCATCATCATCATCATCATCATCATCATCATCATCTCTTCTATCCTGACTGTTGACTCGACTATCACCTGTATTGTCATCATCATCGTTGCTTTTATTGTTATGAGGGACTGTCTCCTATAGGATTATTTCCTCAGTCTGTGGATCCAACGTCCACAAACTTTTTCTACTCATAGCTATTTCTACTGAACCAACTGCCATAATTGTTGTCATTACACATTTGTGGGTTCTGAGGCTGCTGATCTCTGAATGGTACGCATTTGGGAATCTCCATCTTCAATTATCAGTTATTTGGTCTGTATGGCTGTGGAAAGTCCTCTAGCGACTGAAGAATCTTGATAAAAAATTCAAGCTGTAATAGTCCAGTTTTTGTAGAAACCTTTGAAATGCTTAACTATTATCGTTGCAATAGGTTGCCTGTATAATGTGCCTTAACTTTAGATGAGACATTTCAAAAATTTTTACAAGGCCCCCCCCCCTGCCACATCAACTATTTTATAATAATAATTTTAACAGCATGGGAGAATAAACAGAGCACACATCTTAGGCTCACAGCAACAAATTTATGTCTTCCAAAATATTCAATTAATGTTCAAGAGGTTGTAATATGTGAGGACTTTTGTGTTATATAGTTTTATTCCACATTAAATTTGCAAGACACAACCCTATTGGTTCTTAGTGCACACACTCTGCAAATTTACTCACTCATTTATCATGAGCTTGTCTGTGTTTACCATTGCCGGCTCATGTAAAATGGCCTTTTCATTGTGTAACAGTTACCTCAATTCAGAATTGAGCTATACGAGATTTTGATGCTCATGTTTCAAACACGTATGCGTCCTGCTTGTGCTTTAACTCTGATTCAATCTACAATATAATATTTCGGGGAAATACTTCACTTTTATGTGCCCCGTATGGAGTTCAAACTCTCAGAACCCATCCTGCAGGAGTGCTCATGCTCAACTCAGTCACTCTGTCACACCAGATCATCTCCAGGTGCCAGTTTCTCCCTTACAGAATGATGGGCATCCCAGTGTGTACTGCCACTGTGCTGTAGCAAGGAACTGGAAGGACAGTTCCGATTCTTCAAGTGTAGGATCAATATCCTTAGAATACGCTGATAAATTCTGCAGGACTGTATAGATTATCTGAAAAGTGATTTTCTTTTTGCCAACCACATACTTGAAAAATGTGAAAGAGCAAAAATCATATTGTTTCAAATTTTTGGATGTGGTGTTGCATGTGACACATGCTTGCATTGTGGGTGACCAGACTGAAGGAACACTCAGAAGTGAGTGGCCAGATATTCGTAGCCGGTTCTTAAACTTCAGCTTGTGACACATGGCATGGGGAGTCAATTAGTAATCTAACTGTTGTGTAGAAGCCCACTGGCCTACAAATATTTTGCCTTAAAAAATTGACTGCAGGGACACAGACAAGCACAATATCAGTATGTCTTCAGTATGGCACCCTCCATTCATATCACAGCTGTCAACAGTGATGATTACCATTGTTTTAGCTTCCTCTACTGACAGAACAAAAACTTTGTGTTTCACACCGATGACATCACATAGTGGTGCTTCATGCCATCTGCCCAGTTTAGGATGGTGAGACATCGACATATGTAGGTTCTGAGTCTGATAGGTTGAGGGAATGTGACGTCTGGATTTGCTGGAGTAGCATTATCCTGAGTTTTCTTGTTTTTCTCTTCAACAGCTTTGAAGGATTGGGACTGTTGAAGGACTTACCCTGTGGGGGTAGGAACTGTAGAGGAGCCAGCAGCCCTTGGACCTGAAATAGTGTCTTCTTCAAGCACTCCATGTCTAGTGTTCACCGTTCCATCAACAATGACGCCATTAATCTTCTGCCCTTCCTTACTGTCTCTGACTGGTGTTAGCTTGCTGGTCTGGACATTCCCAGGGAGAGGATCCCATAATTGGAGCGAGTCACTAGTAGATGCTGGAGGAGGGAACTGTGTGTGGGGAGGTGATGTACCCAAATATGGTACATAATAAAGATATTTCTGGTGATCTAGCCACGGTCATGGCAGAAAGCACTATTTATGAGATGGTATGAAAATAATAGTATTTTTTCCAGGCTCCTTAATATGATAGAATGTAAAATCAGACCTCTTCAGGTCTTCGCATGCCTATTTTGAGGATTGGAAAGTGAGTGGGTTGTTGTCTGCATTTTCTGCATTGTCCTTGATACTTATTTTCCTCTGACAGTGTGCTCATGGCAGGAAGGTTACTAGTCATGAAATAACACTTATATCTGTGTAGAGAGATTTCTGGAGCATCAGGGCCACAAGCTGATACCTTTGATCTTTCCACTGTGCCTGATACCATCATGTGCCACCTACTCCAAACGAGATCTCTACCTGCAGACAGCACTAAAATCGAGCAATGCTCTTCTGCTTCAGCTGGCATTTCTGAGAATTCCAGTGCCCACAAACAGGCTGACAAATGCTCGCCATCATGCACTGGATGGCAACGGTTCAGGCCTCAGTTGTGTGCACCTGTGTTGTAAGGGGCTGCCACTGGGTGTGATTAATTATGGGATGTGACTGCTGGAATTGCAGTGACCTGCTCTGATTTTTATAATGGAGGAAGTCTTAGCAAGGAAGTTCACTTCACCACTCCTGTTTGACACTGCTGCTGTAGTAGACACTTGCAACAAGCAAGAAAAGGAATTAAACTCTATAACAAGAAAGGGACTGGATCACTACAGACAGTGTGGTCAGTCGTGGGATTTTCTGTGTGCGTATAATAAAATTAGAAGGGTTGTTCTGCAGCTGGAGGAGTGGTAAATCTGCTGAAACTTGTTGCTAGTTCCGTACCATTCGTATGTGTTGTTTTGTGCCTCTGTTGTTGAAACGTCCTTGATTATGCACTCACCTACTAATTTGGTTCAGTTAATCAGGTCTGAGGGGAGAATCATATGGGATGGAGTGTAAATGGCTGCACAAGAGGAACAGTATCACATCTTGCACCTAGAGGCACTGACTGTCATCCCTTCAGTGTTGAATTTGCAGTTCCAAGTGCAGCCCTAAGAGGCTTAAAGAATTTCCTGTCCAATGGCTGTAACTTGCAAATGTTACATGATGGTGTGTACAGCACACAAATGTGATGGTTACCTGTACATTCTTTAAGTGACTGCTCTTTATGAATAGCATGGAAATCCACAATTAAGAGGACTGGATTCATTCCTGTTGGCAGAATGTGCAGTTTAAAATGCTACAACCACTGCAAGAACATGTTGCAATTCATCCACCTGCTTTCAGGAGCTCCACAAAAAATTATTTCTTTTGAACTTACCATCAATGGATTATCTTTATACCGTTTCTTCTGAGGAAAAATGAAAATTGAAAAGTGCAGGTATAAAATGGCGTGTGACATCCATTGTCGATGTTTCTGTTAAGACACTAGAGTTTTGAAAAAGTGAAACACTGAGAGATGTGATCACAGGGAAATTGATACCACTGATTACAGACTTGACACTACACACATGAGTAACACTACGGACCTGTACCTGCACTGTGATTCTATACCACGAGGTCTAGGGACAACGATGGCAGCTCGATGGTGGTGCTTCTCTGTACTGAACTGCCACAGTCAAAGAGCACGTGAACATGTTGCTGGAGAATACTCTGCCACACGGTTTTTAGGCACATCTACATAGCATCAATTGTGGGCTGCTGTACACCTGAATGTACAAGTTGCCAACCAACCATATCCCACACACGGTTGATGGGTGACATGTCAGATGAACAGACAAGCAACGGAAGTGATGGCACCATTCATTCTTCGAAGATGAGTTGCATATTCCTTACTACATTTAGCTGAATGTTGTCACACTAAAATATGCCATGTGGAATGGCTTGAATTAGGGCCAGTGACTTGGGATGTAAAACCTCCATGATTTAGTGGTAACTGTTCAGGTAGTCCTCAAAACATAGGTAACATGCTCTTATGTTGCACGCAATGGTGCCCCAGACCTTAACATTGGCGATTGTCCACTTTCCCACTCACCATACAGCCTGTACGATTGGCTTCACAATGGTGATGTTGAAAGTGTATGCAGCCATTACTGTGAGACACCTCATAGAATTTGGTATACATATGCAGGCGAATTCTTGCCACCTTGAATCTGGCAGTGCTACAGAATACAAGAGCTGCAACAGTTTGTCACATCTTCTCTGGTGTTATATTGTGTTGCGTTCAGTCACTGTTTCAGATTTAGACCTTACTTTCACACTGTCATTAATCCTCTGTGTGGTTGTTAGTGTGAATTGTTAGTGAATGCTTGAACGTTGCAAGTGGCATTGTGGGTGTGGGGGTGACAGATCCTAAGAACTGGAACTGTTTGCCACATTTTGCAAATGCAACTGTTGGGTGTCACTGTCAGGTAACATCCCTGTTTTCCCATCACTTGCATTGTCAGGAATATCACATCACAAAGTCTGTCTTTCCAACATGATAGTATCTCTTTCAAAATGTTGGTCCAACAGGTTCGACAACTCCCGTGCAGCTGTAAAATCTGAGGGTAGGTCTGGGTCACCTCCACTGTTGGTGTGTAGTCCCCATGCTTTTCCCCCATGCTTTGGTACAGACACTATTTTGGTAATCTCACTACCAAGTGTCATCTTCACAACACCAATAATGAACTTTCGAACAGGCCTGTGCACAGATTCATTATTAACCACTATCGCCCATCACAAATGAATGCCACTGTTATACAACATGCATGCATGCACCATCTTCCATGCGTATAGCCTCTCACCTGACCTTGCAATGCATGTGAGACTTACAGCCCGAGATGGACAAACAGATATATTTCTGGTGTGCGGTAGCGCTTGTTGTCTTGTGCTCCTGTTTTTCTGTGGGATACACGTGGTTAATCAAACATGTTTAACTTTAGTCCTCACCCTTTGAAGCTTGCTCTTTCTCCTGTAGGATGCTCATTTCACATTTATCACAAACTCTGTCATTACATATACTGTGATCAGACGTCTCCTGCTGTAGTAGCCCAAGGATTGTGAGTAATTGTGTCACCTGACACTTTGCACACGTTGTTCATGGTCACAGGCAGGTAAAGATTAAGTGCATATCCTCATCATTCATAAAAGTCTAGACAAAAATCATGTACACATGTGATGTGCTTTGTTTGTGTGTTGAATCCAAAATGACGTATTTAAAAATTTCCTCCATAATGAGTATTAGCACCATAAAGTGGGTCCCGATCTACAGTATATTACCATTGTCATACTTCTAATCTTCTTTAGACTGGAAATTTTCAAAATACAAAGTTAGATATGGTCATCAGCCTACCACTCTGTTGCAAGCAGACCCCTACATTACATGTCTGGAGGTTGTGGAAAATGTGGCATTTCACAATCGCACATAAATTGCTTTCTTTACAAGCCTGTTCACCTCTTAAAGTCTATTAAGAGTTATCACCAGGAGATCCTGTATCTTCTCTGGTGTGTGTAAATTTCCTTCCATCATACAACTAACCACTTCTTTCATTCTATTTTTGTATCTTTTTCCTCTATTATCCCTTCTCTCCTTAAATTTTGGTATTTAATAACCCATCCTGCAACAATAGAAGGGGGTTTAAAATGCTTTTCATAAAAATGCAAATTGACAAAACAGTTGTAGTTTGTTAGAACAACATTGAACAATTCTTTACATCTCTAACTACACAATCAGATGCGATTGCCATAATGCAACATTTTTAGACAGAGCTCTTGAATTGTTCAAGAAATATTCAGAATACTATGTTGACTAAATATATAAAATATACAAAAGTTTTAAGTCTACAAGACGTGTAAACACACACATTATATGCGATCATAGCCAGCGAAGTTTGCTGGGAGTGCTAAAATTTTTTTGCCATGAACGAAATTCTCATTTGCAAGTAACTCACTCAGAACCAACACTGTTATAACATTTAATCACCAATAATTGCGTGGATATTCAAACACTCTCACTTAGAAACAATAGCTGATTACATGATAACAACTCAGTATCTCTTATTCGACTGCCATGCCGTGACATGCGGCTGGCGCCGTTCATAGTTAGGTGACGCTCCCGCGCTCAGCCGAGTTGCGGAGCGCCTCTATCGCCGTTTGCGCATACTGTCATGGTGGCACTGTTAAATGTCATGGCACTGTCACAACACTTTTGCCCCCTTGAAAAAAAAAAACACTCACTTCCTTGGAGATATGGACAGTGCGGAGACATTCATGGCCTCTTGTGAGGCCCCGAGAAGATCCCGCGGAGAGGCACGAGAGTATGGTCGAAAATGTCCAGGACAGAAGCTCGTGGATGGAACGTGCCTCCTGGACGAGATGATGGGTGAAAACTCCGGAGCAGCATCCATAGGTGTCGTGGACCTGGGGGTGTGTTCCAGCGTGACGGGTCCCGAAAAAGGCGGCGTCGCGACCGGGGCCGGTTTCGGTGTACTCGGAAGTGGTAGCGACGTTGGCTGCATCAACACATATGGTAGATCGGCAGTAGTGACAGGACTGGCTTCTCGGGCTGGTGGAGGTGAAGGAAGGGGCGGTGGCACTGGCGTGGCCACCACTCGTGGGCACATCTGGTCATAAAGGCGAACAACCATGCCGTCGTCCGTACATATTTCACAAAGCCGGTGGCCGCGAAGAGCCTTGTCCACCCCTGGAATCCATTTAGGGCGAGATCCATACCCTCGTGCCCACTGAGAATTTTCCCACACTAGGGGACACAGCACAAGGCCTGACAGGGTGAAGCAGGTGCAGTAGAGTGCGCGGTTGGTGGCCATGCAAGAGTTCAGCAGGGCTGCGATCACCCAGAAGTGTGAAGCGATAAGAACTCAGTGATTTTTCCATGAATGACACTCTGCTGCAATTTCTAAATAATTTTTTCATCTGGCTTTTGAAAGTGCGGACAAGGCGCTTGACCTCCCCATTTGATTGCGGATGGAAGGGCGGTGCTGTAACATGATGAATACCTTGTCCAGTACAAAAATCACGGAAGGCCTGCGAAGAGAACTGAGGTCCATTGTCCGTGACGATCGTGGATGGAAGACCTTCTAGCGCAAAGATTTTGGACAAAGCCAGCATCGTCGCCGCAGTGGTGGGCGACGGACATCGAACAACAAACGGAAACTTCGAGAAGGCGTCAATCAACAGTAGCCAATAAGTACTGAGGAAGGGGCCGGCAAAGTCAGCGTGCACCCGTTCCCATGGCTGCGCCGGATCAGGCCACTGAGAGGACATTGTACGAGGTGCAGCCAGTTGTTGAGCACACTGACTACATGCAGCAACCGTGTGGGCAATGTCCGAATCAATACCGGGCCAATAAATGTGCCTGCGGGCCAGGGACTTAGTCCGAGAAATACCCCAATGGCCTTCATGCAACAGTTTGAGAACACCTTTGCGAAGAGAGGCTGGCACCACGACCCGTGGAGATGCGCCATCCGTGGCCAGAAGAACAACACCATCATGAACAGACAGACGCAAGCGCAAGGCATGGTAGTTGCGAAGGGAATCTGATGCCCAGCCCTTGGTCCTGTCCGGCCAACCCCGTTGAACAAAACCGATCACCTGGCGCAGGACCGGGTCCCGCGCAGTAGCCAACGTGACCTGCGAACCTGTAAGTGCAAAACCCTCAACCGCACGATGTTCTTCCTCATCAATGTGGAAACAGAGTGGTTCATCACGATCGAAAACATGGTCGGGGCCCATTGGCAATCGCGACAATGCGTCAGCGTTGGAGTGCTGGGCCGTGGGGCGATAGTGAATCTCTTAGTGAAAACGAGACAAGTATAAGGCCCAATGTTGCAGGCGGTGAGCTGCCTTATCTGGAAGCGACGCCGATGGGTTGAACAGAAAGACCAGCAGCTTGTGGTCGGTGATGAGGTGAAACTTTTTTAGAGCATAAATGATAGCGAGCGCCTCCTTTTCGATTTGAGAGTAACGCCGTTGCGCATCGTTGAGGGTCTTGGAAGCATAGGCGATGGGTCGTCCCAACCCATCCTCATACCGATTGGCGAGAACAGACCCTAGGCCATACTGTGATGCGTCAGTCACCAGAACCAAGTGCTGACCCAGACGGAATGTGGCAAGACAAGGCGCCAACTGCAAATGGGCCTTCAGGCAGACAAAAGCCTGCTCACACTCATTGGACCAACAGAAAGGGACGTTTTTGCGTAACAGCTGATGCAGGGGGTGAGCTACAGCTGCCACGGATGGAATGAATTTGTGATAATAAGCAATCTTGCCTAGAAATGCCTGTAGTTCTTTGACTGTAGACGGCCGGGGTAGAGCGTTAATGGCCGCAATGTGCTGACGTAGAGGACGTATACCCTCACGGGACAAGTGGAAACCAAGATACACAATGGAGGGTTGGAAGAACTGTAACTTGAACCTCAGCCTGGCTGAATGCAAAACCCGAAACAGTGAACGCAAGTTGCGAAGGTGCTCCTCAGTGGAGGCCCCCATGACAACAATGTCATCCAGACAGTTTATGCAGCCGGGAACAGAAGCCTTGAGCTATTCCAAAAACCTCTGAAAAATGGCTGGCACGCTAGCGACGCCAAATGGTACGCCTCCGATAAGTCAAGTTTGGAAAAGAACTGGCCCCCAGCGAGCTTGGTAAATAACTCCTCAGGACGGGGAAGAGGATAAGTGTCAATGAGGTTCTGAGCATTGACAGTGGCTTTAAAATCACCACACAATCGCAGACTCCCGTTTGGTTTAGAAGCTGCCACGATTGGCGATGCCCATTCAGGAAGGAGAAGCCCTGAAGCTGTTAACCTGTCTATCTCAGCCTTGACAGGTGCACGCAAGGCCAGTGGAATAGGGCGTGCCCGGAAAAACTTTGGGCGAGCTGTAGGTTTAAGACTAATGTGGGCTTCAAAATCCTTGGCACGACCCAGACCAGCAGAGAACATGGACGAAAATTCAGAACACAATCCATCCAGCTGTTGATACGGAATATCCTCAGATATGAGGTGCACATCATCATCAATGGAGAACCCGAACAACTGGAAAGCATCATAACCGAACAGGTTTTCAGTGCCCACATGATCCACCACATAAAACGTGAGGGGCCTAACAACAGACCTGTAGGCAGTGGAAGCATAAAACTGGCCATTGATAGGAATTTTCTGTTTATTATAAGTTATCAGATTTCGTGTAACTGGAGACAAGGGACGGGAGCCCAACTCAAAATATGTGCAAGAATTAATGAGAGTTATTGCAGAGCCAGTGTCCACTTGCATGCAAATGTCTTTATCCAGAACACGAACAGTAACAAACAACTTATTTGTTTGAGAATGCACACAGTTAACATCATTGTCCGATGCCTTGTCCTCGTTGACAGGAACTTTAGGGGACTGACACACAGAAGCAACGTGGCCTTTTTTCCTACACAAATTACATGTGACCCAACGTTTTGGACACGCGGCCCTCTCATGCTGTATGAAACAACGTGGACAAGAAGGAAGTATGGAATGAACCTGCTTCTGTGGTTGCTGTTTTCGCTGCAAGCATTGCGGCCCAACGCGACGTTGTTTACGTGAGTGAACCACCGCCACATCTTCGTTCTCCTGTGAAACAGGCAAATTGTCCATGTTGAAAGTTGACTGTACAGCGCCTACATCACACCATGTGTCTATTTGCGCGCCAGCAGTGTGAGACACTTCAAAGGATTGAGCGATGCTTAGAACTTCCGACAACGATGGGGTTGTCCGCCGCTCATGGTCTCGCGGTAGCGTTCTCGCTCCCCGAGCACGGGGTCCCGGGTTCGATTCCCGGTGGGGTCAGGGATTTTCACCTGCCTCGAGATGACTGGGTGTTTGTGTTGTCCTCATCATTTCATCATCATCCAGTACAGTGGCGAAATTGGACTGAGCAAAGGTTGGGAAATTGTACGGGCGCTGATAACCATGCAGTTGAGCGCCCCACAAACCAAACATCATCATCCAACGACGGGTTTGGCAGTTGTAGGGCACATTGCCGAACTTCTTTATTAGGAGCAAGCTGTAGAATAGCATCCCTACCATTGAATCAGCATAAGACACATGATGAGTGTCCGTGACAAACTGACATTTCCTACTCAGACCATGTTGTTCCGCCGCCCAAGCCCGGTAAGATTGATGCGGCTGTTTACGACACCGGCAGAACACCACGCGGGCGGCAACAACATGAGTGTTTTTTCGGTAATAGTCAGACAATAAGTCACACATTTCTTGGAAGGACAGAGAAGCAGGTTCCTGCAGAGCGGCTAACTGAGATAGCAGCTGATAGATCCGTGGGGAAATCCAAGATAGAAATAACAACTTACACATAGGAGCGTCGACAACGCTTCTCATAATCCTCCCAGTCTTCAGTGGCCTCGTCGTAAGGAGGGAATGGAGGCGGAGAAGAGGAAGACAGACGATGAGTAAGCGACATCGACAACACCTGAATAGCAGCCGTCAGCTGTGTTTGTTGTTCAATGAGCGCTTGCATAAGCTGTTCCACGTCTGCCCCGTCACGAACACACAAATCCACAACGCAGTGAAAATATCTGACCTTGTCACCAAAAAGTGTTATAGCCTTTAATCACCAATAATTGCGTGGATATTCAAACACTCTCACTTAGAAACAATAGCTGGCACCGTTCGTAGCTAGGTGGCGCTCCCGTGTTCAGCCGAGTTGCGGAGCGCCTCTATCGCCGTTTGTGAGTACTGTCGTGGCGGCACTGTTAAATGTCATGGCACTGTCACAACAAACACCACAAGCATTATTACATTCCCACTCCAGATGGCAAGCATTTAAAACAGTTTGAAGTACGCTTTGTGGTTAGTATTTTCAGGAATTCAAATGTATAACCTCACCAAATGTATGGACCTGCATGATCTTCTCTACTTCAATAACGGTATACTTATAATTGCAAAAAATCGTTATCCAATTTAAGTACCACAAGGTGAATTTACAATGACATTGCTCTTGTCTTTAAGTATCAGTTTTGTACTAGATTTTATTCAGTGATTAAAATTTACATAACAGTTTGCATTTAACAGTTATTCATTAATTTTCTTAATATTTGAAAATCTGTTTTTCAGACTTATCTCAAACCCAATATTGGAAAGCTCGTAATGAAGATGAGGAAGCTGTTGTTGTGCAGAGTATTAAACTTCTTTCTATAAAGGAGTTGCCTATCAGAGGACAATTACTTTGTAGGTCCATGTATTACTTCCATTTACAAATTGCAGGAAGTGTCATCTACAGAAGTAGCAAGTGGTCTCAAAAATAATTTGAAAGCTTGGAATGGATTTAGTATATCCCTAAATTGTCCAGGTTCATCCTTCATTGTACTAATTAGGAGAATGTACTCCTTGTAATTCTTATCCTGGAGAATAACTGTCATCAGAAAAATGCAGCACATTTCTCTGCTTTGTCTGTCTTTCCACATTGGAAGTTTTCTCATGAAAGTGATTTATATTTTTCAGTCATTTCATAGATTAATTGATTTTCACCTAGCAGGCTAGTGTGCAAAGTAATCAAATGTCCTGTAATATCCAAGGCAAACCAAGGTCGGCAGCCCAGTATGGATATTCTATTTTGTGGTGATACCTTCTTTTGAGCTTTAAAAACTGATTTATTGGGATTCTCTAGTCAAAAAAACTTTTCAGGACATTTCTGCAGCTATGCCAGCAGAGTTCACTGTGATTTGGTTTTTTGCCATACTCATCCCCAATTTGAACTATAATTTTCTGAAACTGTCATTGTGTCCAAAGTGGGATATCAGGTAACTGACTGTCAAGAATGTTTATCGCCAATGGTCATTCAGCTAGAATTAGGCTTTGTTTTTGTACAGATCACAATAAAATTTTCTGAAGCTATTTGCAGTAAATAGAGAGGGTTGACATACAAGGAATTTGTAAATACGAGGGCAGTTCAATAAGTAATGCAACACATTTTTTTTCTCGGCCAATTTTGGTTGAAAAAACCGTAAATTTCTTGTGGAATATTTTCAAACATTCCCGCTTCGACTCGTATAGTTTCATTGACTTCTGACAGGTGGCAGTGCTGTACAGAGCTGTTAAAATGGCGTCTGTAACGGATGTGCGTTGCAAACAACGGGCAGTGATCGAGTTTCTTTTGGAGGAAAACCAGGGCATCTCAGATATTCATAGGCGCTTGCAGAATATCTACGGTGATCTGGCAGTGGACAAAAGCACGGTGAGTCGTTGGGCAAAGCGTGTGTCATCATCGCCGCAAGGTCAAGTAAGACTGTCTGATCTCCCGCTTGCGGGCCGGCCGTGCACAGCTGTGACTCCTGCAATGGCGGAGCGTGCGAACACACTCGTTCGAGATGATCGATGGATCACCATCAAACAACTCAGTGCTCAACTTGACATCTCTGTTGGTAGTGCTGTCACAATTGTTCACCAGTTGTCTAACCAAACACCATAAAGAGCAAAGGAGAACCATCTGTGCGGAATTGCTTGCTCGTCATGTGGCTGAGGGTGACAATTTCTTGTCAAAGATTGTTACAGGCGATGAAACATGGGTTCATCACTTCGAACCTGAAACAAAACGGCAATCAATGGAGTGGCGCCACACCCACTCCCCTACCAAGAAAAAGTTTAAAGCCATACCCTCAGCTGGTAAAGTCATGGTTACAGTCTTCTGGGACGCTGAAGGGGTTATTCTGTTCGATGTCGTTCCCCATGGTCAAACGATCAACACAGAAGTGTATTGTGCTACTCTTCAGAAATTGAAGAAACGACTTCAGCGTGTTCGTAGGCACAAAAATCTGAACGAACTTCTCCTTCTTCATGACAACGCAAGACCTCACACAAGTCTTCGCACCCGAGAGGAGCTCACAAAACTTCAGTGGACTGTTTTTCCTCATGCACCCTACAGCCCCGATCTCGCACCGTCGGATTTCCATATGTTTGGCCCAATGAAGGACGCAATCCGTGGGAGGCACTACGCGGATGATGAAGAAGTTATTGATGCAGTACGACGTTGGCTCCGACATCGACCTGTGGAATGGTACCGTGCAGGCATACAGGCCCTCATTTCAAGGTGGCGTAAGGTCGTAGCATTGAATGGAGATTACGTTGAAAAATAGTGTTGTGTAGCTAAAAGATTGGGGAATAGGCTGGTGTATTTCAATGCTGAATAAAACAACCCCTGTTTCAGAAAAAAAAAGTGTTGCATTACTTATTGAACTGCCCTCGTACTTTACATGGTAAGGCAGTGAACATAGTGTTCATTCCACATTACGATTACTAACCTGGTGAGCACAATTAACGTACCACGCTAACAAATACAAAATATACTGATGCAGTGATTAAAGAATTATTAATTGTATGCTGACAGTGCAATTAGCTGTTATCTTGCATGCTAATAACCATTGTACATTATTCTGTTTGTGAGGGCCTATCAGTTCACAAAATAAACAGTGGATATAGTCGATTTTACAGACTCATCTCAGCACTATTCAGATCATGAAATCTTGCAAACAGAGAAATGGGTTGTCCAATAACCAATTGTGCAGTTTTTCATTAAAAATTTGTAATGGCATGCCCCAAGCACTTTGTGTTATTATTTGAAGAGTTTTAAAATAGTCACCTTGTGTTAGAGACACGGTGGTGTTAATCTGTATCTTGGTACGTCATCATCCACCTTCATTCTGTTGTTGTAGTACGAATTTCTACCCTAGCAGAATTTTATGTTTACATATAGTAAACAGATATATGTGTACATATTTTCATTTACAACAGTCAATAGTCTGAGCCTGGTAAAGAGAGGACGACAGTGCTCTCTGGGACTTGTTTTACACATTATGCATTACAATCTTTCCTGAGTTCTGAGAATTTTGGCAGTGTAGGAGGGTGTGTTATCAAACAAGGAGGCCATAAGTAATATGTGATGGCAACAGTCCAAAGTATATTAGTCTCAGGAAGTCAATACTAATCATGTCTGTAAGTTTCCAAAGCAAGTAGGAGATCCTAGAAACATTTTTAATACCTGACTAACATGTTCTTCACAGTTAACATTGGATTCAATATGCATTCCTAACACTTTCACTGATCTGTTTTCTATGTCCTTGGGCAATCATAAAATAAGCTGTTTTGTTTTCTCTGGATTACAGAGTAATTTATTTGCTGAGAACCAGTGGAGGGCAGATTTGGGTGTTTCCTGTTTACTGTTATGCAAGACATAGATCTTCCGAAGTGAGGCGACCAGTGTTGTGTCATCACATAGGGTATGATTTATGTAGTGAGGAATGTCACTGATAATGACGATGAAGAAGAATGGTCCAAGTAATGTGCCCTTTTGAACACCACATAAAGGGGTGTATTTATAATACTAAATAGCAGTAATAGCTTCATATCTTTATTTTCAACTGTGACAAGCTAATTCTGGATTACATACCTCATAAAATTCTAGTTCTGTTGTTAGGATGTCAAAGGGAATGTAGACAAATTATAACACTCATTTTCTGCTACTACTGTACCATAACCTCAATGCTAGAAGCAGGTTGTAACATAAAACAATTTTGTAAAAGCAACTATGGCACAAAGCAACAGAGCAGTGTTACCCTCTGAGAGGAATTTTGTGAGTTTGACCGTGTTGTTCCTAATGGAGATGGCTCATCGGAAATGAAAGTCAGAATTACGTAAATATTTGTATAGTAACAAAAAAAATTTTGCCTAGCTATACTGTTTATAAAATAAGGGAAACGGTCGCCAGCCTAATTAGGCAAGAGAAAGATTAAAGTTCTCGTTTATAAAAGTAGGTATAAGTAATTATAATGGACAAACTCAACCTAGACTTAGCCACACGTGAGTGCAATGAACTCTGACACACATATATTTTAAGATTGAAGCTAACAACTGGAGCAGCACAAACTATTTGCTAAATTATAAGAGATACCGAAACACCCTATTACTTTCAGGCTTACATAAAGTGAATGGTCTTTATAACATTACTATTAACAAGCACTTCTAATACACAAGAAACACAAACACTTAGCAAACATGAATATTTAATGTTTCACAACTGCAGCTTTCTCACTTTTACCACAGCGAAACACAATACTGATAAAATTGCAAGAAACTGACTCACCTTTTAGAATTTACTACCAACAATAATGTGATCATTTGGCTTATAAGCCTCAGTCTTAAGAACTTTTAATATTGAAGTTAGCAACAGCACTTTAAATAACAGTTTTAATAGGAAAATTATTTTGAAAAATAATATTTACTTTAACTCACTCTATTGCCACATTAACGTTAACTTTCTTTTTACTAAGTTCAAGAGGCATTAATTAGCAAAACTCTGGTCATAAATGTTCTTTCAGTAGTGACACTCGGTAATTACTTTAGTTCAAACGGAAAGGAACCTGAGAGGTGTTATGATGAGGAGAATATCAAGGTAGGTACATAAATTCAGATACAAATTACCTTATATTTCAGCACATTAGCACATCCATTAAGCTGATCCTTCACTGTACATTATTATAGTATTACGTTGCAATGATTGCGCAACGTGGTGGCAACTGAATGTTGGTAGGTGGATCCGTGGACAGAATTGCTGGACTCTGTCATTTCTTGGCGGCGACGACAGATACAAATTCCAGAATAATTCCAGCTATTTATCCATCCATCCGAGGCCTTGGAAAGAAGCAGGAAAAGCCTCTCTCTGAATAAGCACAATATGCACCTTTATAATAGCAGTGCACGGACTCGTACCTCGTCTCCGACTCGTGGCTCGTCCCCGACCGGTAGCTCGTCCCCGACTCGTGGCTCGTCCCCGACTCGTGGCTCGTCCCCGACTGCTGGCTCGTCTCCGACTGACTATCAGTTCCACCTTTTCCACCTAGGCCAACCACAATTTGCACGCGCTAAACAGTTCCATTCCCGAGGGGAACCACTACACCTTTTACATACAGAATAACTAAGAAACCTAAGTGAAGGTCAGCAGTTTACATAACAGCAAACAAATACATTAAATAAAACAGAACATTTTCACATATTGACACTTCTACAAACAAATTATTCACACAAAATTACAATTATATACAGTAAGTTTTGTTCCCTCCAAATGGGACAAAGATTTTAAATTACAGATACACTACTTTGCATAGAACCAAAACATGACATCAAAGTTTATATAAAGAAAGCAGTACACAATTTTATGTTATCGATTCAATCACATTTACAGAAGATCAACAATGTAACATTAAATAAAGCAAAAAAAAAGCAAAATAAGTCAGTACAGCATTAGAGCTATGGTGTTACACATGCCCCATGTTTCGTTGAAGTTTCCCGTCAGGGATACTTCAAGGAAACATCCATAACACCTAAGCGGTGTTAGCTGCAAAAAAAATTATTCCATCCAACTTCAGTTGGGAGAAAAAAAACACACACATTACAAACATACAGTATATGCACTAAGAAATTGCTTACATTTCTTCCAAAAGATTTTCAAAATAAGAAAGTTACAGATATTTTCATATTCACACTTGTTTAAGGAAACTAATTTTCAACATTACACAAGATATCTTTAAGCATGTTCATTTCAAACACACACAGTTCAAATAACTGACAAACAGTACACAAACTCATCTACATATAAGTAGAATAGGTAAAGCCTTCAAAATAAAATAAAGGAATAAACACATATACAATAGCACAGAACATTCTAACTTAGCAAAACAGAAGTTTGTCTCTCAATAATTTTAAAGGAATGTAAAATTTCACAGACACACAAGCATATTTATGATCACGGTACATTTTACAAGGTTCAGCAATTAATGAAATATTGAAAATATCAGTTTGCATTCACATATGCACAAATATTTACACAAACAACTATGAGAACCTTTTTCCAACTGACTCTTTAAATACCAAAGTAACTTTGCAAGGTTGTTTCAAAATAATTAACTTTAAAGCTGCTCTTCATTAATAGCAGTCCAAAATATTTGTTGCACATAAACACACTAACATATTCAGAGCCTATCTTTATTCATCACTGCTGTGTTTTAAAACAAGGCAGTCCAAAACTTTCAAAAAACCTAGTATCAAAACATCTACATCCATTTAAATAAGAATGCATATATATTTTATAATAACTTTTCACTGACTTCAATAAGAATAGTCAGTTTATAACATATTGCTCAAAAAACCAAACTTAGTTCACTGCTTGCCTCAGCACTAGCAGTCCATGTTACACATTCTGCCCATTATTGGTTTGGCAGTCTTTACCTATAACATTTAGACACAAAACACAATTTAGATTAAGAACACACAAAAAAACACATTTTTAAATTGACACACTGCCCCATCCTCTAGGTTTGGCAGTTCGTGACCACTTATCAACTTCTTGCCCCACAATGGCAAGTCCTTTGGCTACTGCTCACATAGCATATTTTGTAATCCTTAGCTTCAGAATCACAGCATTCTTATTCTTTTGTCTTGTTTTGCTGCCCAACAACATACTTTTGAGCAGTTTATTGTCATCATCTCCAAGTATTTCATCATTCTGTTACATCTTTGGTAAAATTTGCTTTAATGGTATAAAACATAAAACCTGCAACTTTGAAACAGTAATTAGACACTGGCAACAAAACCATTTCTTTTCAAATGACAACATTAGGTAACATATACATTAATCAAAAAACTTTAAATGTCATACTTGGGCTCACGTCAGGATTAAGAATTTCTTACTACTCCTTTACCATTGCTTTTTTCACACACAGTTAGGTCATTACATACATCAAGATCAGGACAATAATTTCATATCCTATTGCAAGTGATTTCTGCCAACCCTTTTTGTGGCACAAGACATATACATCTCATATCTATCTTACACACATTAGCCAGGTTCATTTCCACAGTTTTAAACAACATACAGTTTTTCAATATCATATTTATCCCTATTTTCAAAAACATTTACATTTAGTCATATTATGGCATTCATTTACCTTTTCTTTTCAGTAAGCTATTCTTTTCTCATCTATTTTTCCCTTTACTTTTCCATTACATTTTCTCTTTACAATACCCACTATGCTTCCATTATTCTTTGCCATTATCTAGTGTATCCAATGTAATTATTTATTTACTTATCCACAAACAATACACAATATCTTACATCATTGCCACACTATTCAATGCACTCTGATAGAGAAGAAGGAAAGAAGATAGTAAAAGTTCTGAATGATGAAGAGGAAGGTTGGCAGCACGAAAAGAAACGGAAGTAGTGCTAGCAACGACTCGGGTCCCTGGTTGTCGTCAGGCACCTGACAACGCAAAAAGTGCATTGCCCCCTGAGGGTTATCAACCCTCGTCTGAGGACATGTACATTTAAGTAAACCACATAATGCAAACAGAAGCCCTTTCTGATTTTTAACTATAAGAGAAATAAATTATTATCTTTTGGAGTTCTCTGCACTCTCGTTAAGTTACTATAAGCATCATTAGTCATAAAGTTCTCAGGTTTCTCACACTACATGGCCCTGCCTTTATGATTAGACTGGCAACAGTAAGTATTCAATTGAAAATAAACATTTCCTAAGCAAAGTCAAACAGTACACTACAGTATATAAGCAACAACCTCCAACAGGCCTGAAGATCAACAGAACAATAATTCATTTCCAGGTAACACTCAGACATAATAATAATAAAGTCATGCATTATATTAAAATTATGTACAAATACAGCAACCTGCCCCCAGTCACTTTATTAACAAGGCAGTCTTTTATGGTTCATAAAACAGTTACTAAGTCTGGTGGCTTTTTAGGCCTCCTATCTTCTACATCTTTCACTAACCCATTCAGATCTTGCCAACATTTTGTTTCATCGGGTGGCTTTTTAGGTTTTGGAATTTCAAAGTCTTTAGCAAGGTACATCACTACTTGTTCTGCTATCATTTTAACAGGTGGTTCTTTTGGTATCAGTAAATCTATTTCTTTCATTACATTTGTTAAGGCTTGCCCCAGTATAGTATCATCTGGAGGTTCCTGCAAATTATGCCCCTGTGTTACATTACTGAATAATTCATTCGGTTTTGGCCCAGTTTCACTTTCTGTATCTTGCCTTGGAAAAATGTCACTACTTTTACTGAAAGAGGGTATGAGAAAATTATATTCACTTTCATTTACACCTGAGAATTCATCTTCACTGGAGTCATCACTACTCTTTTCCTCACTATCAGATTCACTTAAGTACTCGACTTTTGAACAATAGGGAAAGTTATTATATTCATTCTTATCTGTATTCATATATCCTTCATCGTCTGAACTATCACTGATTTCATTTTCGTCATCAGATTCGAGCAATAAGGCAACTTTTAAACAGTGAGGCAGATTATCACTAGATGTTTCAGTCACTTCATTTTCCGACCCATTTTCTACACAATGCACATCGTTTGGACAGTCAGTCACTTCTGTTATATCACTTTGAACGATTTCAGCCTTAACTTCATACTTAGTATAATCATCACATACTTCAATAACTTTCATTTCATTTTCTTCCATGCTGTCATTTTCAGGTAATCGTGCGAAATTCTTACTAGACCCTTCTGCATCAAAACTATTAAACAACTTTCCATCAACAATAATTTCATCTGCACTGCTCATAATGTCATGATTACTAACGTCCTCCTCTACCTCATTTTCACCTATTATTAATTGAGCACACGTCTTTTGCGTGGCGTATTCTACCTTCCTTTCCTCTTTATTCATCACAACCTCCCCCACATCTACATCTTTTACCTCATACACATCATTAGCAGTACAAATGTTCTCCTTTTCACTCGCCTTTTCTGGCTCCCTTTTATTCTTTAATAAAGTCTTTTCACACGATTCTGATACCGAGTTATCATTATCATACGACATATTAACTTTATTTTCATTTCTACATTCATCTACTACTGAAACCGGCCATCGGAAGTGTCCGATCCCGCCTCTTCTGTCTCTCTCTACGGCAGCCATCTTGTTCTGACATCTGCCATTTGTGTCTGCTGCCAAGTGCAATGTACGCTGCTCCGGCAACCGCTGGCCCGAGCACGAACGGTCACATGACTTCGCACTGGGAACGCCACTATGTATCACTCTGCGCCCATCTGCTATAGGCGCGCCATTAACCTTCCTGCCCCGTAGTTTACATCTTTCCTTCTCGAATCTAATATTTGGCATCTTTTCTTTGAGCCCAAAACCGGTTTCCGCGTGAATCCGGCCCGTAACACACGCAGTTTTTAGTTTTCCATTTCGTCTCTAGTTTGGGGATTCCGTGATATGTATCCTCTGCCGCGCGTTGTATAATTTCCTCTACCTCTCGCACGACCTCTATGAATCGTGTTTACATGAAATCTATCGTTTTCCTGTCGTTCAGCTTGGTCATTACTTTCTCACGAATAATTATTGTTATTATGGGGACGGTACTCGCGATTTCTTCGCCAGTGATCTTCATCCTCTACCCTTTCCAAGAACGCAGAAAAACGTCTGTGTGTACTCCCAATATATCGTTTCGAATCCTCAGGCAGTTTCTGCCAAAGCACCCAAACGATCTCAGCTTCAGTTCTTCTAGCCTTCAAATGTATCCGTTTTCTATACCATGATTCGCAGAATTCTTTCATGGTTTGCCTACCTCTGATGTCATACAACCTGGCCATTAGAAATTCACACCACAACTGGTCTTGTTTTTGTTCTGACCAGTATTCGTCAATAAATTTTTGTTTGAAGGTTTCAAAAGACATCTGGTTAGTATCAAGATTCAACCCCCACCTTTTTGCTTCTCCCGTTAATGCACTGATTACAACATTAATTTTTTCCTGGTCAGACAAATATTCAGGAAAATTTCCTTCGCAATTCTTTACAAAGTCTAGGGGGGTGCCATCCGTTATGCCTCTTTGCTGGGTCGAATTTTTCCTCGCCCTCTAATATTTTACTGAAAGGCATTTTTTCAGTAGAATGTGTAGGTCCGGTTTGTATTTTTCTTTCCAAGTCATACATTTTGCCTTGGATTTGTGAAGTGTTATGTTCACACTTCTTTTCACAAGTAAGAATCTGTTTGGTTAGAGCTCTGCTTGTTTCTGTTACAGATTGTTTAATCTGTGCAAATTCTGCATTACATTCGGTTTGTATTTCGGATTTAATACCGAATACCTTTTCGTCAACCTTAGTACAGACTAAGGGTTCAATTTGATCTTGAATTTTAATTACTTCAGAGTCAACTCTTTCGTTAATGTCATCAATTTGTCCTTGTACATTGGCAATATTACCATTGATGACAGTAATTTCGCTTTTAATACTTTTAATTTCATTACTCACTGTCCCTACCCTTGAGTTGACTTCTTCAATTTGTTTACTAAGTCTGGTAATCTGCATTTCGATTTGTGCATTAATATTGTCAGTGTGTGCTGCAATTTGTGCCTTAATATTGTCATTGATATTGTCATTTTGCGCTGCAATTTGTGCCTTGATTCTGTCATTTTCTGCTGCATTTTGTTGCCCCTGTGCTTCAATTTGTGCAGACAACATTTTTAACAATTCTATCATATCTGAATTCTTTTCACTTTTATGTCCTGCTACATTTTCGTGTTCAAGTTCTACTTTCCTTTCAGTTTTTGGTGATTCAAACATATCCCTCGATTCATCAGCATAGCCACTGTCTTCGACAGCATCGCCTACATTGTCTTGCTTAGTACGCGCTATACACAGAGCTTCGATCTGTTTATTAACGTCTGCGTGATAACGTATGTAATTTAACTCGCGCATCATGCCATCTGTTGGTGTGCTGCCTGAACTGCTCTCGGTTGCATTCTGCTCTCGCATGTCTACATTTATTTCTAGTTTCCTGTCCATTTTAGCTATTATTAAGTACTGATACCTTTTATTTATAATTTAAACTGAACTTTCACTACTAGTTCTGTCAACTAATGTACAGGTTCATGCTGCTGGACGTTTTATGTTCACTCTATGTTTGTAAAATGCTAACTACTTTTAATTTTTTCCGTCTGTAGGTGCAAACTGAACAACGTCCTGTCATGGTCGCCACGTATAACACTCCTACCTGCTACTGTTATACCATAACCTCAATGCCAGAAGCAGGTTGTAAAATAAAACAATTTTGTAAAAGCATCTATGGCACAAAGCAACAGAGCAGTGTTACCCTCTGAGAGGAATTTTGTGAGTTTGACCGTGTTGTTGGTAACGGACGTGGCTTATCGGAAATGAAAGTCAGAATTACGTAAATATTTGTATAGTAACAAACAAAATTTTGCCTAGCTATACTGTTTATAAAATAAGGGAAACGGTCGCCAGCCTAATTAGGCAAGAGAAAGATTAAAGTTCTCGTTTATAAAAGTAGGTATAAGTAATTATAATGGACAAACTCAACCTAGACTTAGCCACACGCGAGTGCAATGAACTCTGACACACATATATTTTAAGATTGAAGCTAACAACTGGAGCAGCACAAACTATTTGCTAAATTATAAGAGATACCGAAACACCCTATTACTTTCAGGCTTACATAAAGTGAATGGTCTTTATAACATTACTATTAACATGCACTTCTAATACACAAGAAACACAAACACTTAGCAAACATGAATATTTAATGTTTCACAACTGCAGCTTTCTCACTTTTACCACAGCGAAACACAATACTGATAAAATTGCAAAAAACTGACTCACCTTTTAGAATTTACTACCGACAATAATGTGATCATTTGCCTTATAAGCCTCAGTCTTAAGAACTTTTAATATTGAAGTTAGCAACAGCACTTTAAATAACAGTTTTAATAGGAAAATTATTTTGAAAAATAATATTTACTTTAACTCACTCTATTGCCACATTAACGTTAACTTTCTTTTTACTAAGTTCAAGAGGCATTAATTAGCAAAACTCTGGTCATAAATGTTCTTTCAGTAGTGACACTCGGTAATTACTTTAGTTCAAACAGAAAGGAACCTGAGAGGTGTTATGATGAGGAGAATATCAAGGTAGGTACATAAATTCAGATACAAATTACCTTATATTTCAGCACATTAGCACATCCATTAAGCTGATCCTTCACTGTACATTATTATAGTATTACGTTGCAATGATTGCGCAACGTGGTGGCAACTGCATGTTGGTAGGTGGATTCGTGGACAGAATTGCTGTACTGTGTCATTTCTTGGCGGCGACGACAGATACAAATTCCAGAATAGTTCCAGCTATTTATCCATCCATCCGAGGTCTTGGAAAGAAGCAGGAAAAGCCTCTCTCTGAATCAGCACAATATGCACCTTTATAATAGCAGTGCACGGACTCGTAGCTCGTCCCCGACTCGTGGCTCGTCCCCGACTCGTGGCTCGTCCCCGACTGCTGGCTCGTCTCCGACTGACTATCAGTTCCACCTTTTCCACCTAGGCCAACCACAATTTGCACGCGCTAAACAGTTCCGTTCCCGAGGGGAACCACTACATCTTTTACATACAGAATAACTAAGAAACCTAAGTGAAGGTCAGCAGTTTACATAACAGAAAACAAATACATTAAATAAAACAGAACATTTTCACATATTGACACTTCTACAAACAAATTATTCACACAAAATTACAATTATATACAGTAAGTTTTGTTCCCTCCAAATGGGACAAAGATTTTAAATTACAGATACACTACTTTGCATAGAACCAAAACATGACATCAAAGTTTATATAAAGAAAGCAGTACACAATTTTATGTTATCGATTCAATCACATTTACAGAAGATCAACAATGTAACATTAAATAAAGCAAAAAAAAAAGAAAAATAAATAAATCCATACAGCATAAGAGCTGTGGTATTACAAAATTCTTTGCTCATTTCATATAAGGTAAGTAATTGGATGTATGTAAGTAAGTGAGATATCTCAGACAATTATAAGGCAAGGGTTTTTTCCCCATTTCATGTTTTGGAAAATAAAGAGTCACCTTATATTCACTGATAAAGCTATAGCTGCTAAGGTCAACATTTTTCCATTGTTTAACAGGATATGTAGTGGTTGTCTTACATTTACTAATGAAGCTTTGGCTATTGAGGTCACACAGAAATTTATTTTGAAGGATTCAGTACAGAGGTGGCCAAATAAAACTCGACTTCCAACAGGTTCAAGATATCACGATATGCCGAAGTGCCTTGATAAACTATCAACGATATGCAAAGAGTCATGTGACAACTCAGACATTGCTTGTGTAAGTGATATGCGAGAAACTATGAAACAGCTACTACAAAAATATGTTGCTCTGCATAAAATTTGACTATTTTGTGGAACGTGGGAGGAAACTGTGCCATATTGTATCATTTACAGACTCTTGTTGTATTTGATCAGGTTCAGAGTAAAAGTTCTCATACATGTATGGATACCATGTTGAAATAAAGGAGAAATGTTATCCTTCAAAAAATTTACTGGATTCTGAAACTGGATCAATATTTTGATTGAGAGACTGTAGTGATTTGATAAGTGCATTGCAAATGATAAATTCGGTCGCTGTTCATGTATTAGAATTCAGTATAAAAATGTTACCAGTTTTTAATCAGCTGTTGAACATGATGCTGACATTCTGACAAAAAATGATGGAACAAATGAAATAGATCATATTCAATGCATTTGCAAGAATAAATTACAGTCTCAAGACGTGATGTAGAGCTGGTACCAATAGATGTCAGAAGATGGAAGCCGAGAGGAAGTTTGACAGTTGAACTGAATCATGATATTAAATTATGTATTAGCTGTTGCTACTGCTGCTGTTACATATGATTGCAATATCTTCTGGGGCACAAGTCAGTGTTTAACAGTTGATCAAGCACAACACTGTTCCTCTTCCAATCCTTCTACAGTGATATCAGCTTAGGTGAAAACTTGATTAGTACAGGCAGGGGAGTAGCGCATGGCCAGCAAATTACATTGTTTTATTGGCCAACCATTGTAATCTATCTTGCGTGCTTCAGCTTTTTAGGAACATGTAACATGTTTAAATTGCAGTTTGCCTGAATCAGTTTGTAGTCGGAATTGAGTTTTGACTGTAAAATTTTACAAGAACTCAACAAGAGTATTCATTTCTGCAGGAGAAAATGAAAGTCTAGATGAGGAACAGAGGCATACGTAAGTGTTTCATGATGCCATATAGTCGACAGTCACTGTGACATATGACGGGAATGAAACCATGTCTCTGATGCTGGATCAACATTGTCTTCTCACCACTCTCTCATTGGCAGTATCTTTGGATGCAAGACATATTGTAACATATGTCAAAATAGAAGCATAATCCTATACGTATATGCATAAAAATAGCTGTATTCTGAGATCGCAAGGTAACCACATCATCAGAAATGGCAACATATTAGGAAGAAACAGCCAAATGTGACCACGATGATATAAATTTCACAGATGTGCGATGATGATGATGATGATGATGATGATGATGAGTAAAAACTAGTGGTACCCCAGATGACAGGGTTGCTATGTGAAAAATGTATAAAGGAAATCCATCAGAAAATTAATGTAAAACTTTTTTTCTTCGTTTGTTTTATTTGTCCTTCCATTATCAAATTGTTAACAATGAACAAACGGCATGCATTTAGAATAGGTATTATGTTAACTTCTGAGACAGATACTATAACAGTTTGTAATTTTGATTAGTCAGAATATCCACCTCCTTATATATAAAAGTCTTGTGTCACAGTGCCATACTCCTCTGAAATGACTCGATCAATCCTAATGAAATTTTACATGTATATTTGGTACATCTGAGAATCTCTCATAATCTATTTTTCATACCCCTAAGTGATAAGAATGGTCCACCCCAAAAAAATTTTTCTTGTTTTTTGGACAGAACTTTTTATTTTTATTTTTTTTATGGTGTGGCATTACAAAATACACACAACCCTAAATTTTCACCCCTCTATCACCAACCCCCATTTTTAATAGCAATTTTAGTAATTAAATAATTTCAACCCCGGTCGATAACTGATCAATTATCACTTGATCAGTTATCCTCTCCAAATGTGTACCAATGATATTCAATAGATAGTCAATTGAAGAAAATGTACCAAAAGGCATGACTCAAATTTCCCTCTTTAAATCAACATAACTAGACTGAGAAGTTCACCTAGGTAGCACGCATCATTTGCCAAACCGACATTTAGGCCTAGTGCACATGCATCGATTTTTATCATATGGAAATATATCATACAATCAAATTCTTTTAGTAGGACAAAGAAATTCCTCTGCTCTCCTTTGTTCCTCTACAAGAATTTAACTGTACAATATTTTTACTTACAATAAAAATCGATGTGTGTGGGCTTGGCCTAATTCATAATGCTGGCGAACACGTTTCTACACAAAGTTGCTGCTATGTTTGTATGCTCATGGAAGAACTGTGTATTGGCTGCAATTGTTAAATCCAAGTGATCTACCATAGAAACGCACTTCCCCCTTAGCCTTTTCTCACTCCCTACACAGTTTTCAGTTATTATTTTGGTTGTGTCAAGAGCTACCACCAACAATGGCTATTGTGTTACATGTATACACTGTGTTACACATATGCATTATTCTTATAGACCAGAGATAATTTAGATGGCGAAACAAAATAACATATTATTCTTAAGACCTGCTATACCCGGTGAACTTCGTTCCGCCTCCGAAAAAACTTTATTTTTTCTCAAGAATGCCCTTGAAAACAGGGGGTTGTCTTCTAATCAGAGCTGTCTTCTGATCATGGCTGTCTTCTGATCATGTCTGTCTTCTGATCACGGCTGTCTTCTGATCAGGGCTGTCTTCTGATCAGGGCTGTCTTCTGATCAGGGCTGTCTTCTGATCAGGACTGTCTTATTATCAGGACTGTCTCCTAATTTAAATATTGGAAGTACTTTGCAAACTTTGAGGGAATTGGGAGACACTGAAGACTGTAAACAGTCCTTAAGTATGGAAGCAAATATTGTACACATCAAATCTATTGTTTTCTTTACCATGTAATTTTAGAGCCAGTAACAGCCCATACTTAAGAGTTTGATAATTCTGAGACTTCTTTTAAATATAAGAAGCAACAGTCTCAACTTCTAATGATTACTAGCAAGTGTGGTGTCCCATTTTTCTGGCAAGTAATACTCCTGATTTAGGCAGCTGATACTGTAGCGATTCTACTACTCTTCACTTATTGAAGGATAGAACCAATAGAACTATATTCCCGAGTATCTAGGATGTGGATCAAACCATCTGGCAGAAAGAAATGTGTGTCAATTTTTCCCCCTTTCCAAAAGTGCGCATATATCCATTACTAAGATAGTCATACTGCTGGCCAATATGCAATGTCCTATAACATGACTCAATGCATAGCAGCAGAGGTATTTCTTCATAGAAAATGGATCCATAGAGATGACATAACCCATCATCGTCTGCAGAACCCATTGTCCAACTGAGGCAGGTTGCTGACGCACTGTCCTGTGTGGTCCTGATGCTTGAGCATCGCTTTTCTTCACCCTCTGTTACAGATAGTGAAGAAGTTTCTAAAAATATTGTGCTGAGTCCCCATTTCTCCCAAATAAAGGCTTTACTACCTCAAATGGTGAAGGCATCTTCCTGCCATATACTACACTATATGACAGGGTGAAAGCACAATATTGCTGTGTTCTTTTACAGTTCTAAGCTGATACAGCATATGGGAGTCACACCTCTGTCATTTGGTTGGTGTTCACCAAAAAATGTAAAATTTGGCAATTGTAAGATGAAAATGCTGCCTTCTTCCATTTGAAGGGTAGGTCTAGTCCTAAGGTTGTGAATGCTTAGCAAATTTGATAACTTTTTCATCAAATCGGACATAAAATTGATAGCTTCATCTGTTATTATTGTCAGCAACATGAAATTTCAGTAGCACCTGGTATTCCATAAATGATCAGGCAACAGCCATCTACACTATTTCAAATTGTTTGGATGCTTCTGACAAACTTTGCAGTTGATGTCTGTATAATAGGTTGAAATCGGCATGTTGTGCACACAGTATACCATCACCACCTTATCGTAGCACTGTCCGTGCGGGTGGGAGAGTTTGCGTGTTCCTGTGATGCCGAGAGCTACACCGGTGGTAGCGTGGCTACTGGCAGGTTCAACCTAGCCGGTCAGGTCTCAGCAGAGGAGCCAGACGAAGTGTGCCTCACAACGACCTACCGTCCTTTCCTTCCTTTCCCTTCCAGTCCCTTCCCTTTCCTTCTTCCCTTCTGTCAGTCTCTTCATCAGTGTAGGAGGCGGGTAATATCGATAGGTAAACACTCACGGCTTCTGTACCGACGAAGCAAGGCACCTGTGATGTGCCTTAAGGGTGTATGTCAGGATACTTCCAGTGGCATATGGCCATTCACTGCATCCCCTGCCTCTTGCCAGTTGTGTCGGCCCTACGATCCACTGCCAACCAGAGGCAGAGGACGAGATAGTGGATCTGCATCTGCGCAACTGCTTGTCCACTTTAAATAGCTTCACGCGCAGATGACTCCGGCAAAGTTTCAATGGATTGTGAGCATTGAAAGTCCTGCGGCGATGGAGTACTGATGGTGAGGCAAGGGTTTGGTGTACCTGAACCTTAGTTGGTGCTCTGCACGTTAGGCGGTCAGACGGTGATGGTCATTCTGGTACTCGTGAGAGACGGGAGGACTGGTTCGGCAGCTCGTCAGACGACAAAGCAGCCCTATTTAGGATCGCTCTGCTTTCCCTAATCCAGGGAGGGGCCTAGAAAAGTTGGCCTAAACATAGCCCGTCTCAACCCAGCACAAGTGGCAAACTGCGGTCACTTGTTCACTAACATATGCGGTCAAAAAAATAATAAAATAAACAGTTACCTTAAATATATAATGATTGGAGTCTGGAATGTCCGTACTTTACAGGATAATGACCATAATCAGTGCCCAGAGAGAAAGACAGGACTTATCGCAAGGGAATTGGCTAGATATAACATCGACATTACCGCCATAAGTGAAACACATCTTAGTGACTCTGGACAGTTATGTGAACTGCTCGGAGGTTATACCTACTACTGGAGTGGAATATCATCCACTGAAAGGGTGGAAAGTGGGGTAGGCTTTGCCATACGCAATAAATTGGCATGCTCACTAACAGAACTCCCAAAAGGTATCAATGACAGAATAATAACACTCAGACTTCACCTGGCATCCAAGAAATATCTTCACCTGATCAATGTATACGCACCTACATTGCCATCTCCGGATGAAGAGAAGAACAAGTTCGACCAAGACCTCCGACATGTCCTTAGGGATATTCCTTCTGCAGATAAACTTCTGTTACTTGGTGATTTTAATGCTCGTGTTGGGAATGATTTCAGTGCTTGGAATGGAGTCCTCGGTCGCCATGGGATTGGAAAATGCAACTCGAATGGTTTGGATCTTCTAACTCTATGTGCCGAGTTTGAACTCTGTCTGACAAATACATATTTTCGTCTGCCTGAAAAATATAAAACGACATGGATGCATCCGCGATCTAAACACTGGCACCTTCTGGATTATGTGATAGTACGGAAAAAAGATCTTGGTGACGTACTGGTCACACGTGCAATGAGAGGCGCTCAGGGATGGACAGACCATCGACTCGTGAGGTCCAAATTAAAGATAACTTTGAAGGCACCACGCCGAGCTTCACACAAAATACCAACAAAATTGTCCTGCAAAATCTTGGCCAATGATCAGACTATGAGAGCAAAACTGGATGAAAAATTTGGTGTCGATGGCCTTTTGATATCTGAATCTGCCCCTGTAGATGAACAGTGGAGTGCATATGCTAGCAGACTGCGTGGCTGTGCTTCAGAAGTCTTGGGAAAGCCTCAGAAGAAGCACCAGGACTGGTTTGACGACTCAGATCCAGAGAACAGAAAGCTAATTAAAGATTTCAGAACCTCTCTTCGCACCCCTGATGATAACAAGCGTAGAGCAGCGCATTACAATCTGAAAGTGAAGGTACGTGCTCTCAAAGACAGTTGGTGGGCAAATAAAGCAAATGAAATACAGCTATATGCCGACACACACCAAACGGGCAGATTCTTTGAGTCCCTGAAAACTATCTTTGGTCCAAGAGTTGGGAGGATAGCACCAGTCTATAACAAAGATAAAAGTTTTTGGCTGACGCAACAGAGTGACATCCTGTCTCGGTGGGCGGAACATTTTAATGACGTTCTTAATTCCGACCATCAGACAACCGATATTCCATACATAGAAGCACTTGAAGACCTGCCAGTTGAGGAACAACTTGCGGATGCCCCTTCCTACAATGAATTCATTTCAGCACTGGCTAAGCTGAAAAATGACAAAACAGCAGGATTAGATAACTTGCCATTAGAGCTATATAAATATGGGGGGCCAAACATCAAGAAACCATTGTTTGCTCTGATCTTAAGGATTTGGGAGTATGAAATGATTCCACAAGACTGGAAAGATGCTTGTATTTCCAAGATCTATAAAGGCAAGGGTGACATATCAGACTGCAGCTCCCACAGGGGCATTTCTCTTCTGTCAGCAGCGGGAAAAGTCCTTGCCCACATAGTTAACACCCGGTTAACACACTTTGCAGAAAAACTGCTACCAGAGACCCAGTGTGGCTTTCGCCCAAACAGAGGCACAGTGGATGCCATATTTGTTGTCAAACAAATGCAAGAGAAAAGTTTAGAGCAACATCGGCCTTTGTTCATGTGCTTTGTAGACCTGGAAAAAGCCTTTGATCGTGTCCCATGGGAAGCTCTCTGGATCATACTAAAGAAAACTGGGTGCCCTGACAAAATTGTCAGTTTGATTCGGCAGTTTCATGAAAACATGATGGCAAAAATCTGCCATAGGGACAAGCTCTCAGAACAGTTTCCCGTGACATGTTGTGTAAAACAAGGCTGTGTTCTGGCTCCCACACTCTTCTCACTTTACTTCGCAGTTGTTATGAGAGACGCGACCAAAGCCTGTAGTAATCAAATTAGTCTCGACACAAGGACAGACAAAAGTGTCTTCAACATCTCTCACCTCAGAACAAAAAGTCGCGTAACCAAACTATCCATCTTAGAGATTCTCTACGCGGATGATGTATGCATGATGGCTAATTCTTGCGAAACTCTTCAGACTTACATAAACCTGCTAAATGCCTCCTGCAGAAGATTTGGCTTAGCCATTAGCATCACTAAGACGCAAGTTCTTAAACAACCACTTAGAGGTCTTAATGCAGATGACTCTAGTATTGAGATAAATAACAAACCCTTGCAAAATGTGTCAAAGTTCAAATACCTGGGAAGCCAAATTAGAAGTGACAACAGCCTGACATCGGAAATCGCAGCGTGTATAGCCAGCGCAGCCTCAGCCTTCGGTAAGCTTAATGAACGAGTATGGAAATCACATGATCTCAAACTACAAACAAAAATTGCAGTCTACAAAGCATTAGTATTATCCACCTTACTCTATGCCTCAGAAACCTGGTGCTGTTACAAAGCTGACATTAAGAAGCTAGATAAATTTCATCTTCGATACCTGAGATCAATTCTGCGCATAAAATGGGAAGACCGTGTCCCAAACACGGAGATTTTGCGCCGCGTGAAACTGGCTGGTATTGAAGCTTTAATAATGAAACATCAACTGAGATGGAGTGGTCACATAGTACGCATGGATGACAGTAGGCTACCTAAAGCGGTGTTCTACTCGCAGCTCTCGTGCGGGAAGAGGAGGAAAGGTGGTCAACACCTGCGATATAAAGACACCATTAAACTCCACCTTGCAGCCTGTGGCATCCCAAGCAACCGTTGGGAGGAGCTAGCATTGCGCCGATCGGAGTGGCGATCAGCTGTACATAAGAGCATCGAACAATTCGAGCAAAAGCGTGTAATGGACCTGGATGCTAAAAGAGAGCTCCGAAAATCTCAGCTCAAGCCTGTCTACACATATACTTACAACTCTGCTGGTCAACTTCACTGTGCTCCATGCAACATGATATTCAAAGCGAAATTCGGATTCGCGAGCCACATCCGAGCCTACCACAACAAGGACAGAGAAGACTGACGGAGTCACTGTCGCCGGACAGGGCAAGGAGGAGGACATCATACCATTTCTAAAATCCGGCTCCTGCTTCTGGTCCTTGGCCAAAAGTTTATGGTTACTCATCACTCAGTTGGTATTCAACCTCCATGATCTACCGAAAAATTGTCATATGCTTGCATTAGTGCTTTCCTAGAAAGCTGCAGGTACCACCACGCATGGTCCACAGTCATTCTGCGCAACAAGCCTCTGTGTGTCACAGACTGTGGTTGCTCCCTAAATTTGGCTGTCAGTGTTAGCAAAAGTTCCTTCTTTCACTCTGTAGTGCTCTTATTCATTGCTCACAGTACTCCAGCCTTTCTGCTTACTGGTGGTTATCTGATTGAAGAGTGTTTTAATCCTAGAAACCACTTCAATGCAGCATGGTCTGTCACATCTTAATAATTTCTTCCATGCCAGTAACAATTTAAGTACATTAAACCATAGATGATAGCCAGGGTCTCCTGTATAATCAAAAGCTATACTTCCTTGTTCCAATTGATGACTTTTTTGGGAAACAATTAAAACAGATGCACCATGCAGATTATCATTACATTCAATAATCCCATAAGCAACCTATTGCTCGAGCAATTCTTACATTATTGGCTGTAGATCTTTCAGGATTCTGTATGGTTTCCCATGAATTTGTCCATCACTACCCACTGGTATCATACATTGCATAGCTGTTGTTGCTGGTAATGGTCCACCACAATTTAAAAAAGTCTAAGTCATCACAGTGAAGTTTTGACCACTGTTCCGTCTGTCTGCACAAAGTGAATCACCTTTTCATGTGATGTTGATGGATTGACAGTCTGCGTGGGACTGTCTCCTCTTGACATACCTAATCATCATCCCGCAGGATGTCCAAGTTTAATTCCCTGGCAGACAGACCTCAT
Source organism: Schistocerca serialis cubense (assembly GCF_023864345.2). Lineage (NCBI taxonomy): Eukaryota > Metazoa > Arthropoda > Insecta > Orthoptera > Acrididae > Schistocerca > Schistocerca serialis. The sequence continues at coordinate 622,400,436 of NC_064644.1, read as the reverse complement.
CTGAACTGAAGTTATCCACACACCTCGCGACTATACAAGCTCGACCTATTATCTTATGCTTGCTATATTACCACGCAGAAAATATACAATGTATTCATCTCTTTAGTGGATTCCAACAGCTCCACAGCACTCATCATCTCACTTGATAGGTCACCAAGACTATCAATTCTGTATCTGTTGGTAAAATACTGTGCAAACTGAATTTCAGTGGACACATCTGCAGTGTATTTGGTATCACCTGCATTATACTTGAAACTTGTGACAATGTCACACTAGCAGTGGTCGTTTGCATCTGGACTGTTGTCCTTGATCTGCATTTTCTGGATATGGGGCAACACAGTACCCATCAGCAATGAGTGGCAGTAATTCCATCTGGTCCTGAAAATTTCATACACCAACAATGAAACTGAGCCATGTTGATCCCAATGACACCACATCATTGTCTCTTACTCCACACAACCTATATCATGTAGTTGCAACATATTGCCTGGAAATGATCGTAAAAAATACATCCAGGGTCTAGCCTCCACCAGAATATATCTTATCAGTTTTGGCGTTTTACCTTAATGCTTAAGATTGTGTATTGACCTTCGTAATTATGTCTGAAAATGCATCTACTGATTGATTCCATTTCAGTGACAAACCATTCAGCTGTTCTCTAGAAAGTGTCCAACTCAACCGTTTGCAATACAGTTGGTAAAGCCTTTTAATAATCTGTTCAGATGCCTGTTCCTTAATCTATCTCTCAAGGTACATTATGTGTATCTTTGAGTTACCATTCCACCTTAAATTTGCATACCGGCCTGATGAGATATGATTGTATATGGTTAGTTAAGGGCAGCTTTCAAATCACGAATAAATACTGATACACTGTCAGTGAATTTATCCAAAACAAAGAGGCACCAAATTATCATGCCTATAAATCCTGTTGCAGCTAATGATATTCAGTGAGGCTTTTCCCTGTACCGGCTCAGCTTGCCAACACTCTTTAATGGCTACAAAATGTTAATGGGCTCCTGTTATGTTACTGCTCCTTTGCACATGCAATACTACTGCTCCATTGCAGAGTTTCTGAAGTATATAGCCATGCTACTCACACCGTAAAAAAATTGATCACTTGGGCTCAGAGGGCTGGCTGGGTTCAGGAGGCTGTCCAACCATCACACCAGGTGTGGTGAGTGGATTCTCATCTGACACCCATGGGCATTAGTGAAACAGTATCAAGACACAGAACTGTTATTTTTGATAAAGTGCAATGATTGACTTTTCTACACTCCAGCACAGTGGCAGAAGCACCCACCCAGTACACGCTGTCTGAGGCGAGTGGCAGCAGCATCAGCTCCGGCTGTGTAATGGCACCAGACCTGTCAGTCCTATGCAGCCGACACTTTGAAAGTGTGCCTCAGTTACTGGGTATATTCTGTGCAGGCTTGGTATGTGAAGTATTACCTACCTTCATGTCTCATCTTTCATTTATACTGCACAGGTTTGAACACTTTGGTGCCTACCCCTCCCATTTGGTATGACAGATCATGGCTTTTAACCTTTAATCTAGTTTGATTAACTTTTGTGTTTTTGGCATTCAGTCTGCAACACTAAGATACATCCAGTTGTCGCGTGCGCACTTGAGATGCCCGAATCCTGTTCTGTCACTCGTGCTCTGAGAATTAATAGACAATGAATTATTGTCACATGACAGATACTTGCATCAGTATCACATTATCCAACATGAATGCCATGCGACTTGATCTCAAAGTTAATGTCATGATCAATGGGAAATTGCTAATTTAATAAGTGACCTTCCCATAACAAAACAAACTTACCATTTTCATGATTACAACAGCTTCTTACATCATATATGTGACAAGAATTGGGAATAGCAGGAGTATAAGTTATTGAAAAATTTTTCACCTATATTCTGGTTTATAATAATTATTGAAGAATCTTCCAAACTTTCTATTCACAAAGTGAATTCCTTACTGATTGAGCTCTGATTAACTTTACATTCTGCTCTTTCAAGAAAGAACTGAACGATGATCTACAAAGCAGTCCATAATCACGATATAAAGGTTTGAAAATGTACACTGGTCAAGCTGCTGGTGCTGATGTATGGACACAAAGAAATTTGTTCTGTTTTTGGCCATTATCACTCGACAGATGATAAAATCTAAAATATTAGACCTACATACTCCTGAATGGTATCACTGGAACCTTTGCGAAAATATCTGCATACTTTCCTTGCTTAAAATGAATCTACATAAAATTCACAAATGAGGCAGTAAGATGATTCTCACTGGACATGTTTCAAATGAGCGATGATTTCTTAGAAAATTGACTGGTCACTTATATTCCATGTATCAGTGAGGTTAGTGAACATGGAAACACTGTTAGATCATTTTGGCTCAGGTACGTATTGAATTAAACAACCAATGTAGTGTTTGGACTCAACGGTCATAGCTCATATAAAGAAATGTGGCAAACATCTGAATTAAATACATGCATCTCCTAGTCTGATCAATTCTATCTAGTAACAGGAAGAAATTAAAACTTATTCTGAATTATTGAAGCTTGGTTCTTAGAAGACTGCAGAGCTCTGAAAAATGCAGTAGACACTCACTGGTCCCAACCAGCTTTGCCCATCAGCCTGCCTAAGACTTTATGGGGCAATGGGAAGGAAGAGCATTGCCACCAGCTGCACATATCCCATGGATAATGGGCCATTCTCTCACTCGAGGCAAGCTATGTAAATGGCTTAGGAGGACTCCTTTTGAAATTGTTTGCAGCTGATACTGATATTTGCCATCCAAGGAAGGCATCACAGTATTAAAATCAATTGCAAAATTATTTAATCTTAATATCTGTATGGTGTGAAGAATGGAAATGTGATACACCCCCCCCCCCCCCCCCCCCCCCAAAAAAAAGATAAATAAATAAAAAGTGTGAGGTCATTCACATAAGTACCAAAATAAATCTGTTAAATTTCAACTACACAGGAAACCACATAAATATAAAAGGTAGTCTGTTCTACTAGATATGTAGGCTTTTGAGTTACAAACAACTTAAATTGAAATGATAATGTTGTTTAGAAGCCAAGCCAAAGACTGCATTTTATTGCTAGAACATTTAGTAGACACCAACGTATTCTTGTGGTTTATGGGATCCTTATCAGATAAGACTAATTGAGTACACTGAAAAAGTTTAAAGAAGGACACTTCATTTTGTAATATCGTGAAATGGGTGGAGGGGGGAGGTGAAGCGGAGAGAAAATCACTGATATGATAATTGTCATGGCAACCATTTAAACAAACACTTTTTTCATTGAAGCTAGATTTATGTAGAAATGTGGAAATGTTTGGTTGACACCTATGTAAGTACGGAGAAATTTCAATTCAACAATTCTAACAACTTAAATGTATCCATGTGGAAACTGAACTCTCTTAAGTGTTCGTCTTTCCTACATGCAGCTGGAGAGTGGAACGGTAGAGAAAAAATGTGAACATGGTTCAAAGAACCCTCTGACATGCACTTACTGGAGCATGTCATCAATCGACATCTACACTACTTCTATGCAACTTGCACTAAACGACATCAGTCTCCACAATGGGTCCTGCTGTTCCACAGAATCACATAGACAGCTTGACAAGTAGACAGCATACTGACATAGGTTGCTCCTCCAGCCTGTTCTGCTGCAGAATGAATAACTGTACTGGAAATGAGTAGTTCTTGTGGGAGGCTGCTATGTGTTTGTCATGCATCTGATCTGCTTTGTCCGTCTGCTCAGCTTTCCTGAACGCTCCATGATGACCCAACTTTACTTTCCAGTCACTCTCGCTGCTGTATTTCGTAGCATCATCATACTGCTATTTCATCTGAGTTACACTTTCTTGCTTAATTGTTTATGGTAAACAGAATGACAGCACCTCCCTCCTAAGATATTTTGCTCCATAGGCTTCTCAGACAGCCCAGCTCATATGGTATGCAGCAATCTGTTCCATAATCTGGACATAATTACAATATCAACGGTCTCCCCAAAACGAAATGTCACTCTATTACTGCAGCTTGGCCTGCTTTCCTCTGCTTCCTAAGTTGCCAGGTAAGATGTCTGAATTTTTACTGGACTGTGCCATTATATTCATTCTCGGCACAGCACTTCATAGCAGAGTGTTGTCAGTATTGTAGTAGAAGATTTACATGTATCAGATGGCTATCCATTGGTCAATATCATTTCAGTGTTCAATATTTTTCAAATGTAAACGAATTTTGTATCAGATTTAACTCGTTAAACACCAACAGTAAAGCTCTTCAAATTTTACAATGGGTGTTTATCTCACATACAGAAAATGTCTGGCTTCTGCCACACTCCCCTTGTGCCAGATTTTGAACATACAAAATCAGTATTTGAGACAGGAGTTAATCCTGGCATTGATTCACGGTTCATAATTGAGATGAGTCACGAACTTGTACAGCAAGAGTATGCATCCTGAACAATGTTAGTATTGATGGTGTCTCCACAGGAGTAGTGAGAGATAGCCAGATTCCCTTTCTTTGTATTGTAAAGTGTATCACCTCCTCTCTGCTACTGGGGCCAATGTGATATTCAGACATAGTGTGCATGGAATTCTGCTGAAGTGAGGTTGTTGTCTAATCTAATCCCAACATCAGAATGGAGGTGAGTCAGTCAACTCGTAAAATCAAAATGTGATGGCAAAGCATCCTGATTTGTGTATTTAACCAACCAGCTCAGGTAACTTACCATGACCTACATCTACATCTACATTTATACTCTGCAAGCCACCCAACGGTGTGTGGCGGAGGGCGCTTTATGTGCCACTGTCATTACCTCCCTTTCCTGATCCAGTCATGTATGGTTCGTGAGAAGAATGACTGCCAGAAAGCCTCCATGTGCACTCGAATCTCTCTGATTTTACATTTGTGATCTTCTCAGTATGTATTAGTAGGGGGAAGCAATATATTCAATACCTCATCCAGAAATGCACCCTCACGAAACCTGGACAGCAAGCTACACCACGATGCACAGCGCCTCTCTTGTAGAGTCTGCCACTTGAGTTTGTTAAAGATTTCCATAATGCTATCACGCTTACCAAAAAACCCTGTGACAAAACACGCCGGTCTTTGTTGGATCTTCTCTATCTCCTCTGTCAACCCGCCCTGGTACGGATCCACACTGATGAGCAATAATCAAGTGTAGGTCAAACGAGTGTTTTGTAAGCTACCTCCTTTGTTGATGGACTACATTTTCTAAGGACTCTCCCAATGAATCTCAACCTGGCACCCACCTTACCAACAATTAATTTTATATGATCATTCCACTTCAAATCATTCCATGCGCATACTCCCAGAATTTTACAGAAGTAACTGCTAGCAGTGTTTGTCCCGCTATCATATAATCATACAATAAAGGATCTTTCTTTCTATGTATTCTCAATACATTACATTTGTCTGTGTTAAGGGTCAGTTGCCATTCCCTGCACCAAGTGCCTATCCGCTGCAGATCTTCCTGCATTTCGCTACAATTTTCTAATGATGCAACTTCTCTGTATACTACAGCATCATCAACGAAAAGCCGCATGGAACTTCCGACACTATCTACTAGGTCATTTATATATATTGTGAAAAGCAGTGGTCCCATAACACTCCCCTGTGGTATGCGAGAGATTACTTTAGTGTCTGTAGATGTTTCTCCATTGAGAACAACATACTGTGCCTTGTTTGCTAAAAACTCTTCAATCCAGCCACACAACTGAGCTGATATTCCATAGGCTCTTACTTTGTTTATCAGGCAACAGTGCAGAACTGTATCGAATGCCTTCCAGAAGTCAAGGAAAATGGCATCTACCTGGCAGCCTGTATCTGACCAGTCTGAAGTCATGGAAAATGGCATCTACCTGGGAGCCTGTATCTAATATTTTCTGGGTGCCGTGAACAAATAAAGCGTGTTGGGTCTCACATGATCGCTGTTTCTGGAATCCATGTTGATTCCTACAGAGTAGATTCTGGGTTTCCAGAAATGACACAATACCTGAGCAAAAAACATGTTCTAAAATTCTACAACAGGTCGATGTCAGAGATATAGGCCTATAGTTTTGCGCATCTGCTCGACGACCCTTCTTGGAAACTGGAACTACTTGTGCTCTTTTCCAATCATTTGGACCTCATGTTGTGGCAGTTCCTGGATTGAACCATGACTGAAGTGTATGTAAGAGATACACGACATGGTGTTGGGCAGATGTGAATGCTCTGGATAGAAATTAGTGGTCAGTATTTCTGTATCATACTTCCGTACCGAGATCTTTGCAGCAGTATTAATTGCAGGTATCTCATGAACAGCATTGACCAAATTATTTGAATAGCCCAAAAGGTCAGGCATAACAGTGTCATTGTACATGCCACCTGTAGCATTTGTGTGTGGTAGCTGAGCAATTGATGTAGCAGAATGATACAAGAATAGGATATATGTTGCTAATGTTGAGGTGTCAAGTAGGAACAGAGTGCATCTCCTTATGCTAGTTGGTAAGATACTTAAACCAAACAGCATAGAATTATTATAAACATTTTTTCCTGATTTTGATGACATGTAATGTTGACTTAACATGTAACTTCACCTATAATTGGCACTCATGGTACTTTTGGCTTTCAACAAAGTCAAAGAAACATTTTATTGCTGTAATGAAACATTTTTTGAAAGCAACAGTCTGTCGTCACTAACTAGATTACTTGAACATTTCCAACTATCTCTTTTCTAGTATTCTCCTCTATTGTAATATTGATTTATCATTTGGAGGTCTGGAGTCAATGGCATCTTTGATATATTGAACAACTTCAATAGTGTCCTTGTATAGATGATACTTCAAGGGCTGAACTACTAGTCATGAAGATATGCATGATGCCATCCTTTCTGCTTTGTCATCTACTTACACTAAAGTGCATTTTGGTAACCTGGTGTGTTACTGTTAAGTCAGTCTTTTGGTATTAACAAATGGCAAGATAGAGAAACTTTCTAATTTTCAAAATATTACGTAATAAAATGCCTCTGTCAGTGTACTCGCTCCAATAAGATTTCAACAGATGTGTGTTCAAGGAAACCTACATGCTCTTGCTGTTACCTGCTGGATTCAGAAAATGTTTTATTTAATATTTTTACACTATATTATAAGTCACAGCTACAACAAACATTGCAGATTGTTTGACAGCTTTGATGATACTCTGAAGCAACTGACTAGTCTTAACTGTGTAGTAATTTTGATTAACTGGTTGCTTATACAACCCATGATTGTAGCAACATGAACGTTGGAATGTGGATCTAATGTCATGAAGGACAAGACTTCAGATGCATGAAGGAATTTTATTGCACACCTGAAGATGTCGTACATTGTCTTCTTCTTCTTCTTCTTCTTCATCGTCGCCTTGACCCATGTCACATAGGGTTGGCGTTGATCTTCTGGATCCTTCTCCTCCATAGTACTCTATCCGTTGCCTCTTACTTCTTCCATCCTTTCCCCCTTAGGTCCCTGGATATCTTATCCTTCCACCTCATCTTCAGTATTCCTCTCCTTCTTGCACCTTCAATCTTTATATCTTCAACTCTGTTTCTGATATACTCTTCCCCTTTTCTTTGTAAGTGTCCATACCTCATTAGTCTGCTCTCTTGTATCTCTTTCCCCATGGGTCCCACTTTCACAGCTCCTCTAACAAATTCATTTCTAATCCTGTTCTTCCTTGTTAACCCACACATCCACCTCAGCATCTTGATTTCTGTCACTTCCATCTTCCTTACCTGGGCTACTGTGATTGGCCATGTCTCTGCCCCGTATATCATAGCAGGCCTTACCACTGACTTGTACACTTTCCCTGTCAACCCAATGCTCACCTTCTTGTCACACAACACTCCACTCATTTTCCTCCAGTTGCTCCAACCACAATTTATTTGGTGTAGTATCTTGCTTTCCAGTCCTTCGTCGCTCTGTATGTATGACCCCAGGTATTTAAATTTGCAGACCGATTTCAGCTCATCATCCTGGATCTTGCAAGACCTCATCTGGACATCCTTCAGTGCTAAATATTCTGACTTTCTCCTGCTAATATTCATCCCTGTTTCTTCTAGTGCCTTCCTCCAATCCTCCAGCTTTTCCTCAAGTCTGTCAATGCTCTGCTCACAAAGAACCACATCATCCGCAAACATCATATTCCATGGCGGCTCCTTCTTCACATCTTTCACCAGCACATCCATAATCAGGTCAAAGAGATAGGGACTAGGCACAGATCATTGATGTTACTCTACTTTTACTGGAAACTCCTTTGCCATGCCCACACTACTTCTCACCTGCATCATTGCTCCTCTGTACTTTTCTTTCACTAAGGTGCGCGTCATATATCTTGGCGGCCGAGTTTAGGTTCGTTCTGCGCATTTGACATCACAAATCACAGTCAGCCAATGAACAGAGAACGACGTTGCCAGATCTCGACTGCAGTGCAGAGCATGGACGAGTGTCTTCAATTTTAGAAACGTTCAGTCATAAATGAAGTAATTGAACAAAAGCAATGTCTTGATAGCAGACTTTCTTTTATAGAAAGTTTGGAAAAAGCATTCTTTACACCAATTGCTTCATATTCTATTAATTAATTAAACCAAACAAACAATAAGCCTCCTAATTCAGGCGATAGCAAGGAAAGGTGTTTGTATCAGTCTCACGAACCACGTTTTCGCAATAAAGAACAGCGGTAATTGTTTATTTCCTATTGTACTTCGACGCAACGTGAGTAATTCATAGTCACCCAAACAGTGTTTGTCGGTATTTTGCAAACGTTTAGAGTGCTCCAGGAGATGCCTGAAATGAGTAGCTGCGTTGGCGTAATGGTTAAGGTGTTGGGCTGCTAATCGGAAGATTCTGAGTTCAAGGCTTGTTGCATACTAAATATTTTATTTATTTAAAAACAATAGCGAAGTGTCTTACTTAATGAATTTTATTCGTTTGCATGTAATGTTTTGAAATTTCCTGTGCTTCATTATAATCATAATAAGTTTTCAGTTTTTGTAATTTTCTCCTCCAATATTTCTTTTCACAGCAATTAAAAACAACGAAAAGGCACACATACAATATTCATGTTATCCGTTTTGTTTGTATATCGCCTCTTCCGCAGTCGCTGTTTTACTATTCATATTGAGATATATTCTTTTGCGGCAGTATTAAAAGTATTATTTAGAGCAGAATTTCGGCTCGTACGTTGCCGATCTATTTGATTGTCTGACGGAATTCTTTGCTTCGCTGCTTTGGCAACATCATATTGAATGGTTTCGTCGACTGATCTATGTTTTGGCAAGTATTTGCTGTCCGTTGTGACAAAAACAAAATGTTTGAGCACTGTGCCTCACTGGCAATATATTTTAGTTTTATGTTTTATTACGTCCAAAATTCAGTTTTGTGTACTTCGCCAACTTCGTTTTAATCAGAACGTTTTAGAAAAAAGCGAAATGACTCTGGTATAAAGAAAGTTTTGTTACAGTTGCTAAAGATAGAATATTTCCCAATTTATAAACACTGTTTATGTTGTAAAGGGTGTTCATTTTATGGGGACATTGAAATCTCTTGAAAACGACACACAGAGCCAAAAGAAATCCTAATGAAACTTAGTTCCTCCCAGAAGGGGACATCCAATTATAACAAATTTGACTACAAATTCGTCGAATTTGGTAACATTGGATGTCCCCCTCTGAGACAAAAAAAAATTAGTTATAAATTTGTTTGATCCGATGTGTAGATTTGCGGATATTTCAATGTCTCCAATTAAAATGAACACTCTGTATAGTTGGAACCATGAACGACTGCGGTCGATTTAAGGCTCGTTCTACGCACCTGACGTCACGCATCCGCTGACAGCCAATGAGTGTTCAGTAGTTTTCTGAAAGGTCTGCTGGGAATGTCTTGGCGAGTGCGAGTGTTAAATGTGATTGTAGTTATTCTTTGGTGAATTTTTATCGCATTTGTTGCAAGTTGTCATGGCTGATAATGGTGGTAAGCGACAAACTCTCCATAAACAGGCGAGGGACATAATTTACCGGATTCACGCTTTTTTCAAGCGTGAAGCAGAAAACGGTGGACCTATCACGGATGTCGCCAGATCTCAGGAACGCACTGCAGAAGCAACAGGCGTTAGCTTGAGAACCGTTCAGCGGATTGCCAATGAAGGAAAGTTATCTACGGAGACCTGTGGAAGCCCACTCTTCAGATCGCCAGGGAAATATCGCACTCGTGAGAGGACTGTAACTAATTTAGATAATTTTGACAAAGATGTTCTAAGACGAGAAGTGCTCAACATGTACAACACAGGCGAATTTCCAACTGTAAAAAAAAATCACTGTGAAAATGCGTGAAACCATAAATTTTAAAGGTAGCATGACTTCAATGAATAGAATACTTAAAAACATTGGATTCAAATATGTACATACAAATGACGGAAGAAAGTTTTTAATGGAACATAGTGATATCGCTGCTTCAAGGGCACAGTTTTTAAGACGTATTATTGAAGTAAGAAAATCCGGGAATAAGAACATTTTTTTCTTGGACGAAACATGGGTGAACCAAAATCACACAAGGAAAGCGTGTTGGAAAATGAGTGATGGTTCGGGTGGGTTTAAAGTACCAGTTGGTAAAGGTGGACGAATAATTGTGCTTCACGCTGGTTCTGCTTCTGGATTCATTCCAGAAAGCAAATTAGTGTTCCGGGCAAAAAAGAGAAATTCAGGGGATTATCATTCCAAAATGAACTCTGAGACATTTAAATTGTGGTTTAGGAATCAGTTTCTCCCTTACTTGCCTGCAAACTCGGTGATTGTAGTGGACAATGCGACTTATCACTCTGTTGTTGTTGACAAGACACCCACAACAAGTACAAAAAAAGCCGATATCATGTTATGGCTTGCAAGTAAAAATATTCCACATACTGCCAACCAAACTCGTGTTGAAATGTTGAATCTTGTAGTGCTTCATAAGCCTCGCACAAAAGTTTATGAAATCGATTGTATTGCACAGGAACATGGACACACAGTTTTGCGTTTGCCACCGTACCATTGCCAATACAATCCGATAGAGTTAATTTGGGCACAAGTGAAAGGGTATGTCGCAGAACGAAACGTGACATTTAAAATTGCCGATACAGAAAGGCTTCTGCACGAAGCACTTGACAGAATTACTTCTTCAGCATGGGCTGAATGTGTTCGGCATGCACAAAGGCTACAGTAGGAGGACATGGACAGGGAAATTGTAATTGACAATCTGCTTGAACCCATCGTCATAGCTCTAAGACCTGATGATTCGGGCTGCAACACTGACTACAGCGATGCAGAAGACTATCGCAGCGATTGACAACAATGAAGGGTAAGGCACATAAACAATAATACTCATGTTCTCTTTCTTGTTTTTGTTCCACAGTTGCAATTTTACCAATGGTATTGAAATATATTCCTCTTCTGCAACTGTAATAAGCGTCTTATTTAGACCAGACGCGTTTTTCTCTTTTGAAGCATCTTCATTGGACAGCATTGTGTCTCCTCCATTGCCAAGTCACCTTTCATAGTTTTATGCTGAGGTAACACAATATTCAACGTTTGTGTCGGCCGATCAGTGTTTTAGCAAATAAATGCTTTTTGTGTGTGCCACACACAAAAATTATATTTGACATAGCCCAGAGCACTGATACACAGTATATTCAAGTCCTAATGTTTTTGTAAGTCCACAGTTTTGTTTAATGTATTTTTGATTGATTGAAGTGCTTTAAAATAAAGTCAAATGCGCCTGGTGTAAATAAAACTTTTATTACAGTCGCGAAAGACGGAATATTTCTCAATATTACATACGACACCAATCTGGTACTTAAATTAAATGAGATGTTGTTATACAGTAAATTTTATATGAAATTTAGGTATCTTGTCCACATTTCATTCTCAACATTGTGGTAACTACAATCGAACATACGGAAAGTATACGCTATGAACTTTACCTCTGCAAACTCTTCAAAATTTCGTGCAATGGTTTACTACATTTAATGCTGCAATATAACTGCGTTGAAAATCGAAACAAAACTAAGTCATTTATGGGGGGAAGGTATCAGTCAAGAAGATGTGTCAAAATCAAATTTTTGGGCCAAATAGTTTTTGTGAAATCGAATGATAAGTGTGTCAAAGCAGTCGGAACACTATGTGTATGCACAGGCGAGCAGTGCAGTGGTTACAAAATCGCGCACGGCGTGGAATGCGGGGAGCACGTCTCTGTAGCAGCGAAAGGTTTAATGCGGCCATGGTGGCTTTACTTCATAAACTGCGTGCTCCCCCCTAAACGTAAGTTTGAGAACTACACTGCTACGGCGCTGCTTCTCTTGGCGCGTACAACTGGCAACGCTGCAATCTCCCGCATCTGGGCGGGCATGCGCGAGCCGCCAAGATAAATGAATTGAACTATAACCTCACATACTTCTCTGGCATGTACTGCTCTCTCATGCCAAGAAGGACTGATTATTCCAAACCAATTTGCATTCAGTGGATGCAGAACATTGGCAGCATCATTAATGCATTCTTTTATCAACTCAGAAGTTATAAAGTTGCACTTGACACAGCAAGAGCTGAAAAATCATTTTCTAATGCCAAGTACCAATGGGCTGTCACTGCTGTCATTCAGAAAAGTTAAGATCTGTGCTCCTAAAGTACTACACCAATTAGATGAGACATCTACTAAAAGAAAAGTGTAAACCTCTTATGATCCTAGCAATACACCAGATTCATTAGGTGTCATCTGACTGCTCCTTTGACTCAATTAATTTTGCAGCCCATTTAGAGTTCAAAAGTAAGCAGTACTCATCCACGAGAAATGTGTTCCCATTTCATTCTGTATCAAATTTTGTTACTGTGCACAAACAAAAACTGGCACTCCTGTCACTTTTTAAATGTTGTCACATTTCCAGTTGTCTATCACTTTGATTGGCAAAAGTAAGAAACTGAAATTGTGCCTAGCCTCTGAACAGAGAGAGAGAGAGAGAGAGAGAGAGAGAGAGAGAGAGAGAGAGAGAGAGCAAGCACAGGTGCATGCTCGGGTGGGGGGGACTGGACTGAGTGGTTCTATTGATTAAGGGTCATGAGAATTGAGTAGATTGAAGTCCAGGCAGGGGCAAGCTAGAAGGTCTGTGTCTACTACTGAGAACATAAGTAGCTATTTTGTTCAGAATATCAGGAGACAGTTTTGCAAACAGCTCACGGTGCATGTGTTCAGGCATCAGTCTACTTGGAAAATTTCCCAGAAGTGGTCTTCACTGGATAGCCTGAAGATATTGTTTTTCTGATGTACTGTAGGCCTTCTAGCATATATCCATTCCAGTTCTTTCTTTAGATAGGTAAATTTCAGAGATCAGTGTTGAAAACAATGAGGATAGTGCGTAGCCTTAAACCAAACAAATTTCTTTATTGCTTTAAACAATGTAGTAAGCAGCCACTTTTTATGACCTTTTATTTGTACCAACATACATTTCAGAATTTAACCCATCTTCAACTGGTGTAATACATACTTAAATCATCAGTTGGCACATCATTACAGAAATTAACTTCAATTTGGGTGCTGCAGCTGCCCCATTCAAAATAACAAACTTGTTTGTCTATTATATTTCAAGAGCTGTATGTCTACAGTACATTACTCTTTAGATGCACTTACTTTCTGTTCTGCATACTGTTGCTCCTAATTTCTCCATTAAAACTATGGCACAACACATTTTATTTGTATGATGCATAAACACAGGAGCATTGCCATGTTGCCAACTGATAAAAGTGACAATAGATATAATTTTTTGATATAAACAAAGCACACCTTCCTAATAAATACTGAAATTACTGCTGCTGTCTTTTGGCTTATATATTAAATATTTTTAATTTTAAAATTAAACTTAAAAAGTGTAGGTAAAATATATGGCCTGCTGAATTGATGATTTTTAATGAATAAAGACAAGAAAACTGATTGGATGAGATATATGGTATTTTATTCATTATCAGTATTTGGGCTGTGGTTGTATAAGTAAATGATGGAATTTTCATGGAAACATTCTAAATGACCAGAGTTATCCAACAAAATGTCATTTGAGGATGCACATTTGTGAGATTAGATTCAAATTTCGTTGAGTAGGTTCATTCTTTCACCTAAATTGGCCAGGTGAAGTATTAGTAGGTTGTGTGGTATGTCTGTAACCTGCTGTCACTCTTCAGTTGCACATAAGGAAAGTGTGGATTTGCTTAACCTTTTCTGAAAAACATTATAGTGACATCCACACAGTTACCTTGAACTGTTCATTGGTAACACCTGTCATGAGCAAGATGGTGTAACAGCTGATTTGTACAGGAAATGACAACAGTGTTTTAGTTTTGATGGTGGGAGAGGTAAAAGTTTTGTTTTAACATAGCATCCTGTACCCTAGTAGATATCATTGTTTGAATCTGTGTTTTTCTGCAAAAACTCAGTTTCTCCACATTAACCCACACTAAATGATTGAACACAACGTTTTATCATTAATATATTACTGCAGATGTGGTCTGCGTATTATCAAAATTTTTTGAATGCTATGTATCGCCATGCAGCGAACTTCTTATTGACAACCAGATGCCTTTGAAATGGGTGCACATAGAAATATATGTCAGAGTCTGCGAATATCACATTGTTCCAGGTCACATAAGTGAACAATGAATGATTTAAAAGTATGACTGTAAATTACAGTGAGGAATCACAGTAGTTTGTAGTGCCTGGAAGGATATTTTCCTTTTATGACTCTTGTTAGCACCATCTTTGTACTCCTCAGAATAGCTTAAGTCTTTTTTGGAAATAACGCCATCACAGTCAGGGTTTTCACTTTGTTTCAAACAAATTTCCATATAAATATCTCTTCAGAAATTCTTCTAGTCCACTGCTGTCTCCTCTGTTTGATAAAGTTTATCTGTGATAAAGTTCCCACATCTTTTTACCTGCTTATAGGTTACCAAAAATTTTTGACATAACTCAATTTACTTTTCAGAAACCAAGAACTTCAATAAATAAGGCAAATCATTTGCTGGCCATTCTTTTTGCAGCTCCACTGCACACAGTCTGTACTTCTCTATTATGAGCAATAAGGGCTGTAACTACACCACACTTGCAACCCCTTGTAGTGCTGGCTACAAATTAGTTTGCCAAGCACCACTTGGCAACATTGGCCTCATGGTCCATAAGGACAAGGTTACAGGCATGAATTCATTCACATGCTGAAGTTGACAAAGCTTAGCTCAGAAAACTTTAAGATATTATAAAAGCTTTTACAAAAATATTGTTTTGGTTGATGGTACGTGACCCCCTTGACACCTCTTTGGATCTGCTCCATTCAGAACCATCTCTACAGGAAATTTATTAATGGGGTTTACATAACTACATCCTTGTCACAGCCTGTGCCTAACAGGTGGGGAGACATCAGTTACATAGACATCAGTCTGTGATAAGAGTCAAAAATTGAAATGGCAGTATGCTGCAATAGCAGAAACTGAAGAAAGGGTCATCTACTCAACACAGTAATTTGTGAGTGTGTGTCATCAGTACCATAATTCCACATTTTGTACATAAATGTTTCTCCTTTAAACTAATTTTTCATGCACCATTCCAAAGCAGTCTAAAGTTCACAAGCTCGCTTACTTTTTCTCATATAACAGGTAACCTATTATTCTAACTCTAATTTACATAATTATTACTTTTACTGATAAACCAGTCAGCAAGTATGTTACATACCGGCAGTTTGAAGGGTGTACAGGTCTTGTATTTTGTGCAGACTGCACCTGCCATAAGCCAAGCAACCTAATACAGCACTCTAAGTCTGTACACTTATAGTCGTGATGCCGTGGAGTCCTCTTTTGTAATGTTGTTCTATCTGCTGAAGGATTTTTTTGTGTTTTGAATTAATTTAACGAATGTAGGTCTGGGTTTAGGGTCTTGTTTTGGAAGGTTAGGTAATGGGTTGGTAACAAATGTATGGCCTTTTCTGGCCAATACAACATAGATTGTGTCACATTATGTGAGCTGCTCCATGATGGTAGCTGGGAGACAGAATGCCTTGCCCACAATGTCACTGTTTCTACCGTTAATTAGCAATCTGATATCTTGTAAATCCATTCTGGTCATGATCCTTGGCTTTCATTGCTTGTAACAATTTACTTCATATTTTCTAAGGAAACAGTGATACTAAACTAAATGAATGCCCATGTTCTGAAAAAAAGGTGTGGCAACAACACTTCTCTAAATTATTCAGCTGCTTCTGCCTTGCCCAGGAACAGTTACACATAACATAATTGTGTCTTAGTCTGAATCATCCACATGAGGCAAACGTCTAACAATGGAAAATCCAGGATGGAATGTAACAATACCAGAGAAGGAAACCAGCTACTCACCATATAGCAGAGATGCTAAGTTGCGATATTCACAACAAAACGATTTACACAATTATAGCTTTCAGACACTAAGGCCTTTGTCAGCAGTAGACACACATACACACACACACACACACACACTCACACACTCATGCAAACACAACTTGCATACACGTCTGCAGTCTCAGAGAAGTGAAACCACACTGCGAGGAGCAGCACCGGTTCATGATGGGAGTGGTGACTGGGTGGTGGTAAGGGGAGACTGTGGTGGGGAGGGGTAGGGATAGTATGGTGGGAGTGGCAGACAGTGATGTGTTTCAGTTTAGACAGAGGGCAGGAGAGAAGGTGCAAAGAGGGTGAGGGGCTAAGTAGCATAAAGGAGAGAAATAAAAAGAAATTAAAAGATTGAGTGTGGCAGTGAAATGACGGCTGTGTAGTGCTGGAATGGGAACAGGGAGGAGGCTGAATGGGTGAGTACAGTGACTAATGAAGGTTGAGGCCAGGAGGGTAACGGGAACATAGGATGTATTGCAGGGAAAGTTCCCACCTGCACAGTTAAGAAAAGCTGGTGTTGGTGGGAAGGATCCATATGACACAGGCTGTGAAGCAGTCTTTGAGATGAGGGATATCATGTTTGGCAGCGTGTTCAGCTACAGGGTGGTCCACTTGTTTTTTGGCCACAGTTTGTCGGTGGCCATTCATGTGGGCAGACAGCTTGTTGGTTGACATCCCTACATAGAATGCAGCACAGTGGTTGCAGCTTAGCTTGTAAATCACATGACTGGTTTCACAGGTAGCCCTGCCTATGAAGGGATAGGTGATGTTAGTGACCGGACTGGAGTAGGTGCTGGTAGGAGGACGTATGGGACAGGTCTTGCATCTAGGTCTATTAGAGGGGTATGAGCAGCTGAATTATATTCAGCACCAGGGTTTCGATTACCTCTCGTTGTTCCCTGAAATGAGAAATACCCTACCCACTATCCTTCCCACCCCTCCTACCATGATATTCCACCACCCACAGACAAAATATACTCGTCCATCTGTACACAGACCCTGCTCCCAATCCCTTACCTCATGGTTCATACCCCTGTAATAGACCTACATGCAAGACCTGTCCCATACATCCTCCTATCACCACCTACTCCAGTCCGGTCACTGACATCACCTATCCCATCAAAGGCAGGGCTACCTGTGAAGCCAGTCGTGATTTACAAACTAAGCTGCAACCCCTGTGCTGCATTATATGTAGGCATGACAACCAACAAGCTGTCTGTCAACATGAATGGCCACCGAAAAACTGTGGCCATAAAACAAGTACCACCCTGTTGCTGAACACTCTTCCAAACAAGATATCTCTCATCTCAATGACTGCTTCACAGCTTGTGTTATATGGTTCCTTGCCACCAACACCAGCTTTTCTGAATTGTGTGGTTGGTAACTTTCTCTGCAGTACATCCTATGTTCCTGTAACCCTCCTGGCCTCAATCTTCATTAGTCACTGTCCTCACCCAACCAGTCCCCTCCCTGTTCCCATTCCAGCACTACACAGCTGTCATTTTACCTCCACACACATTCTTTTAATTTCTTTTTATTTCTCTCCTTTGTGCTGCTTTGCCTCTCCCCCTATCTGCCCCTTCTCTCCTGTCCTCCATCTAAACTGCAACACATCAGTGTCCGCCACCCCCATGATAATATCCCTCGCCCTCCCTGCCCCAGCCTCCTCTTACTCCCACCCAGTCCTCACTCCCATCATGCACTGGTGCTGCTCCTCGCTGTGTGTGTGTGTGTGTGTGTGTGTGTGTGTGTGTGCGTGTGTGTGTGTGTGTGTGTGTCTGTGTGTGTCTGTGTCTACTGCTGATAAAAGCCTTAATGGCCGAAAACTACAGTTGTGTGAATCTTTTTGTTGTGTCTATCGCAACTCAGCATCTCTGCTATATGGTGAGTGGCAACTTTACTTCTCTGGATTTGTTACATAAGGCAAACTGTGGGACTCCCTCACACTGTGGTAACTCTTCTGCTGACATCATCACATAGGTCTCCTTTCCTTCCTATATTAGCCGCACTTCTTGTGTCTTTACCCATACCAATTTTCACATAGCTTTTTACTTCTCTGCAAAGGATGTACCATGAAGTATTGGAGGTGTGCATCTACACTCACTTTTGTGAATCACTCCAAGTGTGGAATGAACACAGATGAAGCAAGATTACATCAGTCCACAAGTGGTGGAATAACGAAAATCTTCATTCTGTAAACTCACCTATGTGCTGCAAATCAACTGTTCAGCCACGCTGTAGTTTTGTGGCTAGGAACTGTTATGGTAGTAACAGCTCAGGACCTAATCATCAGTTATTTGCATGGTGAACTGCTTTTTGTAACATTGCTACTTCACTCAAAGTGTTCCCCAACAAGTGTAGTAACCTAGTTATAATCATTCTTTCATCCAAGAAATTTAGTAAAGTCTGCACCCAATCCAATTTGTTATTCACTATGCCACAATCATCCGCAAGGGTGAAGTGAAGGGCTGGATGGAACGGGGGTGGGAGGCAACACTGCTGTCCTCAAGGTATTTGAGGGTACAGATCTTTGCAATACAGCTGAGCTATGTAACATACAGTAAAAAGAATTCAAAACATCTCAGTAGAGAGGAACACAGCAAAAAAATTGCATTCCTTGTTATAGGAAATTCTTTGCTACAAAACACTGTTGTGCCAAATTCCACAATAGATATTTGTCCAGAAATCAAGACCCACCAGTTGAAGAAATGCTTTAGCAAAATATATGGCCCACAGGATTGCTCAGCAGAAGCATCTCGAAAGAACTACAAAGTTTTCATAGACATAGGTATAAATTCCCGTAGAACTATCTACTTCCATTTATTTGAAAGAGAAACTACTTCTGAAAGCAGAACCCAGAATCTCACTACTCAATGGTTCAAGTCAATGAATCTGCAGCCTATATGGCCACAGAACCATTTTAATATCTGGTACAGAGATGAGTGCAGGCTCTGAATCAAAGGACCTCAGTCAGTTCTGTCAATAATGTTGCAGATTGTGAGCTCCATCTTCATCTCGCAAGCAAGACTGCAGTCTTTAAGGCTTCAGTTAGCCATCTGAAACCAGAAAGAATCTCTTCTGGTCCAAAGTAACACACATCTTTAGTTGCAACATGATCCAGCCCCCTCAATTGGCTGCACCCTGTGCACTTCATGCCGTCTGGGAACAACCTTCCCACATCTGGATTGACTTCTCCTGGTATGCACACAATGAGTACACTGGATTGGTTCCCCTCTTTGGTATCCATATCCAGAAAGGGCCCCAATGTGTGCCTAACACTGGTGCTTGCAACTGCATGTTATCCCACCCCCTGTGAAAGCCAAGAAGCTACCTATGGAGTATGGTGACTGCATCTGACTCTGGGTCTCTGACAAACAAGTTTTGAGTGATGTCTGCAGTTGACAGACTTACTGTACAGGCACTGTGATCGACCCCTGGGACAGTCTTTTGCTACTCGCATCAATTCAGAACCACCTCCTACCCAACCACATGTGAGAGGTCAACCTCAGTGTGGGCAGCACCCAGGGCAGCCACAGTTGTGAACCAATTGGGGGGACAGAGGTCACGTGCTGGACACCCACAGATCCCCATGTATGAACCCCCCTCCCTCCCCCCCCCCCCCCCCCCATAGTAAGCCCATTTGCAACAGCCTCAAGCTGTGTCACTGAAGCCAAGACTCCTGCAGCTGTGAGTAAAGAGCCATCAACTCACCTGGAACCTGAACACACAGCAGTCAAAGTTCCTATCCACACTATGGATGGTGGTGATACAATCTAGTTAAATATCTTTTGTGTATGTTTGTGTATATGTTACATGCAGTTCCATGTTTCATTAACTGTCTAAAGAGCGTAGGGGAAATTCAGAATAAGTCACATCTAGAGAGAAGCTGGGTAAACTCGCAGGACTAAACAGTGTACTTTGGTGCACTGCTGCAGTTATGAAATGGACCACTCAACATGATCCATGTTGATTAAATATCTAGGCATAATGTTGCAAAGCAATATGAAATGGAATTAACACAGGTATGTTAGTAAAGAAGGCAACATTTTGATTTGGATTTATTTGAAGAATTGTAGGAAACTAGTTCATCTGCAAAAGAGACTGAATATACAGTACTTCACATCATGAATGGTTTTCTGTGGAAATCCTAGACTGTTGCCATGTTTTTTGAGATGGAGAAAGCCTATGACACCTGCTGTAGAACTGGTATCCTCTGTACACTCTACACGTGTGGTTTCCATGGCCACTTGCCCCATTTCCTTCAGGAATTTTTAAAAGCCCAAGTTTTCAAGGTACTTGTGGATTCTGCCTTGACGGACACCTTTATCCTTGAAAATGGTATGTCTCATGGCTCCATCCTGGGCATCGTCCTCTTTGATATCAGCATTAATCCTGTAATGGTCTGTCTCCCGCCAGTCTTCACTGGCATCCTTTTCATTATCGATTTTGCCATCTACTGCAGTTCTGCATGGACTTGTCTCATTGAGTGGTTTCAGTGTTGTTTCAATTGTCTTTACTCATAGAGCATTGACAGTGGCTTTCGTGTTTCCACAGACAAACCCATTTGTATGAATTTCTGGTGTTGCAGTTGGTTTCTTCCACTGTCCTTAAGTCTTGGATCTGTTACTCTTCTGTATGTTAAAACTATGGAATTTCTTGGGCTCATGCTTGATAATAATCTCTCTTGGTCCTCCTACATGTCTTAAGTGGCAGCCCACTGTATTTGATCCCCCAGTGTCCTATGTGTCGTCAATGGTAATTTATGGGATGCATATCCAACCACCCTCCTCGATTTGTACCAGTCCCTTGTCCATTCAAAACTAGACTACGGGTGTTTCATTTATGCATCTGTACATCTGTCTCTCTTATGCTACCTCAATGTTATCCATCATCATGGCATGCATTTGGCCACCCCTCAGGGGCTCAGCATTTGTGTGCTGAGTACGGGCTTGGTGATCTGAAGTTCCTTAGCTGGAGACTAGTAAGTACCACCAGCCTTCTATCACCACAGCTCTGGGCATGCTTCTGCGACCACCATGTGGTGCAGTGGTGGAATGTTATGTGTTTTGGAGAAAGGGGGTCATGGCTTCACCACCTGGACCATGAGGAAAGTTCATACCTCTATTTAAAAAAAAAAAAAAACCTTACCCTCAAGATGTGTTACATCCTGATGAGGTGAGTGGCTGTTGAGGTAAAACTAGCAGGCAACCTCTGGGACACCTGCTGCAGCCCAGTTGTATAAGGATTGCTCTAGCATGGAGGCCACTGCCTGTGTCAACAGCTGTTTCCCTAGCATCCCTATGGAATGGTCCCATCAAACTATTACTACTCACAGGGTAGGTGTACTGTCAGGTAATACATATACCCACTCATCAAAATAGCTCAGTTGGTCAGTCCTTCAAAAAGAAGTCTCATTATGACGTTAAGAGGGCATTAGTGTGCCATAACACTTCCACTGTAATCAAGCGAACAGGTGGAACCTTTGTGAAGGTCTCCCATTTCTAGATTCATAAGGCATTGGAAGGTATTGCTGGGTTCCAAAAAATGTCAAACAACTTTGTAATGAAACAACTTCTAGTTGAAACTGCTATTTGGAACCAAGTATCTAAGCTTCTGGGATGTAAGGCCTTACCTGACTACCCAGTCAAGTCTGAGTTACATAACACCCCTAACTTTAGTAGGGGTGTGGTAACCTCCTCTAATATTTTGGAAGTGGAACCCACAGAGTTACATGATGAATGGAAAAATATGGGCATCACAGAAGTGCAGAACTGTAAGAAGAGAGTCAATGGAAAACTGGAAAAATCAGCAACGTCTGTTCTAATGTTTAATACTCCAGAATTAGCAGAACATTCCTTGCAGGCTATATCTGTCTTAAGGTTCACCCATTTGTTCCTGACGCAATGTAATTCTACAAATGTCAACAATTTGGCCATACCACTATGGGATGTTATGAGCAATTGTGGAGGCTCAGCTCATGAATCAGGCCATTCTTGTACACTTCCTCTGAAATGTCTAAACTTCCCCAGGGGTCACCCAGTGTGGAGCAGAATGTATGAGGTTTACAACGAGGAAAGGAAAATTCAGGAATTGAAAGTCAAGAGATGCATACTCTATGGTGAAGCTAAGAGAGCTTTCAATGCTACACAACCTCTGGGTCTTTGCTACATCTGTTAATTCAGCCCTTAAGATGCCAGTCACTAAGTGTGATGCCTTCACACTTACTCAGACCATAGGTTCAAGTATGAGTACATGCATTTGTGGGTGTACCTGTGGGGGAAATTCTCCACATGAAACTGAAGTTGTTCGAAAGCATCAGCAATGGGCTTGCCACCTAAGCCACATACTACTACCCACCATAAGAAGCCAACTAAGCCATCCCTGCAACCCAGGCAAACACCTTCTACCATCAGTAAATAAAAATGTCCTTTGAAAAGTTGTTCCAAATCCAAGAAAGTGTAGTTACACCTTCGGATGAGCAAGCTCCCCTCCTCTCTGATGGGGACTATGCTGTGGAGGATATGGACCTCCAGTCAGAGGAACCAGAGAGCCGTGAACCTGCTAAAGTTCCCCCTGACCTCCAAAATAAATCAATACCTCTGATGGAGAAAGAAAAGGACAACCATCCCTAAACAATGGCTTCCACAGGCACTTCTGTGTTGCAGTGGAATTTAATGGATATCATTCTTGAGTACAATATTATAGAAATGCAGAGAATGTAGATGACAATGAAATAGGAGATATGATACTGCGTGAAGAGTTTGACAGGGCACTGAAAGACCTAAGTCAAAACAAGGCCCCGGGAGTAAACAACATCCCATTAGAACTACTGATAGCCTTGGGAGAGCCAGTCATGACAAAACTCTACCATATGGTGAGCAAGATGAATGAGGCAGGCAAAATTCCCTCAGACTTCAAGAAGAATATAATAATTCCAATCCCAAAGAAAGCAGGTGTTGACAGATGTGAAAATTACCGAACTATCAGTTTAGTAAGTCACAGCTGCAAAATACTAACATGAATTCTTTACAGATGAATGAAAAAACTGGTAGAAGCTGACCTCAGGGAAGATCTGTTTGGATTCCGTAAAAATATTGTAACACGTGAGGCAATACTGACTCTATGACTTATCTTAGAAGATAGACTAAGGAAAGTCAAACCTACATTTCCAGCATTTGTAGACTTAGAGAAAGCTTTTGACAATGTTGACTGGAATACCCTTTTTCAAAGTCTGAAGGTGGCAGGGGTTAAATACAGGGAGCGAAGGCTATTTACACTTTGTACAGAAACCAGATGGCAGTTATAAGAGTCGAGGGACATGAAAGGGAAGCAGTGGTTGGGAAGGGAGTGAGACAGGGTTGTAGCCTATCCCCGATGTTATTCAATCTGTATATTGAGCAAGCAGTAAAGGAAACAAAAGAAAATTTGGAGTAGGAATTAAAATCCATGGAGAAGAAATAAAAACTTTGCTGTCTCAGACAGAATTACAATGTCATCAGCAAACCTCACAGGACTTGGAAGAGCAGTTGAATGGAATGGACAGTGTCTTGAAAGGAGGATATAAGATTAACATCAACAAAAGCAAAATGAGGATAATGGAATGTAGTCAAATTAAGTCAGGTGATGCTGAGGGAATTAGATTAGGAAATGAGACACTTAAAGTAGTAAAGGAGTTTTGCTATTTGTGGAGCAAAATAACTGATGATGGTCGCAGTAGAGAGGATATAAAATGTAGACTGGCAATGGCAAGGAAATCGTTCCTGAAAAGAAATTTGTTAACATCAAGTATAGATTTCAGTGTCAGGAAGGCATTTCTGAAAGTATTTGTATGGAGTGCAGTCATGTATGGAAGTAAAAAATGGACAATAAATAGTTTGGACAAGAAGAGAATAGAAGCTTTCGAAATGTGGTGCTACAGAAGAATGCTGAAGATTAGATGGGTAGATCACATAACTAATGAGGAGGTGTTGAATAGAATTGGGGAGAAGAGGAGTTTGTGGCAGAAATTGTCTAGAAGAAGGTATCAATTGGTAGGACATGTTCTGAGGCATCAAGGGATCACCAATTTAGTATTGGAGGGCAGCGTGGAGGGTAAAAATCGTAGAGGGAGAAAATTGTCGAGGGAGACCAAGAGATGAATACACTAAGCAGATTCAGAAGGATGTTGGTTCCAATAGGTACTGGGAGATGAAGAAGCTTGCACAGGATAGAGTAGCATGGAGAGCTGCATCAAACCAGCCTCAGGACTGAAGACCACAACAACAACAACAACAACAACAGCGTCGCTCAGATTTGTCAGAATTACAGCCCCTGCTTCAGGAGAAACCGTTCTGCATCTGCTTATAAGAAACGCATCTTAAAATCACCGACACACCTGTATTACAGGGTTACCACTCATACATGAAGGATAATACTACTAGAGAGAGGGCTAAAGGTGGAGTCGCTTTTTCACTGAGAACAGATGCTGCTCCTCTCCTGTCCCCCTTACCATGATCATTCAAGCAATTGCCATGAAAGTTGTTGCATCCTTTAATATCACAGTGTGTTCTCTATACCTTCCACCTAATGATGCATTGGATGCAAAGGCAGCAGTAGAACTCTTCCAGGCACTCCCAATCTCTTTCCTCCTTGTGGGAGACCTCAATGCACACAATGTGCTATGGCCCTTGGCTCCTAATTGCTCCATGGCATGGATGATAGAGCAACCCGTCCATTCTGAGAACTACTGCCTTCTGAATGCAAGTCAGGTGACACACTTTCCCACAGGTATAGGGTCTCTTTCAGCGATTGATCTTGGTTTTTGTTCCCCAGCTATTGCAGACTCAGTTCAGTGGGAAGTGGCTACAGATTTACATTCTAGTGACCACTTACCAGTGTGGATCTGCCTGCCAACTAGGGTGTTGGCTGACAGGAGACCACGTAGATGGATGCTACAAAGGGAAATTGGTTGCTGTGCAGTCAACATGTTATTTCTGAACAAAAGTATTGTGTACAGGAGATGGTGACCGATATCACTTCTGAGATATTATGTGCTGCCGCAGAGTCCATTCCTGGGTCTAGTAACCATCTCAGACAGTGGCCTCTAACCTGGTGTAATGATGACTGTCGATTGGCAGTTGGGCCAGACAAATAGCTCTGTGGAACTTCAAACACTGTCCAACTACAGAAAACCTTCATGTCTTCAGATCTGCATGAGTACATGCCTCGTGAATGACAAAAGAACAGAAGAGATTCCTGGAGGGAATTCACGACTCCCATTAATCAATCCACTTCCACTGCACAAATTTGGGAATCAGTATTGCGGATTTCATCAAGGGTAGTACACGTCCCCTTATGACCTTGTTAAGAAATGGTGTCTTTGTGGACACACCAGAAGACATAGTAAACAATTGTTCAGCTGAAACCTAAACTGTTATTATGTTATCCAGACAAGCTTCTGCTTTTCAAGTATTCTGGAGGGCTGCAGAGATGAGGAAGTTCAGTTTCTTCTTGCATAATGAAGAAATCTACAACATACAGTTCTCCATGTTGGAAGTGAATCAGCTTTGTCTGCAGACAGAGACACTCCTCCAGGACCTGATGAGATCCATTATGCCATGTTTCGTCATCTGTGCCCTGAAGTGAAAGGAGAGCTTCTCTCTTGTTTCAATCAGATCTGCTTTGATGGACAGTATAACACGACTTGGAAGGAGGCAATATTAATTCCTTTCTGGAAACCAGGCAAGGACTGTAGCGTCCTAATGAGTCACCAGAGTGTACCCCTTATCACTCCGGATTCGGCAACATATCCTTGTGGCTCGCCAGGTGCTGAAAAAATTCAGTGCCACCTCGGTCATCACATTTAGTTCAGTGGTCCGATGAAACATTGAATGGCTGTTCATGAATTGGCTCCATGCAACCAAGCAAAGGATGGAATGCATTGCCGCTTTGGCATCTACAGAGGCCCAAAATGATTTTTGGCTTTACGCAGTACAAGAAAACTTGGACTCCAGATTATGTTTTTATAACTTTGTTTTTGTCCATTTTAAGTATGTACTACAGTTTAATCATAGTTTATACAAATGGATCCCAGCAAGGGAATGTCCTCGGTTGTTCTGCTGTTTTCCCTGATAGGGTTTTTAAAGTGTGTCTTTCGGAAGAATTTATAAATTATGAATTGGAATTATATGGCATATTGATATCACTGGAGAGGGTTCACAGCCATCATCATACAAGTTTTCTTGTGTGTCCTGACTCATTTAGTGCACTGCAAGCATTTTACCAAATGTATCCAGTCGACCAGCTCTTCAGCTCATCCACGACTCCTTGCAGTGGCTCCAACACTGTGATAAGGAGGTAGCCCTTTGCTGGATACCTGGCCACATCATGATACAGGACAACAACATGGCTAACAAAGTCACCAAGGAAGCATGTTGGGATTGTGCTGTCCATCAATGTCCCACCTGTTGCATGCCACCATCCCATTTTCTCACAGATGCATCATGCATCAGTGGGAGACTGAATTGTTGAATGTGACAGAAAACCAACTGTGGTCTCTCAAATCAACCTCAATGGCATGGCAGACTTCATGTCAGCCTCACTGCTGGAAGGTTGGTTGGTTGGTTGTTTGAGGTGTAAGGGACCAAACAGCAAGGTCATCAGTCCCTTGTTTCAAATATACTCCATTCTGCTAACGGGACATCTCAGAAAAGTCAGGACAATAAAACTGAAAAAGGGAAAAACGTAAAAGGGCAGTCACGTTGTCATTGATAAAAAATAAATGAGGGAAGTTGGCAAGAGAAACGAACCCAACACTATGCTGAAGCAGCATAGGCAAGACCACCTGCGACTTAAAAGATACAACTGCTATAATGCACAAAGTACATATGGGAATAGAAAGACTAACCAAGCCTTAAAAAAAGGGCGTAAAAACAGAGTAAAAGGGGAAGAAAAAGAATTCCGGTCAGTGAGGTGAATCGGGAATCTCTGAACTCTACCTACAGTGGGAGACACCCAAACACTCACTGCCCTGCCCCAACACCAGAGAGAGATTAAAAACCTTAAAACTGAGAATAAAAACCACTCTCCCGGAGGAAACCGAGAACCAGGGAGACCATCCGGGAATCGTCAGCCAACATCAAAGGTAAAGTGTGGGGGAGTCTGTACTTAACACGCAGAGCCAAAAGAAGGGGGCATTCAACCAAAATGTGGGCTACTGACTGGAAGGCGCCACAACCACCTAGCGGGGGTGGCTCATCATGCAAAAGAAAACCATGGGTCAGCCTGGTATGGCCAATGCGGAGACGACACAGTGTGGTCGAGTCCTTTCGGGAGAGGTGAAAGGAAGAATGCCATGGGCCTGGTTTCACCTTAATTACACGAAGTTTATTAGACAGTGGAGTAGCCTCCCAAGAATTGGCCCATGACTGTGCGAAGTGGGATTTGATGTGAAGCCGTAAATCCGCTGCAGGAGGGGTTACAGAAAATGCGGGGTAAGTAACTGCTCCCCCAGCCAAACGATCAGCAAGCTCATTACCCGGGATACCCACATGGCCAGGTACCCAAAGGAAGTCAATAGAACAAGCAGCACGGTGAGTATCAGCGAGATGGTCATGGATGGCAGACACCAAGGGATGGCGCGAAAAACACCGGTCAATAGCAAGAAGGCCACTCATCGAGTCTGTACATAACAAAACGCGGTTGTGTTGGGATTGTTTAATAAAGGTAAGGGCCCGGGAAATTGCCATCAATTCCGCAGTAAACACCCCACATGTAGGTGGCAGCAGATGATTTTCCGTTCCAACAGAGGACGTGAAGGCATACCCAACATGATTAGCAGATTTAGAGCCATCAGTGTAAAAAACAACAGTATCCCAAAACTTCCATAAAATTTGACGGAAAAAGGCACGGAACACCACCGGGGGGATGGAATCTTTCAGACCACGGCGGAGATCCATCCGTATTCGAGGCCGAGGAACTAACCAAGGAGGGGTGGAGGGGAGGGAGCGAGGAAGACAGGACAAAGAAGGAAGCTGAAAATCACGGTAAAGAGATGCAAGGCGCAGCCCAACCGGTAAACCCGCCCGAGGGCGGGAGTCGGGTGGGCGACGTCCTTGGTCTGGGAACAGGATAGAATGGGAAGGATGAGTGGGAGGAGAATGGATAGTGAGGGCATAAGACACCAGAAGCTGGGACCACCGAACAGAAAGGGGGGGGATCCCAGCTTCAACCAGGAGACTATCAACAGGGCTAGTAGGGAAGGCACCGGTGGCCAAACGGATACCACGATGGTGGACTGGATCCAGCACGTGCAGTGTGGAAGGAGCAGCTGAACCATAAACTTGACAACCATAGTCCAAACGAGACAGAACTAGAGCACGATAAAGACGGAGGAGGAGGGTACGGTCCGCACCCCAAGAGGAGTGGGCAAGGAAGCGAAGGACATTGAGTTTACGGAAACATCCTACCTTCAGGAGTCTGATATGGGGCAGCCAAGTGAGCTTGTTGTCGAAAAGAAGACCCAGGAAACGAAACTGTGGAACCACAGGCAATTGTTGTGCAGCAAGATAGAGCTCTGGATCAGGGTGGACCGTAGTACGGCGACAGAAGTGGACCACCCGCGATTTTAAAGGAGAGAATTGAAACCCGTGTGAGTGGGTCCATGCAGAGGCACGCCGTATAGCCACCTGGAGCTGCTGTTCTGCAGATGCCATCGAGGAGGAACTAACCCAAATGCAGAAATCATCCACATACAGGGCAGGAGTGACCAAGGGACCGACAGAGGCCACAAGTCCATCGATAGCAATGAGGAAAAGAAGGACACTCAAGACAGAACCCTGTGGGATGCCCGTCTCCTGGGTCTGTGGAGAACTAAAAGCAGTACCAACTCGAACTCTGAATGACCGATGGATCAGGAACAGGCGGATAAAAATCGGCAGTGGGACCCGAAGACCCCACTGATGAAGGGTTAGTAAGATGTGATGGCGCCAGGCCGTGTCATAGGCCTTGTGAAGGTCAAAAAACACTGCAACCAAATGACGGCGGTGGGAAAAAGCCTGCTGAACTGCGGATTCCAAGCGAAGTAAATGATCGATTGGAGATCTTCCCTCTCGAAAGCCACACTTGTAAGGGGACAATAGATCCCGAGATTCGAGGACCCAAGTGAGCCGACGGGCTACCATACGTTCAAGTAACTTACACTCCTGGAAATGGAAAAAAGAACACATTGACACCGGTGTGTCAGACCCACCATACTTGCTCCGGACACTGCGAGAGGGCTGTACAAGCAATGATCACATGCACGGCACAGCGGACACACCAGGAACCGCGGTGTTGGCCGTCGAATGGCGCTAGCTTCGCAGCATTTGTGCACCGCCGCCGTCAGTGTCAGCCAGTTTGCCGTGGCATACGGAGCTCCATCGCAGTCTTTAACACTGGTAGCATGCCGCGACAGCGTGGACGTGAACCGTATGTGCAGTTGACGGACTTTGAGCGAGGGCGTACAGTGGGCATGCGGGAGGCCGGGTGGACGTACCCCGAATTGCTCAACACGTGGGGCGTGAGGTCTCCACAGTACATCGATGTTGTCGCCAGTGGTCGGCGGAAGGTGCACGTGCCCGTCGACCTGGGACCGGACCGCAGCGACGCACGGATGCACGCCAAGACCGTAGGATCCTACGCAGTGCCGTAGGGGACCGCACCGCCACTTCCCAGCAAATTAGGGACACTGTTGTTCCTGGGGTATCGGCGAGGACCATTCGCAACCGTCTCCATGAAGCTGGGCTACGGTCCCGCACACCGTTAGGCCGTCTTCTGCTCACGCCCCAACATCGTGCAGCCAGCCTCCAGTGGTGTTGCGACAGGCGTGAATGGAGGGACGAATGGAGACGTGCCATCTTCAGCGATGAGAGTCGCTTCTGCCTTGGTGCCAATGATGGTCGTATGCGTGTTTGACGCCGTGCAGGTGAGCACCACAATCAGGACTGCATACGACCGAGGCACACACAGCCAACACCCGGCATCATGGTGTGGGGAGTGATCTCCTACACTGGCCGTACACCACTGGTGATCGTCGAGGGGACACTGAATAGTGCACAGTACATCCAAACCGTCATCGAACCCATCGTTCTACCATTCCTAGACCGGCAAGGAAACTTGCTGTTCCAACAGGACAATGCACGTCCGCATGTATACCGTGCCACCCAACGTGCTCTAGAAGGTGTAAGTCAACTACCCTGGCCAGCAAGATCTCCGGATCTGTCCCCCATTGAGCATATTTGGGACTGGATGAAGCGCCGTCTAACGCGGTCTGCACGTCCAGCACGAACGCTGGTCCAACTGAGGCGCCAGGTGGAAATGGCATGGCAAGGCATTCCACAGGACTACATCCAACCTCTCTACGATCGTCTCCATGGGAGAATAGCAGCCTGCATTGCTGCGAAAGGTGGATATACACTGTACTAGTGCCGACATTGTGCATGCTCTGTTGCCTGTGTCTATGTGCCTGTGGTTCTGTCAGTGTGATCATGTGATGTATCTGACCCCAGGAATGTGTCAATAAAGTTTCCCCTTCCTGGGACAATGAATTCACGGTGTTCTTATTTCAATTTCCAGGAGTGTACAAACAACATTGGTCAAACTAATTGGCCGATAGGTGTCAACAGATAGGGGGTTCTTACCAGGCTTAAGGACAGGAACCACAATGCTATCCCTCCACTGAGAAGGGAAGTCACCCTGGAGCCAGATATGGTTAAACACCCGAAGAAGATGTTGCCATTGTGGAGCACTGAGATGTTGAAGCAGTTGGTTATGAATGGAATCTGGGCCAGAGGCCGTATCATGAGAAGAAGATAGAGCAGAAAGAAATTCCCATTCAGTAAAAGGTTCGTTGTAAGATTCTGGCTCACAAGTGGTGAAACATAAGCTGAGAGCTTCAGCCTGCTGTTTTTGATGAAAGAAAGCAGCTGGATAGGAGGCTGACGCTGATGCCACTGCAAAATGGGTCGCAAGATGTTCTGCGAGAACTAATGGGTCCGTACAAATGCCATCTGGGAGGTGAAGGCCTGGGAGGGTGGACTGCCGATGGCAACCTTGGAGAGAGCGAAGTGTAGCCCATACTCGTGACAGAGGGACAGTGGAACCAAGGGAAGAAACGAATCGTTCCGAACATATCCGCTTGCTCTGTTTGATTAAATAACGGGCTTTAGTGTGAAGGCGTCTAAAGGTAGTAAGGCTGGCTATGGATGGGTGCCTCTTAAAGTGTTGCATAGCTCAACGGCGATCATGGATGGCAATGGCAATGGCCGTACTCCACCATGGGACTTGCCGGCAACGAAATGGTCCAGATGAGCGCGGGACAGCACTGCTGGAAGGAGGATCTACTTACCAGCACATTGGACATAGCCCTCTAGCACATGGCTGCCCCCTCCAGTGGGAGGATCCACCACTCTGTGAGGTTTGTGGAATGCCACTTTCAGTTCAGCATATTGTGGCACTTGTGTCCTATATACTGATATTAGGGTAGTCCGCAGTCTCAATGGAGAACTGCCCACCATCCTCGCACATACTGGCTCCAGTGTTACATGGGAGGGCAAGGGGGGAGGGGGGGGGGGGAAGACTTTAATACATTATAAACTTCTCAGCATGTCGAAATAGTCTTTTCTGGTTTTTATCATGTTGAGCTTCTCCGTGTGTTTGTTTATATTCAGATTTTCACTTGGCACTCAGCGTCAGAGTGTTGGTGTACGAATGATTTGGGTGTTAATAAAAGACACTGACACATGTAACTGCTATTTATTGGTAGTTTCTTCCTACAATGTGTATTATCTGGGTGTGTACAGGATGCCTACAGCAGCAGCTGGAGTAGCTCACAAGGCACAGTGTGCTGGAAGGAGAATGCTTCACCCACTATACATTTTTTTTTGCTCCCAGGGCAGTTTAGTTCCTTCACTTTATCTTTGTGGTTTCTGTAGCCTCACTTCTGCTTTATTCAGAACTTCAGTCTTCATTCAGTTTACTCTGTCTGTATTATGTTATCAGTAGATTGTACATTTCATTCAGTATGTTGTGTAACTCTTTCTCACTTCTTCTGAGAATAGCGATGCCAGCAGTGTATCTCACCATTGATATCCTTCCATCCTGAATCTTAGGCCCACTCACAAACCTCTCTAAGCTCCATCACAGATTTTTCAGTGCACAGATTGAACAGCATGGAAGAAAGCTCACATCCTTGTCTTTAGAGGAGGCCACATGACACTTGAACTTAGTGTGTTTTTATATTTGTTACATGAAATTTGAATCTCAAATTCAGTTGGCAAAAGCAGTTCAATGCAACTCTCAAAACGTCTGGAGACAATCAAGTTTGAAGTTCTCTGACCTCCTCTAGTAAGTGGAAGTGAGGTCACTTCTTTTTGACAGGTCATGTGACTGTGTAGTAGAATGCTTGCCTACTCTGTGTTTGGCACAAGTTCAATCCCTAGCTCTGCTCAAATTTTAGACAAATTTGCATATTTATTGGATATCCCATGGAGCATAAAATACGTGAAGATGAAAACGAATTTAATTTTTAATGCTTTTCTTTAATTTAAGGAATCTTTTACAACATATCAGTAATTCTTTTATAAAAGATCAGTAATTTCAAAAGTATATTTGCAATGAAATATTTTGTGTGTGATATGTAATTATAATTTGGAGGTGTGCATTTTTGATAAAAATAGCAACTCGATATGATACCTTGCAGATACCTGCTGATTTTTATATTTAAATGGCTTAGTGATTCAAAGTGAATGGAAAAAAGGGAAATAATGAAAAAAATAATGCCTGAAATGAGATGCAAACCAATAATTACCAGCCTTGCACACTGAATTTTTTTCTATTTTTGTGTATTTTAAGTTTACGGAACTGCTAGTAGCACAGGAACCTTTATTTAAAAATTTGCAATAGGTGGGATTTGAACCTGCAACACCTACATGGTACATGAGCATCCTACTGCATGACCTATTGACAGAAAGGGACCTCACTATACATATTAAAGGCAGTCGGAAAACTTAAAAGTAGATTTTCTTGAGAATTATTGAGAAGTGCATTGAATTATTTTGGGAAATTAATAATGGATTTCAGGACATTACTTATATTAAACATAAAAAATTGCAAAAACTCATTCACCACACTGTTCCCTTGTTAGACCATTTTAATTGGAGCACTTCATTCTTGGTGTTCCATTCTTACTGTTTCTTCTAGGTTGTTGTACATGTTGCCTCCATATGCTAATTGTATGTGCGACGCGCACACACACACACACACACACACACACACACACACACACACACACACACACTCTCTCTCTCTCTCTCTCTCTCTCTCTCTGCATGATGAGTGAAATATTTTCTAATGTCCATAAATGATATCATATTCAGTTGCAAATCAGCCTTAATATAAATACTTTAGTTGAAACTTCATATCATATTAAAACTGTGGCGGGCTGAGACCTGAACTCAGAACCTTTTCCTTTTGCGGGCAAGTGCTCTACCAACTGAGCTACCCAGGCATGACACACGACCCACCTGAACAGCTTTAATTCTGCCAGTCATAAAATGACATACAATTAGCATATGGAGGCGCGACGCGCGACGCGCGCACACACACACACACACACACACACACACACACACACACACACACACACACACACACACACACACACACACACACTCTCATGCAGAGAGAGAGAGAGAGAGAGAGAGAGAGAGAGAGAGAGAGAGAGAGAGAGAGAGTGTGTGTGTGTGTGTGTGTGTGTGTGTGTGTGTGTGTGTGTGTGTGTGCGCGTGATAGAGCAAAATGCAGACAATGGACCCATGTAGCAGATCCCACAGGAATGCGGGACAAAAGCTGAAGGAAAAGAAGAAGAAGAAGTTTCTTGGTGATAGGTGCTGATAGGTAAAAATCAGTTAGTCAATCAGTAGAATTTTCATAGGTTAATTCTTCAAAGTAATTGCAGTATGTATATTAGTCGCCACATTTCATGTGCTGAAAAGGGTCTGCTTATCTGTGTGGATCAGCTCTTCTGAGCTCACTACTTTTCCTTTTGTGTCAAAACATGCTGAAATAGATTTCTGCTGCTCAGTGTGTCCACTGTAGTAAGACACCAAGATACTTTGAACTCTGTGTATTGCTTGTAACATACAATTTTAGATGACAGATGGACAATATCTGCATCTGCATCAGTCGGACAAAAGAATATACATCTATTGTATCATGGCAAGCATTTCGTGGATGTCACTGCAGTCACATTTTCTCCATGAACTTCATCCATAGCACCACAGAGCAGAAGTACTCGACACAGCATGTAGAAGTGCCCATTCGTGAATTGCCTCTCCGGCAGCACAGGATCAGTACCACTCCGATCTACACAGAGTGTGAAACACCTCCTGAAAGTGCGGTGCTTGCTGCTTGCCAACTACCTTAACTCATGAACATCTTCCTTTGGCCAGCAGAGAGGAGAGAAGTGGACCTCTCATTCTCAGAATGACACATCATGCTTCACCACTACGGGCACACATGCACGCAAGTTCCCCAGATATGTGATATGCAGATGAAGCCCCTCATTGGTCATAAAATGACATACAATTAGCATATGGAGGCAACATGTACAACAACCTAGAAGAAACAGTAAGAATGGAACACCAAGAATGAAGTGCTCCAATTAAAATGGTCTAACAAGGGAACAGTGTGGTGAATGAGTTTTTGCAATTTTTTATGTTTAATATAAGTAATGTCCTGAAATCCATTATTAATTTCCCAAAATAATTCAATGCACTTCTCAATAATTCTCAAGAAAATCTACTTTTAAGTTTTCCGACTGCCTTTAATATGTATAGTGAGGTCCCTTTCTGTCAATAGGTCATGCAGTAGGATGCTCATGTACCATGTAGGTGTTGCAGGTTCAAATCCCACCTATTGCAAATTTTTAAATAAAGGTTCCTGTGCTACTAGCAGTTCCGTAAACTTAAAATACACAAAAATAGAAAAAAATTCAGTGTGCAAGGCTGGTAATTATTGGTTTGCATCTCATTTCAGGCATTATTTTTTTCATTATTTCCCTTTTTTCCATTCACTTTGAATCACTAAGCCATTTAAATATAAAAATCAGCAGGTATCTGCAAGGTATCATATCGAGTTGCTATTTTTATCAAAAATGCACACCTCCAAATTATAATTACATATCACACACAAAATATTTCATTGCAAATATACTTTTGAAATTACTGATCTTTTATAAAAGAATTACTGATATGTTGTAAAAGATTCCTTAAATTAAAGAAAAGCATTAAAAATTAAATTCGTTTTCATCTTCACGTATTTTATGCTTCATGGGATATCCAATAAATATGCAAATTTGTCTAAAATTTGAGCAGAGCTAGGGATTGAACTTGTGCCAAACACAGAGTAGGCAAGCATTCTACTACACAGTCACATGACCTGTCAAAAAGAAGTGACCTCACTTCCACTTACTAGAGGAGGTCAGAGAACTTCAAACTTGATTGTCTCCAGACGTTTTGAGAGTTGCATTGAACTGCTTTTGCCAACTGAATTTGAGATTCAAATTTCATGTAACAAATATAAAAACACACTAAGTTCAAGTGTCATGTGGCCTCCTCTAAAGACAAGGATGTGAGCTTTCTTCCATGCTGTTCAATCTGTGCACTGAAAAATCTGTGATGGAGCTTAGAGAGGTTTGTGAGTGGGCCTAAGATTCAGGATGGAAGGATATCAATGGTGAGATACACTGCTGGCATCGCTATTCTCAGAAGAAGTGAGAAAGAGTTACACAACATACTGAATGAAATGTACAATCTACTGATAACATAATACAGACAGAGTAAACTGAATGAAGACTGAAGTTCTGAATAAAGCAGAAGTGAGGCTACAGAAACCACAAAGATAAAGTGAAGGAACTAAACTGCCCTGGGAGCAAAAAAAAATGTATAGTGGGTGAAGCATTCTCCTTCCAGCACACTGTGCCTTGTGAGCTACTCCAGCTGCTGCTGTAGGCATCCTGTACACACCCAGATAATACACATTGTAGGAAGAAACTACCAATAAATAGCAGTTACATGTGTCAGTGTCTTTTATTAACACCCAAATCATTCGTACACCAACACTCTGACGCTGAGTGCCAAGTGAAAATCTGAATATAAACAAACACACGGAGAAGCTCAACATGATAAAAACCAGAAAAGACTATTTCGACATGCTGAGAAGTTTATAATGCATTAAAGTCTTCCCCCCCCCCCTCCCCCCTTGCCCTCCCATGTAACACTGGAGCCAGTATGTGCGAGGATGGTGGGCAGTTCTCCATTGAGACTGCGGACTACCCTAATATCAGTATATAGGACACAAGTGCCACAATATGCTGAACTGAAAGTGGCATTCCACAAACCTCACAGAGTGGTGGATCCTCCCACTGGAGGGGGCAGCCATGTGCTAGAGGGCTATGTCCAATGTGCTGGTAAGTAGATCCTCCTTCCAGCAGTGCTGTCCCGCGCTCATCTGGACCATTTCGTTGCCGGCAAGTCCCATGGTGGAGTACGGCCATTGCCATTGCCATCCATGATCGCCGTTGAGCTATGCAACACTTTAAGAGGCACCCATCCATAGCCAGCCTTACTACCTTTAGACGCCTTCACACTAAAGCCCGTTATTTAATCAAACAGAGCAAGCGGATATGTTCGGAACGATTCGTTTCTTCCCTTGGTTCCACTGTCCCTCTGTCACGAGTATGGGCTACACTTCGCTCTCTCCAAGGTTGCCATCGGCAGTCCACCCTCCCAGGCCTTCACCTCCCAGATGGCATTTGTACGGACCCATTAGTTCTCGCAGAACATCTTGCGACCCATTTTGCAGTGGCATCAGCGTCAGCCTCCTATCCAGCTGCTTTCTTTCATCAAAAACAGCAGGCTGAAGCTCTCAGCTTATGTTTCACCACTTGTGAGCCAGAATCTTACAACGAACCTTTTACTGAATGGGAATTTCTTTCTGCTCTATCTTCTTCTCATGATACGGCCTCTGGCCCAGATTCCATTCATAACCAACTGCTTCAACATCTCAGTGCTCCACAATGGCAACATCTTCTTCGGGTGTTTAACCATATCTGGCTCCAGGGTGACTTTCCTTCTCAGTGGAGGGATAGCATTGTGGTTCCTGTCCTTAAGCCTGGTAAGAACCCCCTATCTGTTGACACCTATCGGCCAATTAGTTTGACCAATGTTGTTTGTACACTCCTGGAAATTGAAATAAGAACACCGTGAATTCATTGTCCCAGGAAGGGGAAACTTTATTGACACATTCCTGGGGTCAGATACATCACATGATCACACTGACAGAACCACAGGCACATAGACACAGGCAACAGAGCATGCACAATGTCGGCACTAGTACAGTGTATATCCACCTTTCGCAGCAATGCAGGCTGCTATTCTCCCATGGAGACGATCGTAGAGAGGTTGGATGTAGTCCTGTGGAATGCCTTGCCATGCCATTTCCACCTGGCGCCTCAGTTGGACCAGCGTTCGTGCTGGACGTGCAGACCGCGTTAGACGGCGCTTCATCCAGTCCCAAATATGCTCAATGGGGGACAGATCCGGAGATCTTGCTGGCCAGGGTAGTTGACTTACACCTTCTAGAGCACGTTGGGTGGCACGGGATACATGCGGACGTGCATTGTCCTGTTGGAACAGCAAGTTTCCTTGCCGGTCTAGGAATGGTAGAACGATGGGTTCGATGACGGTTTGGATGTACCGTGCACTATTCAGTGTCCCCTCGACGATCACCAGTGGTGTACGGCCAGTGTAGGAGATCACTCCCCACACCATGATGCCGGGTGTTGGCTGTGTGTGCCTCGGTCGTATGCAGTCCTGATTGTGGTGCTCACCTGCACGGCGTCAAACACGCATACGACCATCATTGGCACCAAGGCAGAAGCGACTCTCATCGCTGAAGATGGCACGTCTCCATTCTTCCCTCCATTCACGCCTGTCGCAACACCACTGGAGGCTGGCTGCACGATGTTGGGGCGTGAGCGGAAGACGGCCTAACGGTGTGCGGGACCGTAGCCCAGCTTCATGGAGACGGTTGCGAATGGTCCTCGCCGATACCCCAGGAACAACAGTGTCCCTAATTTGCTGGGAAGTGGCGGTGCGGTCCCCTACGGCACTGCGTAGGATCCTACGGTCTTGGCGTGCATCCGTGCGTCGCTGCGGTCCGGTCCCAGGTCGACGGGCACGTGCACCTTCCGCCGACCACTGGCGACAACATCGATGTACTGTGGAGACCTCACGCCCCACGTGTTGAGCAATTCGGGGTACGTCCACCCGGCCTCCCGCATGCCCACTGTACGCCCTCGCTCAAAGTCCGTCAACTGCACATACGGTTCACGTCCACACTGTCGCGGCATGCTACCAGTGTTAAAGACTGCGATGGAGCTCCGTATGCCACGGCAAACTGGCTGACACTGACGGCGGCGGTGCACAAATGCTGCGAAGCTAGCGCCATTCGACGGCCAACACCGCGGTTCCTGGTGTGTCCGCTGTGCCGTGCATGTGATCATTGCTTGTACAGCCCTCTCGCAGTGTCCGGAGCAAGTATGGTGGGTCTGACACACCGGTGTCAATGTGTTCTTTTTTCCATTTCCAGGAGTGTAAGTTACTTGAACGTATGGTAGCCCGTCGGCTCACTTGGGTCCTCGAATCTCGGGATCTATTGTCCCCTTACAAGTGTGGCTTTCGAGAGGGAAGATCTCCAATCGATCATTTACTTCGCTTGGAATCCGCAGTTCAGCAGGCTTTTTCCCACCGCCGTCATTTGGTTGCAGTGTTTTTTGACCTTCACAAGGCCTATGACACGGCCTGGCGCCATCACATCTTACTAACCCTTCATCAGTGGGGTCTTCGGGTCCCACTGCCGATTTTTATCCACCTGTTCCTGATCCATCGGTCATTCAGAGTTCGAGTTGGTACTGCTTTTAGTTCTCCACAGACCCAGGAGATGGGCATCCCACAGGGTTCTGTCTTGAGTGTCCTTCTTTTCCTCATTGCTATCGATGGACTTGTGGCCTCTGTCGGTCCCTTGGTCACTCCTGCCCTGTATGTGGATGATTTCTGCATTTGGGTTAGTTCCTCCTCGATGGCATCTGCAGAACAGCAGCTCCAGGTGGCTATACGGCGTGCCTCTGCATGGACCCACTCACACGGGTTTCAATTCTCTCCTTTAAAATCGCGGGTGGTCCACTTCTGTCGCCGTACTACGGTCCACCCTGATCCAGAGCTCTATCTTGCTGCACAACAATTGCCTGTGGTTCCACAGTTTCGTTTCCTGGGTCTTCTTTTCGACAACAAGCTCACTTGGCTGCCCCATATCAGACTCCTGAAGGTAGGATGTTTCCGTAAACTCAATGTCCTTCGCTTCCTTGCCCACTCCTCTTGGGGTGCGGACCGTACCCTCCTCCTCCGTCTTTATCGTGCTCTAGTTCTGTCTCGTTTGGACTATGGTTGTCAAGTTTATGGTTCAGCTGCTCCTTCCACACTGCACGTGCTGGATCCAGTCCACCATCGTGGTATCCGTTTGGCCACCGGTGCCTTCCCTACTAGCCCTGTTGATAGTCTCCTGGTTGAAGCTGGGATCCCCCCCCTTTCTGTTCGGTGGTCCCAGCTTCTGGTGTCTTATGCCCTCACTATCCATTCTCCTCCCACTCATCCTTCCCATTCTATCCTGTTCCCAGACCAAGGACGTCGCCCACCCGACTCCCGCCCTCGGGCGGGTTTACCGGTTGGGCTGCGCCTTGCATCTCTTTACCGTGATTTTCAGCTTCCTTCTTTGTCCTGTCTTCCTCGCTCCCTCCCCTCCACCCCTCCTTGGTTAGTTCCTCGGCCTCGAATACGGATGGATCTCCGCCGTGGTCTGAAAGATTCCATCCCCCCGGTGGTGTTCCGTGCCTTTTTCCGTCAAATTTTATGGAAGTTTTGGGATACTGTTGTTTTTTACACTGATGGCTCTAAATCTGCTAATCATGTTGGGTATGCCTTCACGTCCTCTGTTGGAACGGAAAATCATCTGCTGCCACCTACATGTGGGGTGTTTACTGCGGAATTGATGGCAATTTCCCGGGCCCTTACCTTTATTAAACAATCCCAACACAACCGCGTTTTGTTATGTACAGACTCGATGAGTGGCCTTCTTGCTATTGACCGGTGTTTTTCGCGCCATCCCTTGGTGTCTGCCATCCATGACCATCTCGCTGATACTCACCGTGCTGCTTGTTCTATTGACTTCCTTTGGGTACCTGGCCATGTGGGTATCCCGGGTAATGAGCTTGCTGATCGTTTGGCTGGGGGAGCAGTTACTTACCCCGCATTTTCTGTAACCCCTCCTGCAGCGGATTTACAGCTTCACATCAAATCCCACTTCGCACAGTCATGGGCCAATTCTTGGGAGGCTACTCCACTGTCTAATAAACTTCGTGTAATTAAGGTGAAACCAGGCCCATGGCATTCTTCCTTTCACCTCTCCCGGAAGGACTCGACCACACTGTGTCGTCTCCGCATTGGCCATACCAGGCTGACCCATGGTTTTCTTTTGCATGATGAGCCACCCCCGCTAGGTGGTTGTGGCGCCTTCCAGTCAGTAGCCCACATTTTGGTTGAATGCCCCCTTCTTTTGGCTCTGCGTGTTAAGTACAGACTCCCCCACACTTTACCTTTGATGTTGGCTGACGATTCCCGGATGGTCTCCCTGGTTCTCGGTTTCCTCCGGGAGAGTGGTTTTTATTCTCAGTTTTAAGGTTTTTAATCTCTCTCTGGTGTTGGGGCAGGGCAGTGAGTGTTTGGGTGTCTCCCACTGTAGGTAGAGTTCAGAGATTCCCGATTCACCTCACTGACCGGAATTCTTTTTCTTCCCCTTTTACTCTGTTTTTACGCCCTTTTTTTTAAGGCTTGGTTAGTCTTTCTATTCCCATATGTACTTTGTGCATTATAGCAGTTGTATCTTTTAAGTCGCAGGTGGTCTTGCCTATGCTGCTTCAGCATAGTGTTGGGTTCGTTTCTCTTGCCAACTTCCCTCATTTATTTTTTATCAATGACAACGTGACTGCCCTTTTACGTTTTTCCCTTTTTCAGTTTTATTGTCCTGACTTTTCTGAGATGTCCCGTTAGCAGAATGGAGTATATTTGAAACAAGGGACTGATGACCTTGCTGTTTGGTCCCTTACACCTCAAACAACCAACCAACCAACCTTCCAGCAGTGAGGCTGACATGAAGTCTGCCATGCCATTGAGGTTGATTTGAGAGACCACAGTTGGTTTTCTGTCACATTCAACAATTCAGTCTCCCACTGATGCATGATGCATCTGTGAGAAAATGGGATGGTGGCATGCAACAGGTGGGACATTGATGGACAGCACAATCCCAACATGCTTCCTTGGTGACTTTGTTAGCCATGTTGTTGTCCTGTATCATGATGTGGCCAGGTATCCAGCAAAGGGCTACCTCCTTATCACAGTGTTGGAGCCACTGCAAGGAGTCGTGGATGAGCTGAAGAGCTGGTCGACTGGATACATTTGGTAAAATGCTTGCAGTGCACTAAATGAGTCAGGACACACAAGAAAACTTGTATGATGATGGCTGTGAACCCTCTCCAGTGATATCAATATGCCATATAATTCCAATTCATAATTTATAAATTCTTCCGAAAGACACACTTTAAAAACCCTATCAGGGAAAACAGCAGAACAACCGAGGACATTCCCTTGCTGGGATCCATTTGTATAAACTATGATTAAACTGTAGTACATACTTAAAATGGACAAAAACAAAGTTATAAAAACATAATCTGGAGTCCAAGTTTTCTTGTACTGCGTAAAGCCAAAAATCATTTTGGGCCTCTGTAGATGCCAAAGCGGCAATGCATTCCATCCTTTGCTTGGTTGCATGGAGCCAATTCATGAACAGCC
Organism: Schistocerca serialis cubense; assembly: GCF_023864345.2. Lineage (NCBI taxonomy): Eukaryota > Metazoa > Arthropoda > Insecta > Orthoptera > Acrididae > Schistocerca > Schistocerca serialis. The sequence goes on along the minus strand of NC_064644.1, from coordinate 622,357,971 downwards.
ATTCAATGTTTCATCGGACCACTGAACTAAATGTGATGACCGAGGTGGCACTGAATTTTTTCAGCACCTGGCGAGCCACAAGGATATGTTGCCGAATCCGGAGTGATAAGGGGTACACTCTGGTGACTCATTAGGACGCTACAGTCCTTGCCTGGTTTCCAGAAAGGAATTAATATTGCCTCCTTCCAAGTCGTGTTATACTGTCCATCAAAGCAGATCTGATTGAAACAAGAGAGAAGCTCTCCTTTCACTTCAGGGCACAGATGACGAAACATGGAATAATGGATCTCATCAGGTCCTGGAGGAGTGTCTCTGTCTGCAGACAAAGCTGATTCACTTCCAACATGGAGAACTGTATGTTGTAGATTTCTTCATTATGCAAGAAGAAACTGAACTTCCTCATCTCTGCAGCCCTCCAGAATACTTGAAAAGCAGAAGCTTGTCTGGATAACATAATAACAGTTTAGGTTTCAGCTGAACAATTGTTTACTATGTCTTCTGGTGTGTCCACAAAGACGCCATTTCTTAACAAGGTCATAAGGGGACGTGTACTACCCTTGATGAAATCCGCAATACTGATTCCCAAATTTGTGCAGTGGAAGTGGATTGATTAATGGGAGTCGTGAATTCCCTCCAGGAATCTCTTCTGTTCTTTTGTCATTCACGAGGCATGTACTCATGCAGATCTGAAGACATGAAGGTTTTCTGTAGTTGGACAGTGTTTGAAGTTCCACAGAGCTATTTGTCTGGCCCAACTGCCAATCAACAGTCATCATTACACCAGGTTAGAGGCCACTGTCTGAGATGGTTACTAGACCCAGGAATGGACTCTGCGGCAGCACATAATATCTCAGAAGTGATATCGGTCACCATCTCCTGTACACAATACTTTTGTTCAGAAATAACATGTTGACTGCACAGCAACCAATTTCCCTTTGTAGCATCCATCTACGTGGTCTCCTGTCAGCCAACACCCTAGTTGGCAGGCAGATCCACACTGGTAAGTGGTCACTAGAATGTAAATCTGTAGCCACTTCCCACTGAACTGAGTCTGCAATAGCTGGGGAACAAAAACCAAGATCAATCGCTGAAAGAGACCCTATACCTGTGGGAAAGTGTGTCACCTGACTTGCATTCAGAAGGCAGTAGTTCTCAGAATGGACGGGTTGCTCTATCATCCATGCCATGGAGCAATTAGGAGCCAAGGGCCATAGCACATTGTGTGCATTGAGGTCTCCCACAAGGAGGAAAGAGATTGGGAGTGCCTGGAAGAGTTCTACTGCTGCCTTTGCATCCAATGCATCATTAGGTGGAAGGTATAGAGAACACACTGTGATATTAAAGGATGCAACAACTTTCATGGCAATTGCTTGAATGATCATGGTAAGGGGGACAGGAGAGGAGCAGCATCTGTTCTCAGTGAAAAAGCGACTCCACCTTTAGCCCTCTCTCTAGTAGTATTATCCTTCATGTATGAGTGGTAACCCTGTAATACAGGTGTGTCGGTGATTTTAAGATGCGTTTCTTATAAGCAGATGCAGAACGGTTTCTCCTGAAGCAGGGGCTGTAATTCTGACAAATCTGAGCGACGCTGTTGTTGTTGTTGTTGTTGTTGTGGTCTTCAGTCCTGAGGCTGGTTTGATGCAGCTCTCCATGCTACTCTATCCTGTGCAAGCTTCTTCATCTCCCAGTACCTATTGGAACCAACATCCTTCTGAATCTGCTTAGTGTATTCATCTCTTGGTCTCCCTCGACAATTTTCTCCCTCTACGATTTTTACCCTCCACGCTGCCCTCCAATACTAAATTGGTGATCCCTTGATGCCTCAGAACATGTCCTACCAATTGATACCTTCTTCTAGACAATTTCTGCCACAAACTCCTCTTCTCCCCAATTCTATTCAACACCTCCTCATTAGTTATGTGATCTACCCATCTAATCTTCAGCATTCTTCTGTAGCACCACATTTCGAAAGCTTCTATTCTCTTCTTGTCCAAACTATTTATTGTCCATTTTTTACTTCCATACATGACTGCACTCCATACAAATACTTTCAGAAATGCCTTCCTGACACTGAAATCTATACTTGATGTTAACAAATTTCTTTTCAGGAACGATTTCCTTGCCATTGCCAGTCTACATTTTATATCCTCTCTACTGCGACCATCATCAGTTATTTTGCTCCACAAATAGCAAAACTCCTTTACTACTTTAAGTGTCTCATTTCCTAATCTAATTCCCTCAGCATCACCTGACTTAATTTGACTACATTCCATTATCCTCATTTTGCTTTTGTTGATGTTAATCTTATATCCTCCTTTCAAGACACTGTCCATTCCATTCAACTGCTCTTCCAAGTCCTGTGAGGTTTGCTGATGACATTGTAATTCTGTCTGAGACAGCAAAGTTTTTATTTCTTCTCCATGGATTTTAATTCCTACTCCAAATTTTCTTTTGTTTCCTTTACTGCTTGCTCAATATACAGATTGAATAACATCGGGGATAGGCTACAACCCTGTCTCACTCCCTTCCCAACCACTGCTTCCCTTTCATGTCCCTCGACTCTTATAACTGCCATCTGGTTTCTGTACAAAGTGTAAATAGCCTTCGCTCCCTGTATTTAACCCCTGCCACCTTCAGACTTTGAAAAAGGGTATTCCAGTCAACATTGTCAAAAGCTTTCTCTAAGTCTACAAATGCTGGAAATGTAGGTTTGACTTTCCTTAGTCTATCTTCTAAGATAAGTCATAGAGTCAGTATTGCCTCACGTGTTACAATATTTTTACGGAATCCAAACAGATCTTCCCTGAGGTCAGCTTCTACCAGTTTTTTCATTCATCTGTAAAGAATTCATGTTAGTATTTTGCAGCTGTGACTTACTAAACTGATAGTTCAGTAATTTTCACATCTGTCAACACCTGCTTTCTTTGGGATTGGAATTATTATATTCTTCTTGAAGTCTGAGGGAATTTTGCCTGCCTCATTCATCTTGCTCACCATATGGTAGAGTTTTGTCATGACTGGCTCTCCCAAGGCTATCAGTAGTTCTAATGGGATGTTGTTTACTCCCGGGGCCTTGTTTTGACTTAGGTCTTTCAGTGCCCTGTCAAACTCTTCACGCAGTATCATATCTCCTATTTCATTGTCATCTGCATTCTCTGCATTTCTATAATATTGTACTCAAGAATGATATCCATTAAATTCCACTGCAACACAGAAGTGCCTGTGGAAGCCATTGTTTAGGGATGGTTGTCCTTTTCTTTCTCCATCAGAGGTATTGATTTATTTTGGAGGTCAGGGGGAACTTTAGCAGGTTCACGGCTCTCTGGTTCCTCTGACTGGAGGTCCATATCCTCCACAGCATGGTCCCCATCAGAGAGGAGGGGAGCTTGCTCATCCGAAGGTGTAACTACACTTTCTTGGATTTGGAACAACTTTTCAAAGGACATTTTTATTTACTGATGGTAGAAGGTGTTTGCCTGGGTTGCAGGGATGGCTTAGTTGGCTTCTTATGGTGGGTAGTAGTATGTGGCTTAGGTGGCAAGCCCATTGCTGATGCTTTCGAACAACTTCAGTTTCATGTGGAGAATTTCCCCCACAGGTACACCCACAAATGCATGTACTCATACTTGAACCTATGGTCTGAGTAAGTGTGAAGGCATCACACTTAGTGACTGGCATCTTAAGGGCTGAATTAACAGATGTAGCAAAGACCCAGAGGTTGTGTAGCATTGAAAGCTCTCTTAGCTTCACCATAGAGTATGCATCTCTTGACTTTCAATTCCTGAATTTTCCTTTCCTCGTTGTAAACCTCATACATTCTGCTCCACACTGGGTGACCCCTGGGGAAGTTTAGACATTTCAGAGGAAGTGTACAAGAATGGCCTGATTCATGAGCTGAGCCTCCACAATTGCTCATAACATCCCATAGTGGTATGGCCAAATTGTTGACATTTGTAGAATTACATTGCGTCAGGAACAAATGGGTGAACCTTAAGACAGATATAGCCTGCAAGGAATGTTCTGCTAATTCTGGAGTATTAAACATTAGAACAGACGTTGCTGATTTTTCCAGTTTTCCATTGACTCTCTTCTTACAGTTCTGCACTTCTGTGATGCCCATATTTTTCCATTCATCATGTAACTCTGTGGGTTCCACTTCCAAAATATTAGAGGAGGTTACCACACCCCTACTAAAGTTAGGGGTGTTATGTAACTCAGACTTGACTGGGTAGTCAGGTAAGGCCTTACATCCCAGAAGCTTAGATACTTGGTTCCAAATAGCAGTTTCAACTAGAAGTTGTTTCATTACAAAGTTGTTTGACATTTTTTGGAACCCAGCAATACCTTCCAATGCCTTATGAATCTAGAAATGGGAGACCTTCACAAAGGTTCCACCTGTTCGCTTGATTACAGTGGAAGTGTTATGGCACACTAATGCCCTCTTAACGTCATAATGAGACTTCTTTTTGAAGGACTGACCAACTGAGCTATTTTGATGAGTGGGTATATGTATTACCTGACAGTACACCTACCCTGTGAGTAGTAATAGTTTGATGGGACCATTCCATAGGGATGCTAGGGAAACAGCTGTTGACACAGGCAGTGGCCTCCATGCTAGAGCAATCCTTATACAACTGGGCTGCAGCAGGTGTCCCAGAGGTTGCCTGCTAGTTTTACCTCAACAGCCACTCACCTCATCAGGATGTAACACATCTTGAGGGTAAGGTTTTTTTTTTTAAATAGAGGTATGAACTTTCCTCATGGTCCAGGTGGTGAAGCCATGACCCCCTTTCTCCAAAACACATAACATTCCACCACTGCACCACATGGTGGTCGCAGAAGCATGCCCAGAGCTGTGGTGATAGAAGGCTGGTGGTACTTACTAGTCTCCAGCTAAGGAACTTCAGATCACCAAGCCCGTACTCAGCACACAAATGCTGAGCCCCTGAGGGGTGGCCAAATGCATGCCATGATGATGGATAACATTGAGGTAGCATAAGAGAGACAGATGTACAGATGCATAAATGAAACACCCGTAGTCTAGTTTTGAATGGACAAGGGACTGGTACAAATCGAGGAGGGTGGTTGGATATGCATCCCATAAATTACCATTGACGACACATAGGACACTGGGGGATCAAATACAGTGGGCTGCCACTTAAGACATGTAGGAGGACCAAGAGAGATTATTATCAAGCATGAGCCCAAGAAATTCCATAGTTTTAACATACAGAAGAGTAACAGATCCAAGACTTAAGGACAGTGGAAGAAACCAACTGCAACACCAGAAATTCATACAAATGGGTTTGTCTGTGGAAACACGAAAGCCACTGTCAATGCTCTATGAGTAAAGACAATTGAAACAACACTGAAACCACTCAATGAGACAAGTCCATGCAGAACTGCAGTAGATGGCAAAATCGATAATGAAAAGGATGCCAGTGAAGACTGGCGGGAGACAGACCATTACAGGATTAATGCTGATATCAAAGAGGACGATGCCCAGGATGGAGCCATGAGACATACCATTTTCAAGGATAAAGGTGTCCGTCAAGGCAGAATCCACAAGTACCTTGAAAACTTGGGCTTTTAAAAATTCCTGAAGGAAATGGGGCAAGTGGCCATGGAAACCACACGTGTAGAGTGTACAGAGGATACCAGTTCTACAGCAGGTGTCATAGGCTTTCTCCATCTCAAAAAACATGGCAACAGTCTAGGATTTCCACAGAAAACCATTCATGATGTGAAGTACTGTATATTCAGTCTCTTTTGCAGATGAACTAGTTTACTACAATTCTTCAAATAAATCCAAATCAAAATGTTGCCTTCTTTACTAACATACCTGTGTTAATTCCATTTCATATTGCTTTGCAACATTATGCCTAGATATTTAATCAACATGGATCATGTTGAGTGGTCCATTTCATAACTGCAGCAGTGCACCAAAGTACACTGTTTAGTCCTGCGAGTTTACCCAGCTTCTCTCTAGATGTGACTTATTCTGAATTTCCCCTACGCTCTTTAGACAGTTAATGAAACATGGAACTGCATGTAACATATACACAAACATACACAAAAGATATTTAACTAGATTGTATCACCACCATCCATAGTGTGGATAGGAACTTTGACTGCTGTGTGTTCAGGTTCCAGGTGAGTTGATGGCTCTTTACTCACAGCTGCAGGAGTCTTGGCTTCAGTGACACAGCTTGAGGCTGTTGCAAATGGGCTTACTATGGGGGGGGGGGGGGGAGGGAGGGGGGTTCATACATGGGGATCTGTGGGTGTCCAGCACGTGACCTCTGTCCCCCCAATTGGTTCACAACTGTGGCTGCCCTGGGTGCTGCCCACACTGAGGTTGACCTCTCACATGTGGTTGGGTAGGAGGTGGTTCTGAGTTGATGCGAGTAGCAAAAGACTGTCCCAGGGGTCGATCACAGTGCCTGTACAGTAAGTCTGTCAACTGCAGACATCACTCAAAACTTGTTTGTCAGAGACCCAGAGTCAGATGCAGTCACCATACTCCATAGGTAGCTTCTTGGCTTTCACAGGGGGTGGGATAACATGCAGTTGCAAGCACCAGTGTTAGGCACACATTGGGGCCCTTTCTGGATATGGATACCAAAGAGGGGAACCAATCCAGTGTACTCATTGTGTGCATACCAGGAGAAGTCAATCCAGATGTGGGAAGGTTGTTCCCAGACGGCATGAAGTGCACAGGGTGCAGCCAATTGAGGGGGCTGGATCATGTTGCAACTAAAGATGTGTGTTACTTTGGACCAGAAGAGATTCTTTCTGGTTTCAGATGGCTAACTGAAGCCTTAAAGACTGCAGTCTTGCTTGCGAGATGAAGATGGAGCTCACAATCTGCAACATTATTGACAGAACTGACTGAGGTCCTTTGATTCAGAGCCTCCACTCATCTCTGTACCAGATATTAAAATGGTTCTGTGGCCATATAGGCTGCAGATTCATTGACTTGAACCATTGAGTAGTGAGATTCTGGGTTCTGCTTTCAGAAGTAGTTTCTCTTTCAAATAAATGGAAGTAGATAGTTCTACGGGAATTTATACCTATGTCTATGAAAACTTTGTAGTTCTTTCGAGATGCTTCTGCTGAGCAATCCTGTGGGCCATATATTTTGCTAAAGCATTTCTTCAACTGGTGGGTCTTGATTTCTGGACAAATATCTATTGTGGAATTTGGCACAACAGTGTTTTGTAGCAAAGAATTTCCTATAACAAGGAATGCAATTTTTTTGCTGTGTTCCTCTCTACTGAGATGTTTTGAATTCTTTTTACTGTATGTTACATAGCTCAGCTGTATTGCAAAGATCTGTACCCTCAAATACCTTGAGGACAGCAGTGTTGCCTCCCACCCCCGTTCCATCCAGCCCTTCACTTCACCCTTGCGGATGATTGTGGCATAGTGAATAACAAATTGGATTGGGTGCAGACTTTACTAAATTTCTTGGATGAAAGAATGATTATAACTAGGTTACTACACTTGTTGGGGAACACTTTGAGTGAAGTAGCAATGTTACAAAAAGCAGTTCACCATGCAAATAACTGATGATTAGGTCCTGAGCTGTTACTACCATAACAGTTCCTAGCCACAAAACTACAGCGTGGCTGAACAGTTGATTTGCAGCACATAGGTGAGTTTACAGAATGAAGATTTTCGTTATTCCACCACTTGTGGACTGATGTAATCTTGCTTCATCTGTGTTCATTCCACACTTGGAGTGATTCACAAAAGTGAGTGTAGATGCACACCTCCAATACTTCATGGTACATCCTTTGCAGAGAAGTAAAAAGCTATGTGAAAATTGGTATGGGTAAAGACACAAGAAGTGCGGCTAATATAGGAAGGAAAGGAGACCTATGTGATGATGTCAGCAGAAGAGTTACCACAGTGTGAGGGAGTCCCACAGTTTGCCTTATGTAACAAATCCAGAGAAGTAAAGTTGCCACTCACCATATAGCAGAGATGCTGAGTTGCGATAGACACAACAAAAAGATTCACACAACTGTAGTTTTCGGCCATTAAGGCTTTTATCAGCAGTAGACACAGACACACACAGACACACACACACACACACACAGACACACACACACACACACACACACACACACACACACACACACACACAGCGAGGAGCAGCACCAGTGCATGATGGGAGTGAGGACTGGGTGGGAGTAAGAGGAGGCTGGGGCAGGGAGGGCGAGGGATATTATCATGGGGGTGGCGGACACTGATGTGTTGCAGTTTAGATGGAGGACAGGAGAGAAGGGGCAGATAGGGGGAGAGGCAAAGCAGCACAAAGGAGAGAAATAAAAAGAAATTAAAAGAATGTGTGTGGAGGTAAAATGACAGCTGTGTAGTGCTGGAATGGGAACAGGGAGGGGACTGGTTGGGTGAGGACAGTGACTAATGAAGATTGAGGCCAGGAGGGTTACAGGAACATAGGATGTACTGCAGAGAAAGTTACCAACCACACAATTCAGAAAAGCTGGTGTTGGTGGCAAGGAACCATATAACACAGGCTGTGAAGCAGTCATTGAGATGAGAGATATCTTGTTTGGAAGAGTGTTCAGCAACAGGGTGGTACTTGTTTTATGGCCACAGTTTTTCGGTGGCCATTCATGTTGACAGACAGCTTGTTGGTTGTCATGCCTACATATAATGCAGCACAGGGGTTGCAGCTTAGTTTGTAAATCACGACTGGCTTCACAGGTAGCCCTGCCTTTGATGGGATAGGTGATGTCAGTGACCGGACTGGAGTAGGTGGTGATAGGAGGATGTATGGGACAGGTCTTGCATGTAGGTCTATTACAGGGGTATGAACCATGAGGTAAGGGATTGGGAGCAGGGTCTGTGTACAGATGGACGAGTATATTTTGTCTGTGGGTGGTGGAATATCATGGTAGGAGGGGTGGGAAGGATAGTGGGTAGGGTATTTCTCATTTCAGGGAACAACGAGAGGTAATCGAAACCCTGGTGCTGAATATAATTCAGCTGCTCATACCCCTCTAATAGACCTAGATGCAAGACCTGTCCCATACATCCTCCTACCAGCACCTACTCCAGTCCGGTCACTAACATCACCTATCCCTTCATAGGCAGGGCTACCTGTGAAACCAGTCATGTGATTTACAAGCTAAGCTGCAACCACTGTGCTGCATTCTATGTAGGGATGTCAACCAACAAGCTGTCTGCCCACATGAATGGCCACCGACAAACTGTGGCCAAAAAACAAGTGGACCACCCTGTAGCTGAACACGCTGCCAAACATGATATCCCTCATCTCAAAGACTGCTTCACAGCCTGTGTCATATGGATCCTTCCCACCAACACCAGCTTTTCTTAACTGTGCAGGTGGGAACTTTCCCTGCAATACATCCTATGTTCCCGTTACCCTCCTGGCCTCAACCTTCATTAGTCACTGTACTCACCCATTCAGCCTCCTCCCTGTTCCCATTCCAGCACTACACAGCCGTCATTTCACTGCCACACTCAATCTTTTAATTTCTTTTTATTTCTCTCCTTTATGCTACTTAGCCCCTCACCCTCTTTGCACCTTCTCTCCTGCCCTCTGTCTAAACTGAAACACATCACTGTCTGCCACTCCCACCATACTATCCCTACCCCTCCCCACCACAGTCTCCCCTTACTACCACCCAGTCACCACTCCCATCATGAACCGGTGCTGCTCCTCGCAGTGTGGTTTCACTTCTCTGAGACTGCAGACGTGTATGCAAGTTGTGTTTGCATGAGTGTGTGAGTGTGTGTGTGTGTGTGTGTGTATGTGTGTCTACTGCTGACAAAGGCCTTAGTGTCTGAAAGCTATAATTGTGTAAATCGTTTTGTTGTGAATATCGCAACTTAGCATCTCTGCTATATGGTGAGTAGCTGGTTTCCTTCTCTGGTATTGTTACATTCCATCCTGGATTTTCCATTGTTAGACGTTTGCCTCATGTGGATGATTCAGACTAAGACACAATTATGTTATGTGTAACTGTTCCTGGGCAAGGCAGAAGCAGCTGAATAATTTAGAGAAGTGTTGTTGCCACACCTTTTTTTCAGAACATGGGCATTCATTTAGTTTAGTATCACTGTTTCCTTAGAAAATATGAAGTAAATTGTTACAAGCAATGAAAGCCAAGGATCATGACCAGAATGGATTTACAAGATATCAGATTGCTAATTAACGGTAGAAACAGTGACATTGTGGGCAAGGCATTCTGTCTCCCAGCTACCATCATGGAGCAGCTCACATAATGTGACACAATCTATGTTGTATTGGCCAGAAAAGGCCATACATTTGTTACCAACCCATTACCTAACCTTCCAAAACAAGACCCTAAACCCAGACCTACATTCGTTAAATTAATTCAAAACACAAAAAAATCCTTCAGCAGATAGAACAACATTACAAAAGAGGACTCCACGGCATCACGACTATAAGTGTACAGACTTAGAGTGCTGTATTAGGTTGCTTGGCTTATGGCAGGTGCAGTCTGCACAAAATACAAGACCTGTACACCCTTCAAACTGCCGGTATGTAACATACTTGCTGACTGGTTTATCAGTAAAAGTAATAATTATGTAAATTAGAGTTAGAATAATAGGTTACCTGTTATATGAGAAAAAGTAAGCGAGCTTGTGAACTTTAGACTGCTTTGGAATGGTGCATGAAAAATTAGTTTAAAGGAGAAACATTTATGTACAAAATGTGGAATTATGGTACTGATGACACACACTCACAAATTACTGTGTTGAGTAGATGACCCTTTCTTCAGTTTCTGCTATTGCAGCATACTGCCATTTCAATTTTTGACTCTTATCACAGACTGATGTCTATGTAACTGATGTCTCCCCACCTGTTAGGCACAGGCTGTGACAAGGATGTAGTTATGTAAACCCCATTAATAAATTTCCTGTAGAGATGGTTCTGAATGGAGCAGATCCAAAGAGGTGTCAAGGGGGTCACGTACCATCAACCAAAACAATATTTTTGTAAAAGCTTTTATAATATCTTAAAGTTTTCTGAGCTAAGCTTTGTCAACTTCAGCATGTGAATGAATTCATGCCTGTAACCTTGTCCTTATGGACCATGAGGCCAATGTTGCCAAGTGGTGCTTGGCAAACTAATTTGTAGCCAGCACTACAAGGGGTTGCAAGTGTGGTGTAGTTACAGCCCTTATTGCTCATAATAGAGAAGTACAGACTGTGTGCAGTGGAGCTGCAAAAAGAATGGCCAGCAAATGATTTGCCTTATTTATTGAAGTTCTTGGTTTCTGAAAAGTAAATTGAGTTATGTCAAAAATTTTTGGTAACCTATAAGCAGGTAAAAAGATGTGGGAACTTTATCACAGATAAACTTTATCAAACAGAGGAGACAGCAGTGGACTAGAAGAATTTCTGAAGAGATATTTATATGGAAATTTGTTTGAAACAAAGTGAAAACCCTGACTGTGATGGCGTTATTTCCAAAAAAGACTTAAGCTATTCTGAGGAGTACAAAGATGGTGCTAACAAGAGTCATAAAAGGAAAATATCCTTCCAGGCACTACAAACTACTGTGATTCCTCACTGTAATTTACAGTCATACTTTTAAATCATTCATTGTTCACTTATGTGACCTGGAACAATGTGATATTCGCAGACTCTGACATATATTTCTATGTGCACCCATTTCAAAGGCATCTGGTTGTCAATAAGAAGTTCGCTGCATGGCGATACATAGCATTCAAAAAATTTTGATAATACGCAGACCACATCTGCAGTAATATATTAATGATAAAACGTTGTGTTCAATCATTTAGTGTGGGTTAATGTGGAGAAACTGAGTTTTTGCAGAAAAACACAGATTCAAACAATGATATCTACTAGGGTACAGGATGCTATGTTAAAACAAAACTTTTACCTCTCCCACCATCAAAACTAAAACACTGTTGTCATTTCCTGTACAAATCAGCTGTTACACCATCTTGCTCATGACAGGTGTTACCAATGAACAGTTCAAGGTAACTGTGTGGATGTCACTATAATGTTTTTCAGAAAAGGTTAAGCAAATCCACACTTTCCTTATGTGCAACTGAAGAGTGACAGCAGGTTACAGACATACCACACAACCTACTAATACTTCACCTGGCCAATTTAGGTGAAAGAATGAACCTACTCAACGAAATTTGAATCTAATCTCACAAATGTGCATCCTCAAATGACATTTTGTTGGATAACTCTGGTCATTTAGAATGTTTCCATGAAAATTCCATCATTTACTTATACAACCACAGCCCAAATACTGATAATGAAGTTCTAAATATAATGTCTTTCTGGTGCATGATAACACTTATTGTCTGTGTTTCATGTCAGCAGCAATGTGTGTCATCTCCAAGACAGGAATCCTAGGTGGAGAGAAATCAGAATAGAATCTGCACTTGACCCACCTAAGACACTAGTTAGATACTATGTGCTTCACAATAATGTATTATTTTGTTGTTGTTTTACCCAGTATAACTGGTGTAATAGCATTCCAGAGGACAGCCTGGAGAACCTAATCTTGTACATCCATTAAGCACTGGGGATCCTGAAGTGGTTAAATGTGCTGAGAAAATCAATGGCTATTGCTATTTTCCTTACCTGGAAAAGAGAGTAAAATGGATTATCCACAAACATCTACTCTGTCAAAGTGTGAAACCTCCAAACTGTGGCTCTGAAGGTGAGCTCCACCCAGTCTGGGTGGAAGAAGAGATTTAGGTGACATTACCTCATGCTCAAGAGTTTGCTTTCCAGTTACGGTCCTCTGCTGCTGTGCACATTCAAATCACCCACTATATGCACAGGCACTCATATGAAGCTAAAGTTTAGGAGCTCTGTGCTGCCACAAAAAGCTGAACACAGGTTGTAAGTCAGCTGGAGTGAGACGTGGGCTGCCAGATTCACTTGGACACAGATCTCTAGTGTGCCTGGTGAACTGAAGAGATCAGCAACGAAAAGTTATAGTTTATTATCTAGAAAAATGTATTTTAGTATAGAGGTCTAGTAGGTACAGGTAGTACATATACATAATAAAGATGGGATGGCACGCAAGATTGTGGAATGAGGACACAGAGCATGTTCTGTTTCCCACAACCTACATGAATGCATTTGAAATTTCAGATGAGGAATCATAATTCAGGTCTTAGATATGGTAGCCAGGTAAGCTTGCAGCTCAGTAATATCACAGACAAAAAATTTAGAGCAGCCAGCTACTAGTCAGACTTGGGACAAACTATATGATACGAGATTCAAAACTTTCATGGCTTTGTTGACATTTTCTATCGTAAGTGGCCACGATTTCTTTTTTATATATGAAAAGTGGTCAAAACACTTCATCATAAATTTTAGTATTTCTATCAAACAAAGATTTGATAGATTCATCCACATTAGTCCATGCTGATGTAATTCAATAGCTGAAGTGAAAAACGTATAAGTAGTTTATCAGATGATAGCGAAAATCAAAAGATCCTAATTCCCAATACTAAAATAATATGGACACTTGCAAAAAACATAAAAATATACGTGGATACTACATAAAATGGCGAAAATGTGTGGATGTCAGCATAAATGATGGGGAATGCTATGTTTTGATGTAGCAAAACATTTATAAAGATTTGATATAGCACTATGGCAACAAAGGAGTTACTACTGTAATTTTGTGTTTCCTTGTTAGAGTTGTGGGGCATTTCAGTAGCAGTGCTATCATGTATAAACACCGCTGTGTTTCGGGCTTCCATATAAATCTGACCACTAACAAAATCTCTAACCTTGGCTATGGTGTACGAAAGAAGATGTTTCTGTAAAGGATAACAGTTCAGGGCTGTAAGAGTTTAGATTAGTGAGGTTTCCCGCTTTAGGCCCAAGAGTGTCCTGCAGTTGTAACTAAGTGAAGGCAGCAGCTTCTAAGCAGTCAGTGTATTAATTACATGTCACAAAGTACAATCAGTAAGTCTATAATAACTGTTCCACATTCAGTGCCATTCTGCTCCAGATAACTTTACTTCTGCTCTTATGTGTTACCTTCTTTAGGACCACCTGAATCTTTTGAAGTGTGTAGATTGTTGTTTTTTATGGATCACACCTACAGATATCTATTATGAGGTTTGATGTAAGAAAAAGAAAGATTAATTTCTACATCTACATCTACATCCATCTACATCCATACTCCGCAAGCCACCTGACGGTGTGTGGCGGAGGGTACCTTGAGTACCTCTATCGGTTCTCGCTTCTATTCCAGTCTCGTATTGTTCGTGGAGAGAAGGATTGTCGGTATGCTTCTGTGTGGGCTCTAATCTCTCTGATTTTATACTCAAGGTCTCTTTGCAAGATATACGTAGGAGGGAGCAATATACTGCTTGACTCTTCAGTGAAGATATGTTCTCGAAACTTTAAAAAAAAGCCCCTACCGAGCTACTGAGCATCTCTCCTGCAGAGTCTTCCACTGGAGTTTATCTATCATCTCCATAACGCTTTTGCGATTACTAAATGATCCTGTAACAAAGCGCACTGCTCTCCGTTGGATCTTCTCTATCTCTTCTATCAACCCTATCTGGTACGGATCCCACACAGCTGAGCAGTATTCAAGCAGTGGGCGAACAAGCATACTGTAACCTACTACCTTTGTTTTCAGATTGCATTTCCTTACGATTCTTCCAATGAATCTCAGTCTGGCATCTGCTTTACCAACGATCAACTTTATATGATCATTCCATTTTAAATCACTCCTAATGCGTACTCCCAGATAATTTATGGAATTAACTGCTTCCACTTGCTGACCTGCTATTTTGTAGCTAAATGTATTCGTAGCTCATTAAAGTTGTCTACATTGAGACTGAATTGCCATACCCTGCACCATGCGTCAATTCACTGCAGATCCTCCTGCATTTCAGTACCATTTTCCATTGTTACAGTACTTGGGCACAGTCAGCTTCAATGATTTTGTGCTGCCTTCTTGCAACCTGTGATTCTGTTCCTGCTCATGCCACATAAAACAGGTAGCTTCATGTTTCTATCTCGGTGTGCACGTGTAAATCTCCACTAGAACACACATTCTACAAAAATATCTGTAGCTAAAAATCTTGGGACATCAAATCTTTGTGTGTGCCTGTGCACAACACATCAGTTACCCACAGATGAGTCACTGCCTGTCTTCAGTTTTTGTTGTTGTCATGTTATTGTAATTGGTAAATGGTTGCACAATTGTGTTGGTGGCTAGTGCAGGTAGAGGAGACACAAGGATGATAACTGCTTTCAAATAATCGAGGTGTCAGTATTGTATGGTGGAAGTGAGGGTCCACTTGAAGTCCGATTCATATGTAGGACAAAAATCCCCAGGGAATCCAAAATGAAGATGATTAATATGTGTCAGAAGGTGTAAGCCCACAACTGTGTGAAATCTTGCAGTTGGAATTAGCCGTTCACTGTTAAATTTGGTTGATCTCACGTGGCTCCCCTAGAAATATCATGTAATGTACAGTTGTCTTGTCAGTTGAAATAGAAAGCTTGGTATAATGTGTGACCTGTGATTAGCGAAAGTCAGAAACTGATGACACACAGTTTCACAGTGGCTGAGGATCCTGCAATTTAAAAAATGCTTTAGAAATAACAATTGACCCCTACCAAATTCCAAAAGCTTGATGTGCCTTTTTAGACTACAAAGAATGATCTCATGCCACATGTGATTTTTAGTATGGTCATATTATTCTTTCAAAAGTACCCTGCTACTTAAATGGAAACTTTTACACATTGCAGTGTACAGTTTTGTAATATGTCTGTGTTGTGGGGACATTATCTGGTGGCAAATAATGCAGATAATCTGAGCTCATTATGTAGCTCTAATTGCAAAAGTACTTTTGTAACATTCTGTTACCTAAATCTGATGTCATTATTTTCTCTAAACATAGTTGGCTGTGAATTACATGTTGAGATTGTCAGACAATTTCTTCCATAAGCGAAAGCTCGTAGTTTATAAATTTTTGGCTTGAAATTACTGTATGTTCAATCTCAGAAATGTCTGAGAAGGATTTTTAAGCATTTTTTAAATTATTATACTTGGAAACAATTACAAATAAGTGTATTGTTCAAATTTTGTAGCAGTATAAGCTAAGTAAAATCCTTCTAATGCAGATGACAAATTGATGTGTTACGTAGGTACTGTGCATGAAAACTGCTAGCAGTGAATAGTCTAAACAGACAGATGTGTCTCAATAATGTCCAGTTTCAGAAAATTATCATACCATGAAAGATGCTTGTTGGTTATGTCTACAATAAGACAGGCCATTCATTATATGCTATTTCTCACAAAGTAAATCTGCAGTTGCCAACCCACACAATTTCAAAGTATGTGAACTACCTACATTAATTGTATAGAAGTTCTCATTGCTTGTCAAACCTCAGTCCATGCAAACATGTTCAAGATATGTTACTTGGTGCCTCCATATGCACAACAAAAAAATGACACACACACACACACACACACACACACACACACACACACACACACACAAGCCACAGTTGTTAGACTTAGGAAGGTGAATGATGTTTCCAGGAGAATAAAGCATGGGGAAAATGTCTTGCATATCCAGTTTCTTCTACACCATTGTATAGAGTTGCATTCATCTTATCCCAACAGTATGTTCCTTTGTACATAGTGTGTTATAAATTTCTGTGCATGTTTCAGAGTTGTGCTTACATATAGCTCCTTCCACATCTGCATCCCTAACAGTTTTTTTTTAAATCACTGATTGTTTCCCTACTAGGAACTGATATGTGGATTATGCTGATTTAGGTACCCCCAAGTGTTCCACAGGTATGACTAGTGCATACCTGCATTATCTGTTAAGCCCTCTGACTCTTGATCAGTCTTGTAGAAAAGCTGTAAACTGATTTACAGATATTGTGCAAATGATGTACACTATACAGTTTTATACTAACATGACTTTTTTCCATATTTATTACCACCAGAAAATACTATGCACATCAAATGCTTCTATGCAAGTAAATTTGCTCATCAACCAGCCTACCCCTCTCTCCTATGACACAGTACCACAGTAGCAAATGCAATCACTGTCTGAAGTTACAGTAATTCCTAGATGCAATATTTTCAGTATAGTTTGACAAAAACTAACATTCCTTGTGTAGCAAATGCTCACAGCAGTTCCAAGACATATGTTTATTAGATACTTAGTGTAATGTGCTTTGTCAATGGCCACATCCATACTAGTGTAATTGGGCACTGAACTCCACTGCTGGTTTTTCTGATGGGTGTGAGGAAGATGATGGGAATGTGTCCATGGATGTCTCCTGGTGTCAAAATAGCAACATTTATTAATAAACAGCAATATATTGGTTGTGGGCACTCTAGGCGAGGGTTGCTTCCATTCGTAATATTTTTGGTGGTGATAGAGGTGACAGGTGGATGTTCACAAACGCGCCAGCTGCTGCATCTGTAATTGCATTGGCATAACTTGAATCTGCTGCGTTGCCAGTGGCACTCCAGCCTTCCAGGACATTTTGCTGCAGCTGGAACAACTCACTGTGGGACTCAGTCATGCTGGCAACTGGGGGGTGTGGCAGGACAGATCAGTGCCCTGTCTCAGCAGACATCCCCAGCACCGACACTCTGGTGTGAATGGGCCAGCGTCCCTGGCCCTGCCCCAGTCATGGTGTTCAAGCCAGCAGCATCCAGGATAATGCCGACAGTGCATTATCACAAAGCACCCCAAGCAATGGCTCCAAAGACAGTGTCCTAAGATAATTAAGGCTGGATAGTTATGGCAGTGGAGTCACTCTGGCAGCTCCTGGGAAACTACGTGCATTATGACAGTGACTATTACAATGATTGTGATTGCAGTTACAACTCTGAACTGGTGGTGGTGGTGGTGGTAAGTAACACGGCTCTGTGTCACTCAAACATCTCAAGACAGATGATGGTGATGAGCGGGCTGCCGGTCCTTAAATGTGGCTTTCTTGCTGGTCTGCTGTTTTTCTTTCCCAGTAGGTCAGGGGAATATTCTGGTGTTGCTCAGCTGGCCTATCTGATCCAATTACTGCCTCGATGTTGGTGCCCTGGCTTGCAGTGAGCTGCTTCTTGTCATGTCTTCTCCTGTATGGTGAACTGGCTGTTGTCACAGCATTATCCTGTGTTACTGTACTCGGCACTCCACCGACCAATTATGCCACAGTATCATAGCACTGAACTGCACAACTGAGTGTAACACACACAGATTCAGGCTCCTAATACTCCTTCACTTTTTAACTATCTTTATTATTCCAAATTCCTAGCTTTAACTAATTTAATCACTCTCATCTTTCAACACACTATAGTTTGTTCAGTCCCCAATTCAAAAATTGTATTGCTTTCAGTTTTAGAGTAAACAGGAGTAGAAGTCAACTTCCTCATTAGTGTGGTTCCTGAACTCACATCTAGGTTTTTAATATGGGAATATGTAAAGTGTATTGTATACTCTTTACCAATAAGAACAGTAGTTAGGTTTTTAAAGTGAAGGTGTGCATCTTTCATAAACTTGTTCTATAGTGAAAAATTATACTCTTTGCAAAAATAATGTGTTGCTAATGCTTTATCAGGAATGATGATATTATTAGTTTTATATCTCAATATACTGAAAGCATATGAAGACTGATCAATTTGTAATACAGAATGGGCTTATCGTTGTTTTTTGAAAATGTTTTCATGGGATGCATCTTATCAGTGGAACATGATTCCACACATTTGCCAAAACACTCAAATCAAGTATTACCAAGGCACCACCTGATTTTCATCTGTAGGATGATTCTTCCTCTATGGACCTCCTTACTTCATTCAGATATATTTATTTAGCACAAACTGAACAGTCAACCAACAGCTTGAATGTATCTTTATCAACAACAAAATTTAATTTTACAACATTTATGAGACATCACATTTATTGTATGGATAATTGTTCATACAATAACATTGTTGTTGTTGTGGTCTTCAGTCCTGAGACTGGGTTGATGCAGCTCTCCATGCTACTCTATTCTGTGCAAGCTTCTTCATCTCCCAGTACCTACTGCAACTTACATCCTTCTGAATCTGCTTAGTGTGTTCATCTCTTGGTCTCCCTCTATGATTTTTACCCTCCACGCTGACCTCCAATGTTAAATTTGCGATCCCTTGGTGCCTCAAAACATGTCCTACCAACCGATCCTTTCTTTTAGTCAAGTTGTGCCACAAACTTCTCTTCTCCCCAATCCTATTCAATACCTCCTCATTAGTTACGTGATCTACCCACCTTATCTTCAGCATTCTTCTGTAGCACCACATTTCGAAAGCTTCTCTTCTCTTCTTGTCCAAACTAGTTATCGTCCATGTTTCACTTCCATACATGGCTACACTCCATACACATACTTTCAGAAACGACTTCCTGACACATAAATCTATACTCGATGTTAACAAATTTCTCTTCTTTAGAAATGCTTTCCTTGCCATTGCCAGTCTACATTTTATATCCTCCCTACTTCGACCATCATCAGTTATTTTGCTTCCCAGATAGCAAAACTCCTTTACTACTTTAAATGTCTCATTTCCTAACCTAATTTCCTAACCTAATTTGCTCAGCATCACCCGATATAATTCGACTACATTCCATTATCCTCATTTTGCTTTTGTTGATGTTCATCTTATATCCTCCTTTCAAGACACTGTCCATTCCGTTCAACTGCTCTTCCAAGTCCTTTGCTGTCTCTTACAGAATTACAATGTCATCGGCGAACCTCAAAGTTTTTACTTCTTCTCCATGAATTTTAATACCTACTCCGAATTTTTCTTTTGTTTCCTTTACTGCTTGCTCAATATACAGATTGAATAACATTGGGGAGAGGCTACAAACCTGTCTCACTCCTTTCCCAACCACTGCTTCCCTTTCATGCCCCTCGACTCTTATAACTGCCATCTGGTTTCTGTACAAATTGAAAATAGCTTTTCGCTCCCTGTATTTTACCGCTGCCACTTTCAGAATTTGAAAGAGAGTATTCCAGTTAACATTGTCAAAAGCTTTCTCTAAGTCTACAAATGCTAGAAACGTAAGTTTACCTTTTCTTAATCTTTCTTCTAAGATAAGTCGTAAGGTTAGTATTGCCTCACGTGTTCCAACATTTCTACGGAATCCAAACTGATCTTCCCCGAGGTCCGCTTCTACCAGATTTTCCATTCGTCTGTAAAGAATTCGTGTTAGTATTTTGCAGCTGTGACTTATTAAACTGATAGTTCGGTAATTTTCACACCTGTCAACACCTGCTTTCTTTGGGATCAGAATTATTATATTCTTCTTGAAGTCTGAAGGTATTTCGCCTGTCTCATACATCTTGCTCACCAGATGGTAGAGTTTTGTCATGACTCGCTCTCCCAAGGCCATCAGTAGTACTAACAGAATGTTGTCTATTCCCGGGGCCTTGTTTCGATTCAGGTTTTTCAGTGCTCTGTCAAACTCTTCATGCAGTATCGTATCTCCCATTTCGTCTTCATCTACATCCTCTTCCATTTCCATAATATTGTCCTCAAGTACATCGCCCTTTTATAAACCCTCTATATAATCCTTCCACCTTTCTGCCTTCCCTTCTTTGCTTAAGACTGGGTTGCCATCTGAGCTCTTGATATTCATACAAGTGGTTCTTTTCTCTCCAAAGGTCTCACTAATTTTCCTGTAGGCAGTATCTATCTTACCCCTAGTGAGACAAGCCTCTACATCCTTACATTTGTCCTCTAGCCATCCCTGCTTAGCCATTTTGCACTTCCTGTCGATCTCATTTTTGAGACGTTTGTATTCCTTTTTGCCTGCTTCATTTACTGCATTTTTATATTTTCTCCTTTCATCAATTAAATTCAATATTTCTTTTGTTACCCAAGGATTTCTATTAGCCTTCGTCTTTTTACCTACTTGATCGTCTGCTGCCTTCACTACTTCATCCCTCAGAGCTACCCATTCTTCTTCTACTGTATTTCTTTCCCCCATTCCTGTCAATTGTTCCCTTACGCTCTCCCTCAAACTCTCTACAACCTCTGGTTCTTTCAGTTCATCCAGCTCCCATCTCCTTAAATTCCCACATTTTTGCAGTTTCTTCAGTTCCAATCTGCAGTTTCAATCTGCAGTTCATAACCAATATATTGTGGTCAGAATCCACATCTGCCCCTGGAAATGTCTTAAATTTAAAACCTGGTTCCTAAATCTCTATCTTACCATTATATAATCTATCTGATACCTTTTAGTATCTCCAGGATTCTTCCAGGTACACAATAACATTACAGTACATAAATTTAACAAGATATCAGTCCTACTGGCACAACATTCATGTTCTTTAATTTAAATTTTTCATAATTAAAACTACTTTATTTCTACATGAGATGCTGCCTTTGTTATCAACAAATTCCATTATTATAACATGAAACACAATATTTTTTAACATTAACAGTGTTCCTAACAAGCCTAATCACACAGTTTGATGCTGGAATCACACCCAATGTAAAATAATCTCCACTAAACATTAACATTTTATTGCATTAATGAAGTGTTCATAATAGAGTTATGTGGTAACTGTTTCAAATAATAGCATCTCAGCACTGTGTTATACAATACCTAGTAGGTGACACATGTACTTTGAATTAATATAAATTTTGATAGAAGCTGTTTTTCTTGTAGAATTCCAGAAATTTCTTTTGAGCTGGCTTACGTTGGAGTGTGACAGACTAACTTTGACATTGCTTTTCCCTGGCATTCATCCACTGGTTGTTAGGAAAGTGTCATCTTTAACAAATCAATAACAGCAAGAAATCTGGCACCTCCCTTGTGCCTGATTTACAATGCAACACAACGTCTAGAGAACAACCTCATGTTAACAACTACAGCAGATTGATAGCAGCAGTGGATCAGTAAGAGAAATAAGTCACTGAAAGCATGGGGATGGCAATAGGAACATGGGTCTCCATTTACTTATCTCACGATGGTGGTCATGTTGTACATGCACCAGATTGTAGAACACATGCCACATGATAGCTTCGTGCCACAGTAAACAGCAACAGGTTCCTGGAAGCTCATAGGCCTATACATTCATATTACACTGGCTTGAAAAATATAAGGACAAAGCAAATTTTGCATGGTGTAACAGCCAAATAACATACCTCAGAGAAACTGTACATACAAATAATTATTTCAGTATTCTACAGAAGGCAACTGAAAGAGAAACTGACAAACAGAAATGATGCTTTCATTCAAAGAAAATAAGTACACTGAAGTGGCCATGATTTATGAACATCCTCTGGCCTACAAAAGACAGAACATGGTTCATAATAGGGTGTGTGATCAAGAATGAGAATGCATGATCTGCAATGTGCACCCATTTTGGCACAAGGTTGGTAAAGAGTTCCTGTGTACAGTGTTCCATTCCTCCTCCAGTGCAGCTAACAATAGCTAGATGCTCATTGGTGCATGTGGCCATGCTGCAACGCATCTCCCCAACATGTTCGATAGGGCCTAAGTCAGGGGAACATGCAGGATAGTCCATTCGTCAGATATCCTTGCATTCCAAGATCTCCGCATGCACTGTTCGGTGCAGTCAGTCGGTGAAGTCACAGCCGAATGCACTCCTGAAAAAGCAAACATTGGGAAGAAGTACTGTGTCACAGTGGTGTTGTCTGGTCAGTATACTGTGTTCAAAGATTTGAAGGCAGTATGCCCTTGCAACATTGTGCCTCTTACATCATGACAACTAGACTACCAAAATGATGATGTCAGGCAATGTTGGTGAGATGCATTAGTGCTCTCACCAAGAGGTCACACATATTGCATACAGGAACATTGTTGAACATGATCAATTTGGTGGTTGAGGTTTTAGGGCATCGACAGTGATAATGTTGCATGGGCATATTGCCTGCTAATCATTGAACACAGTTCACTTACAGGTCAACGTCTTTGTGGCACTACTCCTTCTATACCCCTGCCTTTCCAAGAGTGCATTTGGCCCTGACTTCATTTTTATGGAAGACACTGCAGGACTGCATCTAACAGCACAGGTGCAAGAGCTGTAGGTGTGAGAAGATATTTGACCAGTGGGATAGCTTGCCCATTCCCCTGCTTTAATTCCCATGTAGCATGGCTGGATGTGTTTGGGAGACATACTGCAGCGCATCCACATGCACAGTCAACTGTCCTGCAATTATCGACAATGCTGATGAATGGAAAGCTCTACCATAAGAACTACATACCAAATGTGGGGGCAGAATGCCACTACATTGCGGAGCACACATTGCCATCCATGGTGATCACAAGAGACGCGTGCAGCCTATTGTCATTTCTAAGAGTTCTGCTTGATTCTGAAAAAATCCTTTTCTTAAGATAACACATTTAATCTCCAACTAAAGTACATAACTTTACCTCATAACTGAACAGACACTTTACACCATAATGAGAACACAAGATTGATTCTTTAACTTAAGAACTTTCTCTTGCTCCTCCTTTTTTCTTGGGGGGGTGGGGCAGCGGGATGCACTGTCAATACCACACTGACTCCCAAGAGGAAGAAAAAAAAATTACATCACCAAAGATTATAAGCTATGGAATAAGCTACATGCAAAGAAAAAACAGTTAATTACTAGTATCTACAAAAACTGTTTTAGCCTTTCTCTTATCCTGCAAAATATGACTAGTGTGTGATAGTGCCCACCACCATCCCACAGAAATATGGGCTGAGGTAGTAAATAATCTGTAGCATACCCTGTAATCTAAGATACGTTGGTATGTGGCAATCTGTTTGTGTGGCTGAAAAGAGACTACCCCATAAATCAGTCTTTTAATTAGATTGCATTCAAAGTTTCCTCCTGTGAATGTACAAACCATTATGAATACAACAAAATATGCTGTAAGTGTGTTCCTTTACCTGCCATAGGCCTAGACAAAGAAACAGGATATACGGTAAGCATTTTCATGCAGCAAAGCAACTTACACAATATTAACAAAGGAATGGCATCCATCATAAGCATGTTCTTAAATAAACTAACAGATAATTGTTAATGATACATGCACAACATTACAGTACATCATATTATATTGACTACTTTTCTTGCCTGTCCTTTGTACACTCATGTGTTTTCATGTGTGTTGAGAGTCATCACAATTCTGACACTTGCAGTCAGTGGTAAATGCATTTTCCATAAGTTATGACTTTGGGCAAAAAACTTTCCAAAACATTACACATTTGATATTTAATTATACCCTGTGAGCCAAGATAATCTATAAAATATGCCACTCATAACAGAATGGTTTCATTGGCTGATTGTAACTTCAGTTGTCATTGGATAACTGTGAAATTGAGCAAATATCTTTGGAGTGGAATGCATTTTAGTCCAATGAAATAGGTACCCATTCCACCTGCAATCCTTTCACAACTGTACTTCTGGCTGACTCTAGCATTCACTGCTGCAATCACTGAAAGTTTCTTGTTATTGCTGGTGTTTCTAACGAATTTACAAGAATTGTGTGTGCATATTACTATACATTAAACCACATGCAACAAAAGAAAATAAGAAAATTTGAGTGCAGAAAACTACACTGAAACTTCATAGTTACAAAACTTGGTTTGAGGAATGAAGCACTTAAAAATCTCTCCATTAGGGTGCATAAACAGTGGAAACAATCAACTCTGTCCATTCACTGGGGCCCCTGTAAGGATCACAGGTTAATGTTTTGAGTACTCTTTATTGGCTTCCCTTCCATGTGATGGTGGACAGTTTTCAAATTCAAGAGTGAGGAATGTCTATGGTGCACTGGTATATTTATGACTTGGAGCCATTTTTGTAATCATATGATGTAATTGTTCCTACAAAGCACTTCTCATAGCTGGATAATGCGATAAATATTAACAAGCTGACAGTAAATATTACTCCAACTTGTAAAATCTGGGAATCTAATAACTTTTCCCCTGCATTTTTTTCTGTTGGTCCTATCATAATCATTATCCTCCCCCTTCTCCTACCATTAAGAGTTTTGACTTTCCAAACTCTACCACAGGTTTCAACGTCAATTTTCAAAATTATTCACATGGAAACCAAATTGTGTTCTTTCTCATGTTTAACCTGTACAGTAACGCATAACAAAACTGTTTTGCACCCTAAATGCCTTTGGGTTCATTTAGAAAAAGATTTGCCATTTTTAGGTCTGCTTTCAAAATGGTTTCACAATGTTTCATCACCTGAGTGGTGGGGAGAGTGTTGTAGCTGGAGCAAATCTTTTCTGGCTGGGGCTTTGGTCAAGTGAAAGATTTTTAGAATCATACCAAGGAATGTAGATTAGAATCTGCCATAACCTGCTTTGGTCATTTTCGACTGTTTTTCTTGTTTTGAGTCATGGGTGCAGCTTTTGTAAATGTGAAGTAATCTACTTATTTAAGTGATGTAAAATACTTTACAGCTGTTTGGGATAACTTGTTCATTCTTCAGTTGCAGAGATATAAGGTGAGTAACATCAAAATTTTTTAAAAATGTATCACATAAATCATGGACTCATCTGTCCACGTGTCATCAGTCATGGAAGATGATGAACATTGAAACAGGAGGTGTTCTTGTACCTTGCTGATATTTGCCAACTAAGTTTCTTTAACATTTAAATAATTTTCCTTCTTGAAAATGGAGATTTGTGTTCGAAGCATAGCAGGTATTTCAACATATTTTTGACTTGTAACTGATTTTTATATATTAATTCATAAAATGATATTGCTTATTTATTATTGGAGTATTGTGGATTGATAATGTAACACAGACCACCAAATACAATACTGATGTAATTTTCTCAAATATAAAACTTTTAAATTTTGATAGAATATTTGCCCTCAAAAGGCAAAGGTCCAGAACTCAATTCATCAAACAGTTTTAACCTGCTAGGATGTTTCATATCAGCACACACTTTGCTGTAGAGCTAAAAATATGTTCTATTGTAGTTTGATAAAGTTTCCGAATTTGTAAATTCTGAAAAAATTTTGTCAAAATATAATTTCCAAGTGTTCATCCAATGCAATAATCTAATTTAATTGGTTTGGCTTAAAACATTGACATTCACTTATGTGCTTTTGCAAACGAAATCGAATGTGGATGAATGTATCACAGAAAGTAAATCAGGATCTAGTTGTGAATAAAATGACAATGGTAGGCTTGATATAGATACTAAATTTGGTTTCCTGAAAGAAAAAAAATTGTGAGTATGATTTGCAAGATTAATTCCTCAAACTTCTGCAGAAACAGCATAGATTGATTGAGAACTCCATCTGAGCTGCACGGCTGGAGGTACATCTACATACTCAACAAGCCACTGCACAGTGCTTCGTAGAGGGTACATTATACCACTACTAGTAGTTCCATTTTCTGTTCCAGTCTAAGATATAGAGAGTGGAAAACAAATGATATATTTCTCCAAATCTGTTCTAAATACTCAAATATTGTGTCATAGCCCCTATATGAAATGTTTTTTGGCAGCAGTAGGATAGTTCTGCACTCAGCTTCAAATGCCAATTCTCTTAACTGTCATGTTCTTAGAAATGCATGTCTTCTTTCCTTCAGGGATTTCCATTTGAGTTCCCATAGCATGCCCGTAACACTTGCATGCTGATGAAACCTGCCAGTAACAAATCTAGCACCCTGCCTCTGAATTTCTTTGATGTCTTACTTCAGTCTGGCCTGGTGCAAATCCCATTCCCTCGAACAGTACTAAAGTGCAGGTAACACTAGAGTGCTATATGCAGTCTTCTTTACAGATGAACCACACTTCCTTAATTGCTCCCAATAATCCATGGCAGACCATTTGCCTTCCCTATTGCTATCTTCATAGGTACTGTGGGATGCTTGGACTTGCAAAGTCTGGTACCATTTGATGAGGACAGGAAGTAACCTTTTCATAGTAACAGCATTCTCGTTTCTCATGCTTTTTAGATAAATATCTGATGTTACAAACCTCTGGAACATGAAGTAATGAAAAATACTATGTCAAAAATTGTTACTATTAAGGTGCATTTATAAACATACAACATTAAAAATAGCACAAATACATGCAATGTATTCTACAGGGCATTTATTACGGGTTGTCTGTATGTTGGGGTGCAACTTACAACAGCTATGGTGACAGAGACCATACTGGATTTCAGTTATATGTTTCAGATGGTGAGAGGATTATGTGTGCCATCATTCTGAACTGTCTCTTTCTCAGAAATAAACATGTGAAATCTGTTTTGAGAAACCTTTATTAGTGTAGGAGTTATGAACTGTTAAAATTTGGGACAGTTGGCAAAGCCGGTATTGCAGTATGTGCTCAATAAGACCACCATTGTGCCAAACCTTCATTGCCAGTCATGCTGCACACATCACCAGATCTGTGGGTCCAGCTGTGAGACCAGGGCACCATGGTGGCCTTCTGATAAAATGCCTCCTATGTATCCTGTGACCTACAAACTGTTTTAGCCAAAAACAGTCTGACTTCAGTGGCATATTGGGGAGGTACACAGTCTCATTGGAAGGTGGTTGGGGTATCACCCTCTGATTCATCAGTGTTGGAAGCACATAACCATGGAACATATTAAGATACCTCACCCCATTCAAGGTTCCGCCAATAAACACTGGAACCATGATTTTTGTCCCAAATCCCACATAAAATCATCAATTTTTCACCACCAGCACTTTTCAAGAGGTCCATGCAAAAGGGAGTTTGCATCTGACAAGTAAAAAACATTTTCTTCTCCTTGTAACTAAAAAGTAACTTTGTCACTGAAAAACACCTGTCAAGTGAAGTTAGGATTCCTATTACACTGATCAAAAGCCTCTTCTACGAATTGCACCCGCCAATCAGGGTCACCCTCAGATCTGGTACTGAGACTGTAGCTTATCTGGTGTCAAAGTTTTAAGCTGCATGTGTTGTAAACACACCAATGGCACCTGTATGTTTCTGGGAGCCAGTTCATGCTGTGACTTGGACTATCCACAAATGGTGTCAAAATTTCTGTTGCCGACTCTTCATCAGTGGCTGTTCTTGGATGTCCAATGCATGGCTTGTCAAGTAACTTGGACACTGTCCTGTGTGAAATACCATTTCTCTTAGGATGCTGGGCATTGAAGAAGTCCGCATCAATCATTATGATACTTCATCCACCTCTCATTAACAAAATTTCACCATGACACACAGTAGGGACACAATGAATCACCTGCAACAAAAAGCAGAATTGACCACCTCCTAGCAGTTTCAAACTTGAACAGGCCATAACTCCTAGATACAGAGACAGCTGAAGAGAGACTTCACATGTGTGTTCTTGATAAAGGGGCATTTCAAAATGATGTGCTACATGAATGAAACCCTCAATACTAGGTACCCACACACAACTCTGAAACCTGATACTGCATATTTCACATAGACTCTATGGCAGAAAAAAAGGAAACTCACAGTGGCTGAAACCAACATACTGAACCATCAAATCCATGTTAGATAGGGTAAGCGAATGTTTGCATAACGAAGTCCACAGTAAAACAATGAAAACTCCGGCTCTTACAAGGGGAGGCCACCAATTGTGAAATTCAGATTCGATTCATACTGCGCATAATAAAAGCTCATGGCCAGAGGTGTAATGTGGCAAAGCACCAAGATGCACTTCTAAGCTGTTCTCGAGAAAATTGACAGTTAAAAGAAACCGTTGCGGTGAAATACTCCATACGATTAATAATTTTCTACAGCGTCGTGGCGCAGCGGTAAGCGCTCGGATTCATAATTGTCTTCATAGTGTTTACCACGTATACACTCCTGGAAATGGAAAAAAGAACACATTGACACCGGTGTGTCAGACCCACCATACTTGCTCCGGACACTGCGAGAGGGCTGTACAAGCAATGATCACACGCACGGCACAGCGGACACATCAGGAACCCAGGAACCGCGGTGTTGGCCGTGGAATGGCGCTAGCTGCGCAGCATTTGTGCACCGACGCCGTCAGTTGAGCATTGTTCAAAGTATATGAGGTACTGCTGTACTTCCTCCTCAGTAAACAGTTTCCCAGATACTACCATAACTTCAGAATTACATGGATAAAAGAAATGATAAAGTCACTATTTTGGTCATTTATTTATGTAGTCATAAATACCATATGCTCTTGGGATATTTTCATTGGTGTTACATGCACTTAATGTAAACTATGCAATCTGTTGTAAAATTGCTGAGACTCAGTGAACTTACGTTTGTGAGCAAACATAGTGGAAGGTGAGGAAACCATTGCGGGGGCGTGGGCACACACACACACACACACACACACACACACACACACACACACACACACACACACAGAGAGAGAGAGAGAGAGAGAGAGAGAGAGAGAGAGTTGCTACTCATTGACCAGCAGTTATTGTAGCCAGTTCAGTGTTAGTACCGACATAAGACACCATTTGTAATCGGCTGAAACCTCTGGTCATCACGGCATCCAGAAGCACCTGTTCCACATCCTGAACTTTCATATTCTGCATTTCTGCAACATTAGTTAGTGCTAGTGGTAAACTGTGCGCTCAACTGTCACTGTTCGTCCTCTCCTGAATACACTTCTCATCTTCCTTGTCTGGTGTCGATCACAACTGTTTGTAGCCTTTCCACGAGATGCCAAACTGTAACTCTGTGATTTGTAGTCTATTCCCACAACATATAATATGAATAATGCCAGATATAATTTGCAACCTTGGAATATATAGTATACATTTGTACTTGACGGAGCAGACCGAGAAACAACAAGGAATGTAGCCCACGCCCACGCCCACGCCCACGCCCACGCCCACGCGACACGCGACACGCGACGCGTGAAGGAGAATGTAACAATGTGGTGCATGCCCCCAGCAGCAGGCATGCCCTTGCACGACCTACACAACATCCGGGCACAGCTGGAAGCAGCAGCCACAGATGGTG
This sequence comes from Schistocerca serialis cubense, assembly GCF_023864345.2. Classification (NCBI taxonomy): domain Eukaryota; kingdom Metazoa; phylum Arthropoda; class Insecta; order Orthoptera; family Acrididae; genus Schistocerca; species Schistocerca serialis. The sequence goes on along the minus strand of NC_064644.1, from coordinate 622,327,978 downwards.
ACAGCAGTGTAGACCTGAATGGTAACATCACCAATGGCATACCCAGGTATCTAGGAGTGGCTCCAGGAGAGCATCCCACAGACAATAGATGCGATGGCCTCCAGGAACCTTGGTGAGGGTGTGGGATGGTGCTGACAGAGTGTGAAAAATTTCCATTCCTTGTCATGCCTACCATCTCCCCTGAAAATCATAATGTCACCAGTGGTACATTAGGATATGGAATAAGTGAGTGTGTGTGTGTGTGTGTGTGTGTGTGTGTGTGTGTGTGTGTGTGTGTGCGTGTGTGTATGAGTGATTTAGTACACACACACACACACACACACACACACACACACACACACACACACACACAGAGAGAGAGAGAGAGAGAGAGAGAGAGAGAGAGAGAGAGAGAGAGAGAGAGAGAGAGAGAGAGAGAGTTGCTACTCATAGGTAGTCTATTCCCACAACATATAATATGAATAATGCCAGATATAATTTGCAACCTTGGAATATATAGTATACGCATTTGTACTTACGCTCTGCTCCGTCACATACAAGTACAGTGCCGATGGGTCAGTACCTAACTGCTCACACCCTAATGTCTTCCATTAACAGTTGTGGATGACTTGTGCAGTTATCATAGGGGACACACTTCATAATTCACACATGGGATTTCACCCCTGCAACTGTCACTGTTCGTCCTCTCCTGAATACACTTCTCATCTTCCTTGTCTGGTGTCGATCACAACTGTTTGTAGCCTTTCCACGAGATGCCAAACTGTAACTCTGTGATTTGTGATTTGTGTGCCAATAACAAGAAAATGATGAATTAATCAATAAAAAAAAACAAGAGTATCATAAAGGGAATCAAACTGGGTTTTAGGACTAATTATTTCATGTTTCATTGATTTGTATCTGCATTTTGCAAAAGCTTGATGATTACTCTTTTGATATCATCACCTTATTTTCGACAGAACTGTTCCAGTTTCCCATTGTCACTATTTACAATTTATTCTAAAAAGGTTTGAACTTTAGATAAATCCTTCCAATTGCAATATATTTGAAAGTAAGAATATCACCCTGTTCAGAAAATTTCAGGCTGCAACTTTATCAACACAGATTTTAAAAATGTGATCGAATAAAAATGGGATGCTTGAAATCGTATCTTCATTAATAACTTTTTAAGCATTTAAATTTATGAGATTTTTTTTTCTGAAACAAGAACAGCAGGTCTTTCAAACTGACAAGGTTGTTGGATATTAGGCTTCAATTCTGACCAGTCTATTTTTGGTTAGCAGTAAATTTGTTATTGGATTGGGCTGTTTTGTTTAAGGGGAAAAAACAACTGGGGTCATACACGCCCAAGTCAAAACCAAAGAACCTGAAGACAGAGAGGAGTCAAAAAATGAATACACATCAATCCCAATCAATGTAAGAGAAGTCAGATAAAAATAGGGACTTGGAGAAAGGTCTATAAAGTACACCAAAGAGAAACAGAGGTCAAGAACTAAAAATTAAATGGCCTTCACCATAAAAACTAAAATGAGGTCGACAACTTGGCAAGTAACTCAGATGGCAAACCCAAGTGGAAATGTAAACAGTTAAAATAAATGGGAATTCCATCAGGAAATGGCAGACACTTAAAACTTGGGTGCAACAACTGCAATAGATGGCAAAATTGCCGAGAAAAAGGAAGCTGGAGGTGCCCAACAGGATACAGGCCATTATAGGGTTAATGGTGATGGCAAAGAGGATGACACTCGTGATAGAACACTGAGGCACACCAGTTTCCTGGATAAAGGTGTCTGACAAGGCAGAACCCACACGCACCTTGAAAACTTTGTCTTTTAAAAATTCCTGAAGGAGATGGGGCAGGGGGCCACTGGAGCCCCATGTGTAAAGAGTTAAGAGGATACCAGTTCTCCGGTAGTTGTTGTAGGCATTCTTCAAATCAAAAAATATGGCAACAGTCGGGTACTTCCACAGAAAACCATTCATGGCATGGGTGGACAAAGTAAGTAGATTGTCAACGGCAGAACGGCATGCTCGAAGTCCACACTGTGCAGTCATTAGAATGTATGATTCATGCTCAGCTGGTATGCTGGCTTGAATCTCGCAAATTACTATCATGGGGCAGTAGTTGGAAGGATGGTTTTTGTCCTTACTGGCCTTAGGTATGAGTATGACAGTGGCTTCACACCAACATCTGGGAAATGCGCCCTCTGCCAGATGTGGTTGTACGTTTGAACGAAAAAGTACTTGCCCCCACCACAGAAAGGTTCTGCAACATCTGCAATGTCTGGCCCTGCGGAGAAGGATTGGGATGAACTGAGAGCATGATCCCCCATAGTAAAGCCGACATTGTGGCACTCATGATTCTGAGAAGAGAAAGGTATTGCCAGGCCACCTCCACCCATTTCCGATGGAGGAAGGCAGGGTGATAGTGGGAAGATCTCGAAATTTCAGCAAAATGGGGACCCAAGATATTGGAGATAGTAGCAGGCATTCTCATTGTAGACCCTATTGCTGTTAGTCTGGAAATTGGCAAATGGATCTTGGTCCCAGAGAGCTGTCAGAGGTTGGTCCACACAACAGAGGCAGGGGTAGAACTGTTAAAAGAACTAGTACATGAAATCCAGCTAGCTTTTTTAATATCCCAAAGAACACAACAACACTGCACATACATCTGATTATAATGAATGCCACTGTACTCATAGGATGACAATTAATAATTCAGAGAGCACGTGTCAGCACATGAATTGCATTGACACATACCTCAGACCACCAATGGACTGGGACAAGGTGTGGTAAAGAGGAGGTGAGAGGAATGGAACATTCTTACAGCAGCCTTAGTAAGCTCCCACTTGGGTGTGCACGTAGGTACGATAGGATTCAGTAATGGATGGCACATGGGAAATGGTTGCCTGAGTAGGTTTCAGAAAGTACAGACCATTCAAGATGATGGGCAAGCTGGGCAGTGCACAAGGATACATTCAAATGGGAATAGGTGTGTGAGGAATCAGAAAGGAATGTGGGTGCTCCAGTCTTCATTTTGTTTTATTTATTTATTTATTTTTGATTATGGTTTTAGGGTGCAAAACAACCATTGTAAAAAAGTACCCATTCTGTGGCTTATTGGAGGATAAAAACAAGAATCTAAATCAAGAGGAATTGGAGGGAAACTGAAGCAGAAGGGGAAACTGAAAACAGAAGGAGACCTGAGAAAAGTGCTATTGAAGGGGGGGTTGTTTTTCCTGAAGAGAGCTTCAAATGACTGACGTCATCTCATTAACATTTATAGACTCAAGGACAGGATCGGTGGAGTGCACATCATCTGCTAAAACAGAATATATATCAGGCGACAAATGTAAACAGGTGCATAGCAGATTAAAGTAGCACCACTGAAGTAAAAGGTATCTCACCATCCATGATTGAGTAGGGACAAAGCGGGAGAGGAGCACCACTCAAAAGATGTCAGTAGCTAAAAAGACAGTGCCCAATCTGGAGTCTAGTTAAAATTACCTCCTCCCAATGACGAGGCTGCAAGGAAGAGGTACAAGAACAGAGAAGAGGTTTAATGTCCCATAATTTATTATCCTGGAGTGCGGACCAGTGTGTGCACCATAAAAGAGCAACACGATGACATAAAATGCTCTGTAGATTGGCAAAGGGAACCATGCGAACAGTGGGCCAAGGGAGAGAGACTGCAGCCTTTGCCGCTACATCGGCTGCCTCATTTCCACGTATACCAACATACTCTGGGATCCAGAGGAATGCCACATAGGTGCCCTCCAAGTAGTGCAAGTGGAGGCAGTCCTGAGTCTGGTGGACGGGAGGGTGAATGGGATAAAGGGCTTGGAAGTTGAGAAGAGAGCTGAGAAAATCCAAGTATATAATATTCTGTATTCCTAGATGGTGACGAATTTATTGGACAGCATGGTGAACAGCATAAAGCTCCGCAGTAAAAACTGAACACTTGTCAGGAAGCAGAAATCTAATCAGGGTGTCACCAAGAATATAGGCACTCCTGACACCAAATGTGGTCTTGGAGCCGTCATTGTAAATAAATGTGGCATCCTCTATTTGTGTGCCTAGAGCAGCAAATGCCCGATGATAAACTATAGGGGGGGTAATATCATTGGGAAGCTGAAAAAGGTCATGGAGGAGGCAGGTCTGGGGGTGAAGCCAAGGTTGTGTCGTACCCCCATTTCTGTAGAAAATTTTAGGAAATTGGAAGGAGAGTAAATGTAGCAGTTGACAGAAGTGGACTCCCGGTGGTGGTAGTAAAGAGGAAGGGCTGCCTGCATACTCTAAATCCAAGGAGATATCTAAAAAATGGCATAGGTCAGATGAGCAGGTATGGAAGACAAATGACAAGGGCAATGACTCAGAAGGACAGCTCGCCGAGTTGACAGCAGATGTTCAGTAGTCTCAGAGTAAAGGCTCTCCACAGGGCTAGTGTAAAAAGCTCCAGACACTAAATGCAATCCATGGTGGTGGACAGAGTCTAGATGCCAAAGAATAGATGGCTGTGCACAGCCATAAACTATGCTTCCATAGTCCAATTTCGAATGCATTTAGGCATGATAGAGACGAAGGAGGACCACTCGGTCAACTCTCAGGAGATACCACTCAGAACACGGAGGATGTGAGGGATTGCAGACAGCAATCCAAATGATATGACACAGCAGTTTTCTGTCAAACTTAAGTCCCAAGAATTTGGCGATGTCCCCAAATGGAAGGTCAACAGGGCGTAGATGTAGGGAAGGCATATAATACTCCGTACGATGCCAATAATTTACACAGAATGTCTTACTGCGAGAAAATTGGAAGTCGGTTTCAATGCTTCATGAGTGGAGGCGATCGAGACATCCTTGAAGATGTTGTTCAAGAAGGCTGATCCATTGAGAGCTGTAGTAAATTGCAAAAGCATCGACAAAGAGGGAGCCCAAGACATCAGGAAGAAGATAATCCATAATTGGATTTATGGCTTTGGCAAACAGTACAACACTTAGCATAGAGCCATGGGGCACCCCGTTTTCTTGGAAGAAAGTGCGGTATAGAGAAATGTTCACCTGCACCTTAAATGTGCACTCTGACATAAATTCATGGATGAAAAGGGATGGCCAGCCTCGAAAGCCAGAAGAGCACAGTATGCAGAGGATGCCTGTTTTTCAACAGGTATCATAAACCCTCTGTAGATCAATAAATATTGTTACTGTTTGGCGTTTCCTGAGAAATTCGTTCATGATGTAAGTGATGAGAGCAAAAATATGGTCAATTGCAGAACAATGCTTTCAGGAACAGCATTGGGCAGGTGTTAAAAGGTTTTGGGACCCCAGCCACCAGCCTAAATGGTAATCTACCATATGCTCCAAAATCTTACATACACTACTCGTGAGAGAGATTGGGCGATAGATAGAGGGGAAATGCTTTTACTTTCAAGGTTTTGGAACAGGAATAATGATAGCTTCCAGCCAACTTCTGGGAAAGGTACTGTCAACCTGAAGTCGGTTATAAAGGTGAAGGAGGTAGCACAAACTAGGGTATGATAGGTGCAGCAACATTAGGACATGAATAGCATCCAGTTCCAGAGCAGCGGGGAGGAGGAGAATGCATGTATGAGTTCCGGTGTAGAATAAAAGGCTTTGTAGCTTTCATGATTTTCATATAAAAAAGTAAGAGGTCACTATTCTGCTACCAAATTCTTTGAGAGAAAGGCTGGTGAGTAATTAGAAAAGTTTGAAATATGAGCAAAGTATTGACACAATGAGTTAGAGATTACGACTGTGTCTACCAAGGTATCCTGCGCGACAGTTAGTTGAGAGATCCGGAACTAACTGGATGTTCCAGATAGCCGTCAGAATCTCTCATTGACTTTTGACAGCTGCTTTCATTTCACATAATTTCTGTTTGACAGCAGGACAGAGACTATGTTTAAAATGACTGTGCAAAAGTCTCTGCTTTCTCAGCGACTTCCTAACATGTTTATTGAACCAAGATGGATCCTTTCGCACTCCTATATTTTTTCTAGGCACATATTTCTCTAGCACATGGTGGACAATACATTTAAATTCTGACCAAAGATGCTCAATATCTTTGTGTCCTGTGGTGAATGCTTGGAGCTGATTATGAAGATATTCATTAATGACACTTTTATTTGCTTTCCCAAAAAAGAAGTCTCTATGCTGTTTCTATGTTTTTTTGTTTTTTTTTTGTTTTTTTGTGTTTTTTTTGCAACTTCCACTGACATAAAAGCCACAACGAATTTATGGTCATTAATACCTTCTTCTAGATTAACTTCCTCAAAAAGATCAGTTCTGTTTGTTGCCAAGGTATCTAATAAGTTCCCGTCTCAAGTTGGTTTTCTAATCAACTGCTCAAGGTTTTATGTTGAGAGGGCACTTAGAATAATTTCACACAAGTCTTTGCTTCTGCCCCTGTGATAAACATGTAATTTTCTGTCAATAGACACCAGATTAAAGTGTCCACCTAAAACTAATGGATAATTTGGATATTTATTTCCTATATGCTCAAGATTTTCCCTGAAATTTTCTGCAACATTTGTTGTGGATGCTGGTGGTCTATAAAAACATCCTAATACAATAGTCACTCCTTGTCTGATTGACAGCTTTATCCAGGCTATTTCAGTCTGACTCAGTATTGATCTCAACTGCATTTAAACAGCTTTTAACTACAATGAACACACCACCTCCATAGCATCAGTCCTATCCTTCCTAAGCATTGTCCAATCTGAGTTCAAAATTTCACTGCTATTTATGTCTGGATTCACCTAGCTTTCGGTACCTAATACAATATTGGCATTTCTACTGATTATTTCAGAGAGTATTACGGGGATCTTGCTACAGACACTTAAGCAATTTACCAACATTAGATTTAGCGTATTTAAATCTTTTGGAATGACCTGTTTACGCCAACTAACAAATTTTACAGTTGGCACTCCTGCATCAGTGTTATGAACTGGTAATTTTTCAGGCCAACGATTTGTTTCCCATGGGAAGGAACCAATTCCAAAAACCTCCATGTGCATGCCACAAGTATTGTGCTACCCGTGTAGCTGATTCCTGTGTGTAGTGCACCCCTGATCTATCAAGGGGAGTCCTACAATCGTCCACCCCATAGCGTAGGTCAAGGAATCTACAACAATTTTCATCACAGAGGCGACATAGCCTCCGGTTTGATTCTCCACTCCACTCCAAACCGGAGGACTTCAGTCCACCCTGTGTACAATGGTGCAAATCATCAGCTCGGCTTCCACTCTTCGAAAGATGGAGAGCTCCTACACCAATTTAGCTAGCTTTTGAAAGGACCCAAGGATTTCCTCGGAACCCTGATGACTGGCACCGTTGGTGCCAACACGTGCAACAATCTGTAGGTGTCTGCACCTCACACACTCGATAGCCACTGGAAGAGCCTCTTCCACATTCTGGACAAGGCCCCCCCTGCAAGCACATTGAGTAAATGTTGGACTTCTTCCCCACCCTAGCTGCTATGTTCCTGAGGAGCAACACGACCAGCATAATTTTGGAGCTCCCAATAACTAACAAACCCCTATCCCCACGTGACCATCTTGATCTTGCCGAAGGAGTGGCCACTATCCTGGCAAAAGATGCATTCTGATCCAGCTCAGCGAACACCCCCCCCCCCCACCCCCCCCCCCCCACCTCTACCCAACAAGCATCAGATGGCACACGGAATCTATTAGCAAAGTGCACGGAATTTGGCAGGACCCTGCATCCCCTGTGCAGCCTTCACCTCGAGGCAAGATAGGTAGACACAGTTCGCCATCCACACTGAAGTGAGTGAAGTGAGAGCTGGCCAGCTGGCTCAGTCGCACCTGAGGTCGGCTCAATGACATCCCCCCCTGCACATCTAGTACAGCAGAGGTTGCCCAGGGCACCCCATTCCCACCCACAGCACGAGGTGGCACTACAGACCCTGTCGACTGTGGCCACGAGGTCCACAAAAATGTCGGCTCTCTCGTGCTATCAGTCTGTGAAGTCCAATGCAGAGAAACAGTTGGCAGTGCGTACTACCGACACGGGGGCCGGCCGGGCCGAGGCATCACGTGGCGACACAGTCTAAGAGGATCTTCGAGTCAGCAAAGGAGAAGACCGCATGCCTCTGTTGGACTACTTCGAGCCTCACCAGTTAGCAGAGGAAGTCAAGAGTGGTGTTTGGCTGGAGGGAAAAGGAAGTTTTGACGGGAGTTCTCCTCCCGTCCTTTCCGGTCTGCCAGTTGTGTAGCAAGCGGCTTTGCCTCTCGAGGCGAGAATCTGATCGTGCGTCGCACAGCCGGACAGGGTGATGGTAATGTTACCTCGACACTGGGCAATTTCACAAACTCAGATTGTATTTGAGGTCGCACTTCTGCATGGCCATGTCCTTCGTGAACAAGGGATAATAAGAACAGAACTAAAAGTGCCAGATGGGAGAACGTAGGGTTTGTGACTAACCAATAACTTGAGCCATTGCATTTGTCCACCTCCTTCTCTGCTCTGTATCAGGCAGCCCTGTGTTCATCCCTAACATTTGGCTGGGTGTCAGAAAGATGTTCCGGTGTCGTTGAAATGATGACACTGATAGCAGTGCATCAGGTTTGGAATGTACAGTCAGACTGTAATAAATTCATAGCCTGCCCTGATCTCAGACTGAAGCACCACTCTATCAAAGGTGAGAATAATAGCACTTGAGGGCACTAAGGAGGAATCTACCTTTAACCTCATCTGACGGACGGGAATGACACCCTGATCAGAGAGGTAAGACCGGATTTTGACCTCGATCGGACTGTCGAGTGGCCTAGTATAAATAACACCGCTGGAAGAATTCAGAGTTCCGTGGGCCTCGGCGTGAACTGGATAGCCGCGGAAAAGTGAGGCAGTGAGCAATTGTCATGCTCGAGAATCAGAAGTAGTCTACAAGAGCCAAGCACCATTCCACAAATGAAAGCAGGATTTTACAGGTTCGGTTAATGGCATTGAGACCTTTCTGAATAATACATGGATTTGTCATTGCAGATGCCCAACACTTCAGTATGTGAGACCATGAGGAACCATGTTGCACCTGGAAGGGTCTTTGAATCTTTAGTCTCATTCCATTTATGTTCTGTAGACGTCGATTTTGAAGACCATTGGCTCACTGCCAGAGAATCGCCACGATTGCCAGCATCTCCGTTTGTGCACTCGTCCCGACTGTGGGACCGCTTCAGGAGGGGCTGCACCCCCGAAGTTGACTGACTCCTCATGTCACACCTCCAAAACACCTGACAGATGGATAAATTGGCAATTTGGAAGGTAGCTGCTCAGGCAATCACACCTGTCTGGGCCCGATCTGTACCCAGTGGTATGTACGAACCCTACCTGTCGACCTAGGGCTGGGAATTATGCATTACCCAGTCACCTGTAATGTGTAAGATGTGGTTGGGGTGGGGGGTGGGGGGGGGGGGGGGAGGGGAGGGGGAGCCTTCAGGAGCACACAGGGAGGAGGAAGATGAAAAAGTGTGACCTCAAACGCCAAAGCGGAGAAACGGGAAGAGAAGGGGTGAGGATAATCAGATGGTAGCTGTCGAGGGAAGTTGAGTTCTTCCCAAGATTAAGGACAAGAATAACTATACCGTCTGGCCATTGTGATGGGAAAGCACCCGTAAGCCAAATGTCATTGGAAACCCTGAGGAGATGTTGCCTCTGGGGAACAACCACGTCTCGGATTATCTAACTGTGGACGGAATCCAAGTCTTGGGGCCATGTCTCTTTAAGAGGTAAGAGCCTGAAATAATTCTCATTCACTATAGGGTTCATTATAAGGCTCAACATGCTGCGGGTTGAAACAGATGGGGGTCTGTTAAACATGGCATTTCTGCTGGAGAAATGTAACAGGATAGGAAGAGGACGCCGATGCCACTGTGAAGTGCATCGCGAGGTGTTCTGCGAGGACCGATTGATCATTCCACAGGGCATCTTGGAGGATAAGACCCTGCAGAGTTGACTGACACTGGTGGCTCAGGAGGCTACGGAGCACAGACAAAACCTGCAACAGAGAGAGGTATGTCCCCAGGGAAGAAACAAAGTGCTCCCAGTATTCCTTTTTACTCTGCTTGATAAGGTAATGAGCTTTGTTTTGAAGACTATGAGAAGAAAAGATGAAAACTGACCAAAAGTGGCACAATACATTTTTAGGACAAGGGATGGATATCAATTACATTGTGAGTGATAAAGGAATTTATGAGCAAGTTATTGCTTGTTGCAATGAACGAAGAAATCATGTATGATAAGCTACCAACAGTTATTTCGACTCTTTGTAATTAATGGAAAAAATCATCCACTATCAGTTTCTTGTTAGTATTTGGCAACTGTTAGACAGTGCTTGTAGATGTCATATAAATTGGTTTACCATTATTGGTTTGTCATGGTTTTTGTACTAACAAGGGGAGGCCACCAATTGTGAAATACAGATTCGATTCATACTGCGCATAATAAAAGCTCATGGCCAGAGGTGTAATGTGGCAAAGCACCAAGATGCACTTCTCAGCCATTGTTGAGAAAACGACAGTTAAAAGAAACCGTTGTGATGAAATACTCTCTATGATTAATAATTTTCTACAGCGTCGTGGCGCAGTGGTAAGTGCTCGGGTTCGTAATCCAAAGGTCGCCGGATCGAATCTCGTGCCACGCAACTATTATTTGTTTCTTGTAATTCAAATGTGCACCCCCCCCCCCCCCCACCACACACACACACACACACACACACACAGGGTGAGGTATGAGCAGTGGCAACTTGAAATTTGCAGAGGTGGAGGCCTGGTGGGTAACGGGAAGAGAGGATACACTGAAGGGCAAGTTCCCATTTCCGGAGTTCTGACAGGTTGGTGTTAGTGGGAAGTATCCAGATAACCCGGACGGTGTAACACTGTGCCAAGATGTGCTGGCCGTGCACCAAGGCATGTTCAGCCGCAGGGCTATCCCCATTACCAACAAACACTGTCTGCCTGTGACCATTCATGCAAATGGACAGTTTGTTGCTGGTCATTCCCACATAGAAAGCTTCACAGTGTAGGCAGGTCAGTTGGTAAATCACGTGGGTGCTTTCACATGTGGCTCTGCCTTTGATTGTGTACACCTTCCGGGTTACAGGACCGGAGTAGGTGGTGGTGGGAGGGTGCATGGGACAGGTTTTTCACTGGGGGTAGTTACAAGCGTAGGAGCCAGAGGGTAGGGAAGGTGGTTTGGGGATTTCATAGGGATGAACCAAGAGGTTACGAAGGTTAGGTGGACGGCGGAAAGACATTCTTGGTGGAGTGGGGAGGATTTCATGAAGGATGGATCCCATTTTAGGGCAGGATTTGAGGAAGTCATATCCCTGCTGGAGAGCCACATTCAGAGTCTGATCGAGTCGCGGAAAGTATCCTGTCACAAGTGGAGCACTTTTGGGGTTCTTCTGTGGGAGGTTCTGGGTTTGAGGGGATGAGGAAGTGGCTCTGGTAATTTGCTTCTGAACCAGGTCAGGAGGGTAGTTGTGGGATGTGAAAGCTGTTTTCATGTTGTTGGTGTAATGGCAATCAGTTGCAACAATTATGCATATAATAAGTTGTTGAAAGTCGTTTGTTGTGGAAAAATAATACTCGAAATAAAATACAATATCACAAATAATATTAAAGTGGATACAATCTATTGAAAAGTTTGGTATACACTCGCACATAATTAACAATTAGTGACCAGAAGTAGCTGGAGTATCGCATGAACCTGAGTGATAGTTATCATAGAAACATGGAAAGCAGAAAACAGCACAACATCGAGCACATCTGATAAACGATGCGTTTTTACAAGAACAATTTTTTTTTTAATTATCTGTTGGGGTACACACCTGATTGACATTATGAAAAACTGTTCTATCATTCGTCAGGTTTGATGCATACCATGTGTATCGTATCATATTGGAAAAACTCGGAGAAGACAATTGGTGGTGGACGATGGATTGGATTTTTGTACAATCCTCTCTGGAGTTGATGTCACGGTTTTGCTCGATTAAAAAAGCACAATTTTGAAGGCACTTGATAAAATTTTTTATCTGTCGGTAAAAATACACATCACACGGTTGGACGAGAGGAGTGCACTTTGGTGGAATGACTTTTATAGTGCTTCTTATCATCCTGGAACATCTCATTGTATAGTGCTGGGTTCGTTTGCCCACCCCAATAGTTGATCAGAAGGAGAAATTCTTTCTTTTGTACGTATGGTTGCAAAGCATTATGCAAGAAGTCCACGAACAAACCCTTTGTTAGTTTACTGGATTTGGAGGATGTAATAACAACCTTGGTATACTTCTTGGCGTACTCATCGACTGTCTTCTGTACTCTGGGTCCAAATGTACCTGTGGACTCTTGGAGGCACATGAAAACAAGAGGCAAGACTCGCCCAGACATTGTGATTGAATATTGTGCCGTATACGAATGCGTCACCTTGTTCATGTCCTCTCAGGCTACCAGAACAGCCTTTAAACTTTTTCGGCAAGAGTTCTGTTGAACGTGGACTGGTACTGGCACACTGACTAACAAAATAAAAAAATATCGTTTATATAAGAAATATCAGATTATCATATTCTATCATCATGTCATATGACATTTGTGAACAGCTCTTTACATAACTGTTTGATCAGTATTAATAATGAAATCTTTGTCAAAGTTAGTTATCAACGTTCGCAGCTGGATCCAAAATGTGTCCGCTGCGGCCAAAATTTCGTCTTGGGTAGCCATCTCTTTCCGGGAAACAAATTTTGTGATTTTCCGTTGCCGAATCCCATGCTTCTTTTTAAATTCGGTGACCCATGTTTTTGAAGCTTTGAAGTTGAAATCTGGGAACTGACTTGCAGCGCCCAAGGCCCACTGCTGCAGGTTTCTGGTAGTAACTTGCTGGAAGTTTTGTCGAGCTTCTACGAAGCAATCATGCACCCATGAATCGATGGTACAATATTTATCAAATTTGCTACCGCCATGTTTGATTTGCTCTTCCCACCTGGATAAATAGCACATATTTGTCAAACAAGAGCACCCCTTTTTGTAGAGTTTCGAGACTCTAGCCTAGATGTTCTTCGGCCAGATTGACAGCTCTAATTTTGTAATCCAGAGAAATATAGTCGTACCCTTTTTTTTTCTTCTCATCTGGCTTGTATTCGTCTGATGATTCGTTGGCAATGGGACTCGTTTTAACGTCTTCATAGGCATTATTATCGTTGATTTCATTAATGTCTGTAAGTTCCTCATCATGAACGAGGGTTTTTTTGGCGAGCATTTGCAGCGTATTCTGGAACATTTCTTCCCCAATTGCCATGGCTTTTTCGTTGACTGATGATGACGATTCTGCTGAGATGCGATTCCTGTTATGAAGGAGGCTTTCAAAATACACCAACACATCTTTCAATTGTTGTTTCGCCACTTCGCTGTTTATAGAATCTTTTTTGATCACATCACTATCATGCGAAGGGCCCGCATCGCTCTTCAATTGTACGGCTTCCATTTTTCCACTTGTTTAACAGGGTGTACCAAAGCACTCACATACGCACTGATTTTCAACAAAGTTTTAAGTTGCGCTAGGGACTGCATGTACCTTTTGAAGTTAGCTGCTGTTATGCGGCGGCTCATTTTGGCCCATTCAACATCTGTCCTTCAAGTGTAACAATGGAGTTTACATTTCATACCTGCCACAGCAAATGTGTGTTCATGGGGTCTCTATTCTAATCTGAACGTTTAACTTTCACTATAAATATTCATTTTGGAATATCCGTTAACTACACTCCTGGAAATTGAAATAAGAACACCGTGAATTCATTGTCCCAGGAAGGGGAAACTTTATTGACACATTCCTGGGGTCAGATACATCACATGATCACACTGACAGAACCACAGGCACATAGACACAGGCAACAGAACATGCACAATGTCGGCACTAGTACAGTGTATATCCACCTTTCGCAGCAATGCAGGCTGCTATTCTCCCATGGAGATGATCGTAGAGATGCTGGATGTAGTCCTGTGGAACGGCTTGCCATGCCATTTCCACCTGGCGCCTCAGTTGGACCAGCGTTCGTGCTGGACGTGCAGACCGCGTGAGACGACGCTTCATCCAGTCCCAAACATGCTCAATGGGGGACAGATCCGGAGGTCTTGCTGGCCAGGGTAGTTGACTTACACCTTCTAGAGAACGTTGGGTGGCACGGGATACATGCGGACGTGCATTGTTCTGTTGGAACAGCATGTTCCCTTGCTGGTCTAGGAATGGTAGAACGATGAGTTCGATGACGGTTTGGATGTACCGTGCACTATTCAGTGTCCCCTTGACGATCACCAGTGGTGTACGGCCAGTGTAGGAGATCGCTCCCCACACCATGATGCCGGGTGTTGGCCCTGTGTGCCTCGGTTGTATGCAGTCCTGATTGTGGCTCTCACCTGCACGGCGCCAAACATGCATACGACCATCATTGGCACCAAGGCAGAAGCGACTCTCATCGCTGAAGACAACACGTCTCCATTCGTCCCTCCATTCATGCCTGTCGCGACACCACTGGAGGCGGGCTGCACGATGTTGGGGCGTGAGCGGAAGACGGCCTAATGGTGTGCGGGACCGTAGCCCTGCTTCATGGAGACGGTTGCGAATGGTCCTCGCCGATACCCCAGGAGCAACAGTGTCCCTAATTTGCTGGGAAGTGGCAGTGCGGTCCCCTACGGCACTGCGTAGGATCCTACGGTCTTGGCGTGCATCCGTGCGTCGCTGCGGTCCGGTCCCAGGTCGACGGGCACGTGCACCTTCCGCCGACCACTGGCGACAACATCGATGTACTGTGGAGACCTCACGCCCCATGTGTTGAGCAATTCGGCGGTACGTCCACCCGGCCTCCCGCATGCCCACTATACGCCCTCGCTCAAAGTCCGTCAACTGCACGTACGGTTCACGTCCACGCTGTCGCGGCATGCTACCAGTGTTAAAGACTGCGATGGAGCTCCATATGCCACGGCAAACTGGCTGACACTGACGGCGTCGGTGCACAAATGCTGCGCAGCTAGCGCCATTCCACGGCCAACACCGCGGTTCCTGGGTTCCTGATGTGTCCGCTGTGCCGTGCGTGTGATCATTGCTTGTACAGCCCTCTCGCAGTGTCCGGAGCAAGTATGGTGGGTCTGACACACCGGTGTCAATGTGTTCTTTTTTCCATTTCCAGGAGTGTATACGTGGTAAACACTATGAAGACAATTATGAATCCGAGCGCTTACCGCTGCGCCACGACGCTGTAGAAAATTATTAATCGTATGGAGTATTTCACCGCAACGGTTTCTTTTAACTGTCAATTTTCTCGAGAACAGCTTAGAAGTGCATCTTGGTGCTTTGCCACATTACACCTCTGGCCATGAGCTTTTATTATGCGCAGTATGAATCGAATCTGAATTTCACAATTGGTGGCCTCCCCTTGTAAGTGCCGGAGTTTTCATTGTTTTACTGTGGACTTCGTTATGCAAACATTCGCTTACCCTATCTAACATGGATTTGATGGTTCAGTATGTTGGTTTCAGCCACTGTGAGTTTCCTTTTTTTCTGCCATAGAGTCTATGTGAAATATGCAGTATCAGGTTTCAGAGTTGTGTGTGGGTACCTAGTATTGAGGGTTTCATTCATGTAGCACATCATTTTGAAATGCCCCTTTATCAAGAACACACATGTGAAGTCTCTCTTCAGCTGTCTCTGTATCTAGGAGTTATGGCCTGTTCAAGTTTGAAACTGCTAGGAGGTGGTCAATTCTGCTTTTTGTTGCAGGTGATTCATTGTGTCCCTACTGTGTGTCATGGTGAAATTTTGTTAATGAGAGGTGGATGAAGTATCATAATGATTGATGCGGACTTCTTCAATGCCCAGCATCCTAAGAGAAATGGTATTTCACACAGGACAGTGTCCAAGTTACTTGACAAGCCATGCATTGGACATCCAAGAACAGCCACTGATGAAGAGTCGGCAACAGAAATTTTGACACCATTTGTGGATAGTCCAAGTCACAGCATGAACTGGCTCCCAGAAACATACAGGTGCCATTGGTGTGTTTACAACACATGCAGCTTAAAACTTTGACACCAGATAAGCTACAGTCTCAGTACCAGATCTGAGGGTGACCCTGATTGGCGGGTGCAATTCGTAGAAGAGGCTTTTGATCAGTGTAATAGGAATCCTAACTTCACTTGACAGGTGTTTTTCAGTGACAAAGTTACTTTTTAGTTACAAGGAGAAGAAAATGTTTTTTACTTGTCAGATGCAAACTCCCTTTTGCATGGACCTCTTGAAAAGTGCTGGTGGTGAAAAATTGATGATTTTATGTGGGATTTGGGACAAAAATCATGGTTCCAGTGTTTATTGGCGGAACCTTGAATGGGGTGAGGTATCTTAATATGTTCCATGGTTATGTGCTTCCAACACTGATGAATCAGAGGGTGATACCCCAACCACCTTCCAATGAGACTGTGTACCTCCCCAATATGCCACTGAAGTCAGACTGTTTTTGGCTAAAACAGTTTGTAGGTCACAGGATACATAGGAGGCATTTTATCAGAAGGCCACCATGGTGCCCTGGTCTCACAGCTGGACCCACAGATCTGGTGATGTGTGCAGCATGACTGGCAATGAAGGTTTGGCACAATGGTGGTCTTATTGAGCACATACTGCAATACCGGCTTTGCCAACTGTCCCAAATTTTAACAGTTCATAACTCCTACACTAATAAAGGTTTCTCAAAACAGATTTCACATGTTTATTTCTGAGAAAGAGACAGTTCAGAATGATGGCACACATAATCCTCTCACCATCTGAAACATATAACTGAAATCCAGTATGGTCTCTGTCACCATAGCTGTTGTAAGTTGCACCCCAACATACAGACAACCCGTAATAAATGCCCTGTAGAATACATTGCATGTATTTGTGCTATTTTTAATGTTGTATGTTTATAAATGCACCTTAATAGTAACAATTTTTGACATAGTATTTTTCATTACTTCATGTTCCAGAGGTTTGTAACATCAGATATTTATCTAAAAAGCATGAGAAACGAGAATGCTGTTACTATGAAAAGGTTACTTCCTGTCCTCATCAAATGGTACCAGACTTTGCAAGTCCAAGCATCCCACAGTACCTATGAAGATAGCAATAGGGAAGGCAAATGGTCTGCCATGGATTATTGGGAGCAATTAAGGAAGTGTGGTTCATCTGTAAAGAAGACTGCATATAGCACTCTAGTGTTACCTGCACTTTAGTACTGTTCGAGGGAATGGGATTTGCACCAGGCCAGACTGAAGTAAGACATCAAAGAAATTCAGAGGCAGGGTGCTAGATTTGTTACTGGCAGGTTTCATCAGCATGCAAGTGTTACGGGCATGCTATGGGAACTCAAATGGAAATCCCTGAAGGAAAGAAGACATGCATTTCTAAGAACATGACAGTTAAGAGAATTGGCATTTGAAGCTGAGTGCAGAACTATCCTACTGCTGCCAAAAAACATTTCATATAGGGGCTATGACACAATATTTGAGTATTTAGAACAGATTTGGAGAAATATATCATTTGTTTTCCACTCTCTATATCTTAGACTGGAACAGAAAATGGAACTACTAGTAGTGGTATAATGTACCCTCTACGAAGCACTGTGCAGTGGCTTGTTGAGTATGTAGATGTACCTCCAGCCGTGCAGCTCAGATGGAGTTCTCAATCAATCTATGCTGTTTCTGCAGAAGTTTGAGGAATTAATCTTGCAAATCATACTCACAATTTTTTTTCTTTCAGGAAACCAAATTTAGTATCTATATCAAGCCTACCATTGTCATTTTATTCACAACTAGATCCTGATTTACTTTCTGTGATACATTCATCCACATTCGATTTCGTTTGCAAAAGCACATAAGTGAATGTCAATGTTTTAAGCCAAACCAATTAAATGAGATTATTGCATTGGATGAACACTTGGAAATTATATTTTGACAAAATTTTTTCAGAATTTACAAATTCGGAAACTTTATCAAACTACAATAGAACATATTTTTAGCTCTACAGCAAAGTGTGTGCTGATATGAAACATCCTAGCAGGTTAAAACTGTTTGATGAATTGAGTTCTGGACCTTTGCCTTTTGAGGGCAAATATTCTATCAAAATTTAAAAGTTTTATATTTGAGAAAATTAC
This sequence comes from Schistocerca serialis cubense, assembly GCF_023864345.2. Taxonomy (NCBI): domain Eukaryota; kingdom Metazoa; phylum Arthropoda; class Insecta; order Orthoptera; family Acrididae; genus Schistocerca; species Schistocerca serialis. Next base: position 622,309,774 of record NC_064644.1, on the reverse strand, counting down.
ATCAGTATTGTATTTGGTGGTCTGTGTTACATTATCAATCCACAATACTCCAATAATAAATAAGCAATATCATTTTATGAATTAATATATAAAAATCAGTTACAAGTCAAAAATATGTTGAAATACCTGCTATGCTTCGAACACAAATCTCCATTTTCAAGAAGGAAAATTATTTAAATGTTAAAGAAACTTAGTTGGCAAATATCAGCAAGGTACAAGAACACCTCCTGTTTCAATGTTCATCATCTTCCATGACTGATGACACGTGGACAGATGAGTCCATGATTTATGTGATACATTTTTAAAAAATTTTGATGTTACTCACCTTATATCTCTGCAACTGAAGAATGAACAAGTTATCCCAAACAGCTGTAAAGTATTTTACATCACTTAAATAAGTAGATTACTTCACATTTACAAAAGCTGCACCCATGACTCAAAACAAGAAAAACAGTCGAAAATGACCAAAGCAGGTTATGGCAGATTCTAATTTACATTCCTTGGTATGATTCTAAAAATCTTTCACTTGACCAAAGCCCCAGCCAGAAAAGATTTGCTCCAGCTACAACACTCTCCCCACCACTCAGGTGATGAAACATTGTGAAACCATTTTGAAAGCAGACCTAAAAATGGCAAATCTTTTTCTAAATGAACCCAAAGGCATTTAGGGTGCAAAACAGTTTTGTTATGCGTTACTGTACAGGTTAAACATGAGAAAGAACACAATTTGGTTTCCATGTGAATAATTTTGAAAATTGACGTTGAAACCTGTGGTAGAGTTTGGAAAGTCAAAACTCTTAATGGTAGGAGAAGGGGGAGGATAATGATTATGATAGGACCAACAGAAAAAAATGCAGGGGAAAAGTTATTAGATTCCCAGATTTTACAAGTTGGAGTAATATTTACTGTCAGCTTGTTAATATTTATCGCATTATCCAGCTATGAGAAGTGCTTTGTAGGAACAATTACATCATATGATTACAAAAATGGCTCCAAGTCATAAATATACCAGTGCACCATAGACATTCCTCACTCTTGAATTTGAAAACTGTCCACCATCACATGGAAGGGAAGCCAATAAAGAGTACTCAAAACATTAACCTGTGATCCTTACAGGGGCCCCAGTGAATGGACAGAGTTGATTGTTTCCACTGTTTATGCACCCTAATGGAGAGATTTTTAAGTGCTTCATTCCTCAAACCAAGTTTTGTAACTATGAAGTTTCAGTGTAGTTTTCTGCACTCAAATTTTCTTATTTTCTTTTGTTGCATGTGGTTTAATGTATAGTAATATGCACACACAATTCTTGTAAATTCGTTAGAAACACCAGCAATAACAAGAAACTTTCAGTGATTGCAGCAGTGAATGCTAGAGTCAGCCAGAAGTACAGTTGTGAAAGGATTGCAGGTGGAATGGGTACCTATTTCATTGGACTAAAATGCATTCCACTCCAAAGATATTTGCTCAATTTCACAGTTATCCAATGACAACTGAAGTTACAATCAGCCAATGAAACCATTCTGTTATGAGTGGCATATTTTATAGATTATCTTGGCTCACAGGGTATAATTAAATATCAAATGTGTAATGTTTTGGAAAGTTTTTTGCCCAAAGTCATAACTTATGGAAAATGCATTTACCACTGACTGCAAGTGTCAGAATTGTGATGACTCTCAACACACATGAAAACACATGAGTGTACAAAGGACAGGCAAGAAAAGTAGTCAATATAATATGATGTACTGTAATGTTGTGCATGTATCATTAACAATTATCTGTTAGTTTATTTAAGAACATGCTTATGATGGATGCCATTCCTTTGTTAATATTGTGTAAGTTGCTTTGCTGCATGAAAATGCTTACCGTATATCCTGTTTCTTTGTCTAGGCCTATGGCAGGTAAAGGAACACACTTACAGCATATTTTGTTGTATTCATAATGGTTTGTACATTCACAGGAAGAAACTTTGAATGCAATCTAATTAAAAGACTGATTTATGGGGTAGTCTCTTTTCAGCCACACAAACAGATTGCCACATACCAACGTATCTTAGATTACAGGGTATGCTACAGATTATTTACTACCTCAGCCCATATTTCTGTGGGATGGTGGTGGGCACTATCACACACTAGTCATATTTTGCAGGATAAGAGAAAGGCTAAAACAGTTTTTGTAGATACTAGTAATTAACTGTTTTTTCTTTGCATGTAGCTTATTCCATAGCTTATAATCTTTGGTGATGTAATTTTTTTTTCTTCCTCTTGGGAGTCAGTGTGGTATTGACAGTGCATCCCGCTGCCCCACCCCCCCAAGAAAAAAGGAGGAGCAAGAGAAAGTTCTTAAGTTAAAGAATCAATCTTGTGTTCTCATTATGGTGTAAAGTGTCTGTTCAGTTATGAGGTAAAGTTATGTACTTTAGTTGGAGATTAAATGTGTTATCTTAAGAAAAGGATTTTTTCAGAATCAAGCAGAACTCTTAGAAATGACAATAGGCTGCACGCGTCTCTTGTGATCACCATGGATGGCAATGTGTGCTCCGCAATGTAGTGGCATTCTGCCCCCACATTTGGTATGTAGTTCTTATGGTAGAGCTTTCCATTCATCAGCATTGTCGATAATTGCAGGACAGTTGACTGTGCATGTGGATGCGCTGCAGTATGTCTCCCAAACACATCCAGCCATGCTACATGGGAATTAAAGCAGGGGAATGGGCAAGCTATCCCACTGGTCAAATATCTTCTCACACCTACAGCTCTTGCACCTGTGCTGTTAGATGCAGTCCTGCAGTGTCTTCCATAAAAATGAAGTCAGGGCCAAATGCACTCTTGGAAAGGCAGGGGTATAGAAGGAGTAGTGCCACAAAGATGTTGACCTGTAAGTGAACTGTGTTCAATGATTAGCAGGCAATATGCCCATGCAACATTATCACTGTCGATGCCCTAAAACCTCAACCACCAAATTGATCATGTTCAACAATGTTCCTGTATGCAATATGTGTGACCTCTTGGTGAGAGCACTAATGCATCTCACCAACATTGCCTGACATCATCATTTTGGTAGTCTAGTTGTCATGATGTAAGAGGCACAATGTTGCAAGGGCATACTGCCTTCAAATCTTTGAACACAGTATACTGACCAGACAACACCACTGTGACACAGTACTTCTTCCCAATGTTTGCTTTTTCAGGAGTGCATTCGGCTGTGACTTCACCGACTGACTGCACCGAACAGTGCATGCGGAGATCTTGGAATGCAAGGATATCTGACGAATGGACTATCCTGCATGTTCCCCTGACTTAGGCCCTATCGAACATGTTGGGGAGATGCGTTGCAGCATGGCCACATGCACCAATGAGCATCTAGCTATTGTTAGCTGCACTGGAGGAGGAATGGAACACTGTACACAGGAACTCTTTACCAACCTTGTGCCAAAATGGGTGCACATTGCAGATCATGCATTCTCATTCTTGATCACACACCCTATTATGAACCATGTTCTGTCTTTTGTAGGCCAGAGGATGTTCATAAATCATGGCCACTTCAGTGTACTTATTTTCTTTGAATGAAAGCATCATTTCTGTTTGTCAGTTTCTCTTTCAGTTGCCTTCTGTAGAATACTGAAATAATTATTTGTATGTACAGTTTCTCTGAGGTATGTTATTTGGCTGTTACACCATGCAAAATTTGCTTTGTCCTTATATTTTTCAAGCCAGTGTAATATGAATGTATAGGCCTATGAGCTTCCAGGAACCTGTTGCTGTTTACTGTGGCACGAAGCTATCATGTGGCATGTGTTCTACAATCTGGTGCATGTACAACATGACCACCATCGTGAGATAAGTAAATGGAGACCCATGTTCCTATTGCCATCCCCATGCTTTCAGTGACTTATTTCTCTTACTGATCCACTGCTGCTATCAATCTGCTGTAGTTGTTAACATGAGGTTGTTCTCTAGACGTTGTGTTGCATTGTAAATCAGGCACAAGGGAGGTGCCAGATTTCTTGCTGTTATTGATTTGTTAAAGATGACACTTTCCTAACAACCAGTGGATGAATGCCAGGGAAAAGCAATGTCAAAGTTAGTCTGTCACACTCCAACGTAAGCCAGCTCAAAAGAAATTTCTGGAATTCTACAAGAAAAACAGCTTCTATCAAAATTTATATTAATTCAAAGTACATGTGTCACCTACTAGGTATTGTATAACACAGTGCTGAGATGCTATTATTTGAAACAGTTACCACATAACTCTATTATGAACACTTCATTAATGCAATAAAATGTTAATGTTTAGTGGAGATTATTTTACATTGGGTGTGATTCCAGCATCAAACTGTGTGATTAGGCTTGTTAGGAACACTGTTAATGTTAAAAAATATTGTGTTTCATGTTATAATAATGGAATTTGTTGATAACAAAGGCAGCATCTCATGTAGAAATAAAGTAGTTTTAATTATGAAAAATTTAAATTAAAGAACATGAATGTTGTGCCAGTAGGACTGATATCTTGTTAAATTTATGTACTGTAATGTTATTGTGTACCTGGAAGAATCCTGGAGATACTAAAAGGTATCAGATAGATTATATAATGGTAAGATAGAGATTTAGGAACCAGGTTTTAAATTTAAGACATTTCCAGGGGCAGATGTGGATTCTGACCACAATATATTGGTTATGAACTGCAGATTGAAACTGCAGATTGGAACTGAAGAAACTGCAAAAATGTGGGAATTTAAGGAGATGGGAGCTGGATGAACTGAAAGAACCAGAGGTTGTAGAGAGTTTGAGGGAGAGCGTAAGGGAACAATTGACAGGAATGGGGGAAAGAAATACAGTAGAAGAAGAATGGGTAGCTCTGAGGGATGAAGTAGTGAAGGCAGCAGACGATCAAGTAGGTAAAAAGACGAAGGCTAATAGAAATCCTTGGGTAACAAAAGAAATATTGAATTTAATTGATGAAAGGAGAAAATATAAAAATGCAGTAAATGAAGCAGGCAAAAAGGAATACAAACGTCTCAAAAATGAGATCGACAGGAAGTGCAAAATGGCTAAGCAGGGATGGCTAGAGGACAAATGTAAGGATGTAGAGGCTTGTCTCACTAGGGGTAAGATAGATACTGCCTACAGGAAAATTAGTGAGACCTTTGGAGAGAAAAGAACCACTTGTATGAATATCAAGAGCTCAGATGGCAACCCAGTCTTAAGCAAAGAAGGGAAGGCAGAAAGGTGGAAGGATTATATAGAGGGTTTATAAAAGGGCGATGTACTTGAGGACAATATTATGGAAATGGAAGAGGATGTAGATGAAGACGAAATGGGAGATACGATACTGCATGAAGAGTTTGACAGAGCACTGAAAAACCTGAATCGAAACAAGGCCCCGGGAATAGACAACATTCTGTTAGTACTACTGATGGCCTTGGGAGAGCGAGTCATGACAAAACTCTACCATCTGGTGAGCAAGATGTATGAGACAGGCGAAATACCCTCAGACTTCAAGAAGAATATAATAATTCTGATCCCAAAGAAAGCAGGTGTTGACAGGTGTGAAAATTACCGAACTATCAGTTTAATAAGTCACAGCTGCAAAATACTAACACGAATTCTTTACAGACGAATGGAAAATCTGGTAGAAGCGGACCTCGGGGAAGATCAGTTTGGATTCCGTAGAAATGTTGGAACACGTGAGGCAATACTAACCTTACGACTTATCTTAGAAGAAAGATTAAGAAAAGGTAAACTTACGTTTCTAGCATTTGTAGACTTAGAGAAAGCTTTTGACAATGTTAACTGGAATACTCTCTTTCAAATTCTGAAAGTGTCAGCGGTAAAATACAGGGAGCGAAAAGCTATTTTCAATTTGTACAGAAACCAGATGGCAGTTATAAGAGTCGAGGGGCATGAAAGGGAAGCAGTGGTTGGGAAAGGAGTGAGACAGGTTTGTAGCCTCTCCCCAATGTTATTCAATCTGTATATTGAGCAAGCAGTAAAGGAAACAAAAGAAAAATTCGGAGTAGGTATTAAAATTCATGGAGAAGAAGTAAAAACTTTGAGGTTCGCCGATGACATTGTAATTCTGTAAGAGACAGCAAAGGACTTGGAAGAGCAGTTGAACGGAATGGACAGTGTCTTGAAAGGAGGATATAAGATGAACATCAACAAAAGCAAAATGAGGATAATGGAATGTAGTCGAATTATATCGGGTGATGCTGAGCAAATTAGGTTAGGAAATTAGGTTAGGAAATGAGACATTTAAAGTAGTAAAGGAGTTTTGCTATCTGGGAAGCAAAATAACTGATGATGGTCGAAGTAGGGAGGATATAAAATGTAGACTGGCAATGGCAAGGAAAGCATTTCTAAAGAAGAGAAATTTGTTAACATCGAGTATAGATTTATGTGTCAGGAAGTCGTTTCTGAAAGTATGTGTATGGAGTGTAGCCATGTATGGAAGTGAAACATGGACGATAACTAGTTTGGACAAGAAGAGAAGAGAAGCTTTCGAAATGTGGTGCTACAGAAGAATGCTGAAGATAAGGTGGGTAGATCACGTAACTAATGAGGAGGTATTGAATAGGATTGGGGAGAAGAGAAGTTTGTGGCACAACTTGACTAAAAGAAAGGATCGGTTGGTAGGACATGTTTTGAGGCACCAAGGGATCGCAAATTTAACATTGGAGGTCAGCGTGGAGGGTAAAAATCATAGAGGGAGACCAAGAGATGAACACACTAAGCAGATTCAGAAGGATGTAAGTTGCAGTAGGTACTGGGAGATGAAGAAGCTTGCACAGAATAGAGTAGCATGGAGAGCTGCATCAACCCAGTCTCAGGACTGAAGACCACAACAACAACAATGTTATTGTATGAACAATTATCCATACAATAAATGTGATGTCTCATAAATGTTGTAAAATTAAATTTTGTTGTTGATAAAGATACATTCAAGCTGTTGGTTGACTGTTCAGTTTGTGCTAAATAAATATATCTGAATGAAGTAAGGAGGTCCATAGAGGAAGAATCATCCTACAGATGAAAATCAGGTGGTGCCTTGGTAATACTTGATTTGAGTGTTTTGGCAAATGTGTGGAATCATGTTCCACTGATAAGATGCATCCCATGAAAACATTTTCAAAAAACAACGATAAGCCCATTCTGTATTACAAATTGATCAGTCTTCATATGCTTTCAGTATATTGAGATATAAAACTAATAATATCATCATTCCTGATAAAGCATTAGCAACACATTATTTTTGCAAAGAGTATAATTTTTCACTATAGAACAAGTTTATGAAAGATGCACACCTTCACTTTAAAAACCTAACTACTGTTCTTATCGGTAAAGAGTATACAATACACTTTACATATTCCCATATTAAAAACCTAGATGTGAGTTCAGGAACTACACTAATGAGGAAGTTGACTTCTACTCCTGTTTACTCTAAAACTGAAAGCAATACAATTTTTGAATTGGGGACTGAACAAACTATAGTGTGTTGAAAGATGAGAGTGATTAAATTAGTTAAAGCTAGGAATTTGGAATAATAAAGATAGTTAAAAAGTGAAGGAGTATTAGGAGCCTGAATCTGTGTGTGTTACACTCAGTTGTGCAGTTCAGTGCTATGATACTGTGGCATAATTGGTCGGTGGAGTGCCGAGTACAGTAACACAGGATAATGCTGTGACAACAGCCAGTTCACCATACAGGAGAAGACATGACAAGAAGCAGCTCACTGCAAGCCAGGGCACCAACATCGAGGCAGTAATTGGATCAGATAGGCCAGCTGAGCAACACCAGAATATTCCCCTGACCTACTGGGAAAGAAAAACAGCAGACCAGCAAGAAAGCCACATTTAAGGACCGGCAGCCCGCTCATCACCATCATCTGTCTTGAGATGTTTGAGTGACACAGAGCCGTGTTACTTACCACCACCACCACCACCACCAGTTCAGAGTTGTAACTGCAATCACAATCATTGTAATAGTCACTGTCATAATGCACGTAGTTTCCCAGGAGCTGCCAGAGTGACTCCACTGCCATAACTATCCAGCCTTAATTATCTTAGGACACTGTCTTTGGAGCCATTGCTTGGGGTGCTTTGTGATAATGCACTGTCGGCATTATCCTGGATGCTGCTGGCTTGAACACCATGACTGGGGCAGGGCCAGGGACGCTGGCCCATTCACACCAGAGTGTCGGTGCTGGGGATGTCTGCTGAGACAGGGCACTGATCTGTCCTGCCACACCCCCCAGTTGCCAGCATGACTGAGTCCCACAGTGAGTTGTTCCAGCTGCAGCAAAATGTCCTGGAAGGCTGGAGTGCCACTGGCAACGCAGCAGATTCAAGTTATGCCAATGCAATTACAGATGCAGCAGCTGGCGCGTTTGTGAACATCCACCTGTCACCTCTATCACCACCAAAAATATTACGAATGGAAGCAACCCTCGCCTAGAGTGCCCACAACCAATATATTGCTGTTTATTAATAAATGTTGCTATTTTGACACCAGGAGACATCCATGGACACATTCCCATCATCTTCCTCACACCCATCAGAAAAACCAGCAGTGGAGTTCAGTGCCCAATTACACTAGTATGGATGTGGCCATTGACAAAGCACATTACACTAAGTATCTAATAAACATATGTCTTGGAACTGCTGTGAGCATTTGCTACACAAGGAATGTTAGTTTTTGTCAAACTATACTGAAAATATTGCATCTAGGAATTACTGTAACTTCAGACAGTGATTGCATTTGCTACTGTGGTACTGTGTCATAGGAGAGAGGGGTAGGCTGGTTGATGAGCAAATTTACTTGCATAGAAGCATTTGATGTGCATAGTATTTTCTGGTGGTAATAAATATGGAAAAAAGTCATGTTAGTATAAAACTGTATAGTGTACATCATTTGCACAATATCTGTAAATCAGTTTACAGCTTTTCTACAAGACTGATCAAGAGTCAGAGGGCTTAACAGATAATGCAGGTATGCACTAGTCATACCTGTGGAACACTTGGGGGTACCTAAATCAGCATAATCCACATATCAGTTCCTAGTAGGGAAACAATCAGTGATTTAAAAAAAAACTGTTAGGGATGCAGATGTGGAAGGAGCTATATGTAAGCACAACTCTGAAACATGCACAGAAATTTATAACACACTATGTACAAAGGAACATACTGTTGGGATAAGATGAATGCAACTCTATACAATGGTGTAGAAGAAACTGGATATGCAAGACATTTTCCCCATGCTTTATTCTCCTGGAAACATCATTCACCTTCCTAAGTCTAACAACTGTGGCTTGTGTGTGTGTGTGTGTGTGTGTGTGTGTGTGTGTGTGTGTGTGTGTGTGTGTCATTTTTTTGTTGTGCATATGGAGGCACCAAGTAACATATCTTGAACATGTTTGCATGGACTGAGGTTTGACAAGCAATGAGAACTTCTATACAATTAATGTAGGTAGTTCACATACTTTGAAATTGTGTGGGTTGGCAACTGCAGATTTACTTTGTGAGAAATAGCATATAATGAATGGCCTGTCTTATTGTAGACATAACCAACAAGCATCTTTCATGGTATGATAATTTTCTGAAACTGGACATTATTGAGACACATCTGTCTGTTTAGACTATTCACTGCTAGCAGTTTTCATGCACAGTACCTACGTAACACATCAATTTGTCATCTGCATTAGAAGGATTTTACTTAGCTTATACTGCTACAAAATTTGAACAATACACTTATTTGTAATTGTTTCCAAGTATAATAATTTAAAAAATGCTTAAAAATCCTTCTCAGACATTTCTGAGATTGAACATACAGTAATTTCAAGCCAAAAATTTATAAACTACGAGCTTTCGCTTATGGAAGAAATTGTCTGACAATCTCAACATGTAATTCACAGCCAACTATGTTTAGAGAAAATAATGACATCAGATTTAGGTAACAGAATGTTACAAAAGTACTTTTGCAATTAGAGCTACATAATGAGCTCAGATTATCTGCATTATTTGCCACCAGATAATGTCCCCACAACACAGACATATTACAAAACTGTACACTGCAATGTGTAAAAGTTTCCATTTAAGTAGCAGGGTACTTTTGAAAGAATAATATGACCATACTAAAAATCACATGTGGCATGAGATCATTCTTTGTAGTCTAAAAAGGCACATCAAGCTTTTGGAATTTGGTAGGGGTCAATTGTTATTTCTAAAGCATTTTTTAAATTGCAGGATCCTCAGCCACTGTGAAACTGTGTGTCATCAGTTTCTGACTTTCGCTAATCACAGGTCACACATTATACCAAGCTTTCTATTTCAACTGACAAGACAACTGTACATTACATGATATTTCTAGGGGAGCCACGTGAGATCAACCAAATTTAACAGTGAACGGCTAATTCCAACTGCAAGATTTCACACAGTTGTGGGCTTACACCTTCTGACACATATTAATCATCTTCATTTTGGATTCCCTGGGGATTTTTGTCCTACATATGAATCGGACTTCAAGTGGTCCCTCACTTCCACCATACAATACTGACACCTCGATTATTTGAAAGCAGTTATCATCCTTGTGTCTCCTCTACCTGCACTAGCCACCAACACAATTGTGCAACCATTTACCAATTACAATAACATGACAACAACAAAAACTGAAGACAGGCAGTGACTCATCTGTGGGTAACTGATGTGTTGTGCACAGGCACACACAAAGATTTGATGTCCCAAGATTTTTAGCTACAGATATTTTTGTAGAATGTGTGTTCTAGTGGAGATTTACACGTGCACACCGAGATAGAAACATGAAGCTACCTGTTTTATGTGGCATGAGCAGGAACAGAATCACAGGTTGCAAGAAGGCAGCACAAAATCATTGAAGCTGACTGTGCCCAAGTACTGTAACAATGGAAAATGGTACTGAAATGCAGGAGGATCTGCAGTGAATTGACGCATGGTGCAGGGTATGGCAATTCAGTCTCAATGTAGACAACTTTAATGAGCTACGAATACATTTAGCTACAAAATAGCAGGTCAGCAAGTGGAAGCAGTTAATTCCATAAATTATCTGGGAGTACGCATTAGGAGTGATTTAAAATGGAATGATCATATAAAGTTGATCGTTGGTAAAGCAGATGCCAGACTGAGATTCATTGGAAGAATCATAAGGAAATGCAATCTGAAAACAAAGGTAGTAGGTTACAGTATGCTTGTTCGCCCACTGCTTGAATACTGCTCAGCTGTGTGGGATCCGTACCAGATAGGGTTGATAGAAGAGATAGAGAAGATCCAACGGAGAGCAGTGCGCTTTGTTACAGGATCATTTAGTAATCGCAAAAGCGTTATGGAGATGATAGATAAACTCCAGTGGAAGACTCTGCAGGAGAGATGCTCAGTAGCTCGGTAGGGGCTTTTTTTTAAAGTTTCGAGAACATATCTTCACTGAAGAGTCAAGCAGTATATTGCTCCCTCCTACGTATATCTTGCAAAGAGACCTTGAGTATAAAATCAGAGAGATTAGAGCCCACACAGAAGCATACCGACAATCCTTCTCTCCACGAACAATACGAGACTGGAATAGAAGCGAGAACCGATAGAGGTACTCAAGGTACCCTCCGCCACACACCGTCAGGTGGCTTGCGGAGTATGGATGTAGATGGATGTAGATGTAGATGTAGAAATTAATCTTTCTTTTTCTTACATCAAACCTCATAATAGATATCTGTAGGTGTGATCCATAAAAAACAACAATCTACACACTTCAAAAGATTCAGGTGGTCCTAAAGAAGGTAACACATAAGAGCAGAAGTAAAGTTATCTGGAGCAGAATGGCACTGAATGTGGAACAGTTATTATAGACTTACTGATTGTACTTTGTGACATGTAATTAATACACTGACTGCTTAGAAGCTGCTGCCTTCACTTAGTTACAACTGCAGGACACTCTTGGGCCTAAAGCGGGAAACCTCACTAATCTAAACTCTTACAGCCCTGAACTGTTATCCTTTACAGAAACATCTTCTTTCGTACACCATAGCCAAGGTTAGAGATTTTGTTAGTGGTCAGATTTATATGGAAGCCCGAAACACAGCGGTGTTTATACATGATAGCACTGCTACTGAAATGCCCCACAACTCTAACAAGGAAACACAAAATTACAGTAGTAACTCCTTTGTTGCCATAGTGCTATATCAAATCTTTATAAATGTTTTGCTACATCAAAACATAGCATTCCCCATCATTTATGCTGACATCCACACATTTTCGCCATTTTATGTAGTATCCACGTATATTTTTATGTTTTTTGCAAGTGTCCATATTATTTTAGTATTGGGAATTAGGATCTTTTGATTTTCGCTATCATCTGATAAACTACTTATACGTTTTTCACTTCAGCTATTGAATTACATCAGCATGGACTAATGTGGATGAATCTATCAAATCTTTGTTTGATAGAAATACTAAAATTTATGATGAAGTGTTTTGACCACTTTTCATATATAAAAAAGAAATCGTGGCCACTTACGATAGAAAATGTCAACAAAGCCATGAAAGTTTTGAATCTCGTATCATATAGTTTGTCCCAAGTCTGACTAGTAGCTGGCTGCTCTAAATTTTTTGTCTGTGATATTACTGAGCTGCAAGCTTACCTGGCTACCATATCTAAGACCTGAATTATGATTCCTCATCTGAAATTTCAAATGCATTCATGTAGGTTGTGGGAAACAGAACATGCTCTGTGTCCTCATTCCACAATCTTGCGTGCCATCCCATCTTTATTAGGTATATGTACTACCTGTACCTACTAGACCTCTATACTAAAATACATTTTTCTAGATAATAAACTATAACTTTTCGTTGCTGATCTCTTCAGTTCACCAGGCACACTAGAGATCTGTGTCCAAGTGAATCTGGCAGCCCACGTCTCACTCCAGCTGACTTACAACCTGTGTTCAGCTTTTTGTGGCAGCACAGTGCTCCTAAACTTTAGCTTCATATGAGTGCCTGTGCATATAGTGGGTGATTTGAATGTGCACAGCTGGAAAGCAAACTCTTGAGCATGAGGTAATGTCACCTAAATCTCTTCTTCCACCCAGACTGGGTGGAGCTCACCTTCAGAGCCACAGTTTGGAGGTTTCACACTTTGACAGAGTAGATGTTTGTGGATAATCCATTTTACTCTCTTTTCCAGGTAAGGAAAATAGCAATAGCCATTGATTTTCTCAGCACATTTAACCACTTCAGGATCCCCAGTGCTTAATGGATGTACAAGATTAGGTTCTCCAGGCTGTCCTCTGGAATGCTATTACACCAGTTATACTGGGTAAAACAACAACAAAATAATACATTATTGTGAAGCACATAGTATCTAACTAGTGTCTTAGGTGGGTCAAGTGCAGATTCTATTCTGATTTCTCTCCACCTAGGATTCCTGTCTTGGAGATGACACACATTGCTGCTGACATGAAACACAGACAATAAGTGTTATCATGCACCAGAAAGACATTATATTTAGAACTTCATCCCTCAGAGCAAAAGTTACTGGATATTTCTTCAGGTAAACATGGTAATGTGTCAGTTACTACATTGTTCTGTTCCATGACAAACTATTTTTAAATTGTATTACTGAAGTGAACCACTTCTGCATACACTAATTTGCAACTGAGAAGAAAGCTTAAAGGTTGGCAACCACAATATACTTTGGTGTAATTATCAACAAAATAGTGGTGGAATTTCCTGAAAGGGTAAATAATTGTGACAACTTCATATTCAATGGCTGTGTAGGCCCATTAGGAAAGGGTAGTGTACAGACACTTCATCTACCATCTAAACCCCTAATTTGGAAGAGAGAAGCTCCCAACCTGGTAAATGAAGCATCAGTTGACAAGCAAAAATCCTGGGACATTCATATGGTACACCAACTGTTTATTTGCAAGTGCATCTTTGATCTTATTAAAAGCAGACTGGATTACTTCAGACCCAATCTAAGGGATCAGTCTGCGTACAAAATTTTGTAATTGTTCTGCATATAAAAACTGGTTTGGAACAAAATGACAATGTTCATTGGCTAAATCTGAAGATACTTTTAACTGCACCTGTTTGGTATACTGGGAAGTTATGAACTCTTTGTATTTTTGTTTTGTCAATTACGATATATTGAGGCATAATAATGTGCCAGAAGAAATTTATTCATTCTCTCTCTCTCTCTATCTCTCTCTCTCTCTATCTCTCTCTCTCTCTATCTCTCTCTCTCTCTCTCTCTCTCTATCTCTCTCTGTCTCTCTATCTCTCTGTCTCTCTCTCTCTCTCTCTCTCTCTCTCTCTCTCTCTCTCTGTCTAGAAATTTTTTTTTTTCCATATTGCCTTTAACATCATATTGCTGAAAGTATTCTAAAACATTCTCTACCAATGACATGTGCACTTCCAAAATTTGTGTGGCATTCATCAAATCACCCACATATAAAGTAATTCTTTGTAGTAATTCTGTGCCTAACACATCATGTAATGTTATTATAAACACACCAACACTCATGTTTAGAGTAACTGATGTCATTCTAAACGGGTAGGTATGACATGCAGAAATAAAAGCAGTGTACATTACAGGAGCTCTGTTTAGACTTATCGGTCGATACGACATACTCAAATTGATGGAAACGAGGTACTTGATCCTTGGCTCCACTGTACTTGTTGAACTAAATTTTCTGCTCAGATTCTCACACGATTATTATTTTATTAATTGCCCTCATGTCCAATACCAGCCTAGTGCTTCTCCTAGTCTTACCTACAGCCAACAGGGGGTTGCAGTGCTGTCTTTTTGATGGCTTCCAATCCATCATTGAATGGTTCATGTGGTAGAATGTTGTCTCAATGACATAGTCTACTTTATGCTCAAAATCTCTCATTTATGCACAGTATGGAACACTGCTAGGGAATGAAATTCTCATTTTCATCTTTTAGTTGACTGCAAAGAATTTTGTGATAGACACTCAGAGTTGCACAATAGTTTTTACAAAAATTGCATGAGAACAATGATATAGTAGTCCTCTCCTGTAGCAAATGCCAGAAGCAGTGAACTAAAAAAAAATGTGTTAACAGATGTAACAGTATGCAATGTCTGATCTCTGGTGTCTCAGATCATGTAAAATATTGTTGTATGGATGATGTAATATGTGCTGCAATCCATCAAGACATATTTGGATTTTCCAGTAGTAAATATGAAGGTACGAGTGATTAATGGAGACTGGATATAAGTATGGAGTGTGGGTGCCTTTAAAGAAGCACTATAACATTACAGATTAGGTATCTGAATGAAGATTGTTAATTGGAAGCCATATGGAAATTCACAAGAAGAAAGAAGCAGCTTTGGATTGCATCTTATCTGATAAATACCAATAGCATTGGGCAAGCTACAATTAAGCAACTTTTGCATCCCCCCAAAAATAATTTTTGGTACTAGTCAACTTGTACTTACCCAGCACTGCATTGTAACATATGTGTCACACCACTTGTATTTGGTTACATGAGTAATGAACCTAAGAAGTAAAATGAAAGGGTCACAGCCCACAGAATCTTTAATGCCATGCGTTTGCAATGTAATCACAGTGTCACACCACAACACTCCCAGCAATGTCTGATGTTCCAGTTGTTAGCAAGACTTTCTGCTGGAATAGCCCTACCTAACTAAGCTAGATTCTCCTCTCTGGAGGGTACCTGTCTACATACAGACAGGTTAGTGTATGTAACGGACACAGGTCTCCACTCTGCAGCACCAGAAATACAACCTGGAGCCTGAACTCCCATGCTGCAGTCACTACAGACCCTTCTGTTAGCAGAGCTACCATAGCTCCAGGTCACATAGCAATACAGGGGATATACAGTGCACTGTGCAGTCCAAATGGAAAAAGCCTGTCAGTAGGAAGACAAAGAGTTAATGATTATCGAGTTTTCCCAGTTACTGTAGCACAGTGCCTTAAATATAGGCCATGTCTTTTAGTTACAGACCCTGCTTCATATGAAAACAGAGGTCTACTACTGAAGGAGAGCTTTTGTGCCTAACCATTGCTTCCTATAGCTGGGGCATCTTTCAAGGTTGTAAAAGTTGTGCAGTAATCTTGCATGCATTAAGTGTTGTGGGCACCCTTTAACTGTCTGAAACTCCTTGGGTCTTTCCTGCCAAGTAAAAGCAATACCATCATGACAATTATAGGAAATGCAGCTCCTTCTGGCAAGAGATAGCTAATTACAATATCAGACAATTAACATTAACAGGTGACACATCTTGCCGATCTTCACTCATACCTCACATTCACTGGAGGGTAGCAAGTTTCCATGTGATGTGCACAACTACTCTGGAGTAGTTATCTATGGAGTTCGTGGGGAAATCTTCATTGTTGCACAGTTTCTGATCATCATATGACATTGAGCAGTATTTGTATATTTTCAGTGATGAGGATTTCATAATCATGGAAATGAGCTAATTCTCTTGGTGATTTATTCACTGACCTGATGTGGCACTGGACAAATACACAACATGACATTGAACCACTTCTGCACCTGCAAAGGTCTAAAAAATCCTCTAGTTCATACACCCCAAGAAATCAGCATTTTGGAACTAAGTATGTTGATTGCGGTGTTAAGAATATCTCACATGAAAGAACCTAGTGGCAGTCTTTTATATGCAAGTATTAGGTGAACAGAGTGTCTTTGGAATTCATACATCAAGAGCTTTCATACACAACTAAAGCATTTGGCATAACACTATGATGTGTATTGTATCTGTATGTAAGCTCTCAGGAGCTATGTACAATGTAATATAAAACTATGTTCATATGTGATCTTGCTTTCGTGTCCAGCATTACTATATCATTATTACTCATAACCAGGCTCCAGCCAGAACATAACGTCAGCCAAGAGGTTCACCTGGCCAGCATCTTCAGGTGATTAATCCGGCACACTAACTCGTTCAAACAGAAATTAAAGCATATAGCAGCTCCTGTGTACACTATCTAGGTCTACTACACTTGCACCACTCTAACTGTCCACCAGTGCTAAGCGTGACAGTGCACCGGCAGTGAAAACTTGCAGAAATCGAATACCAAACACTTATTAAAAAACAAACAGAACAGGATACCCCTGTAATTCTGTTTATAATGGACATAAGGGGTATCACTTAAGAGAGATCTGAAACCCTGTTTTGTTTGACATTAAAACCTACTGTCTTTGTTTTGGGCATCAATTTTTAGCAAATTCAAGTTCTCACAGCTTTAAGTATCTTTTCCTCAGGAACTATTTGCATTACAGAGTGAACTGGGTGGTGTTTTACTTGTGACAATTGAAGAGAGCAGTTTTTCTCACTTTCCTTAGGAAAGTGAATAAGGAAGTGAATGGAAGGTTTAATCAGATTTTGTCATCTTTTTTGGTGCAATGATTACAAATTTTAAGAATGTCCTATTTACTTAACTGCTTATCATGTTTTGTTTACTTCGCAATAATTTTTCTGTTCTCACCCACAAACTGTGTTTGAGTAACTGAGAATGAAAGTGATCTCAGCTTGTAGAATAGTGGTTTTCAGTAAACATCACACTCTCTATTCCAAAAGTTTGAGCCATGCACATTATAATTAGTATGAATGATTGTATGAATGTAACATGCAATTGTACACAGCTTGAAACAAAATAGAGAGAAAGTGAATTTCGGCGTTTTCAAAATGGGCATCTTCACTAGCCTGTGTCATTAATTTATAACATGGAAGTAATATCACATGTGACGGTGAATTTTGGGTTCAAGTTTAGTAAACCCAAAGAAATCACTTTCCAGTCAGATCACTATTCTCTGGAAGACAAGAAAAAAAGGAAAAAGCCAGTGAGTGCAGAAGTTATGTCACAACACACATTCACTTTTCTCAGTAATCACATCCCTCCACGACTGATGCAGCAGTGAAAAACACTCCTTTCCAGAAGCTCTGAATTCGGCAAATGAGAAGTTGCAGGATTTACTAGTGGGCCAACTCAAGTCAATACAAATATTCCACTTGTCTTTCAATCAGATTGACAAATTTGATGAGCTGCTCACTGAATTACAACAACCACTATAAACTATTAACAATGATGCAGATGATGATTTACAGTTATTGCATACTGCAAATAATTTCTCTCCCTACAGTAGACAGGTTGAGGTAACTTCTAAACTTTGCACACAAGCAGACAATTCAATTCATATCCAGGAAAGGAGAATCTGAAGGTTTGTTGAACAGAAAATATAAACATGAACATTTGAAAGCTGAATGTAGAGCAATATTGAAAATAATAAAATACTAGAATCTAAGAAGTTAGTGTAACATCCTTACACCTCTCACTGAAAGTTCTTCATCTGACCACCCTATGTTAGTGTGCTGAGTATGTAAGATAGCACTGGGCTCCAAATGTCAAATACATCTAACTGTGGGATGTAGTGTACTGTATCACATTGATCTTTAGCCGCATGTATACCATTATTGAGACACAGTGCAGTTGCAACTGTGTAGAAGTGCAGAATCCAAAATGAGAGGATTATTTTAATACCAGTAATGGTAGACTTGGCATTCAGAATAAATATTACTGTACTAACAAAGACCTGTTGGAGCATAAAAAAAAATAAATAAAAAAAAAATAAATAAAAAAAAAAATAAATAAAAAAAAATAAAAAAAAATCACTGCCCCTGGAATTAGTCAGTTTTTAGTTTTGTTATTCCACATAATGACTGACCAACTCTGAAAATTTAAAATGCCCTCATAATCTGAAACTGCACATTAGGAAATATATTATAAGTTTAAAACAGAAAGAAACAAGTATTAGATTTAGGCAGTGTGAACTTGTCGTTAAGAAGTGTAACTGACAGCATGCTGCTACCTGGGATCTGTTTATCCAGTATTTGAGAATGTGACCTCTTAATGGAATCCAATTAACTTTTAGAACATAAGTGGAAAAAGTTTAGGTAAGGTTTGTTATTGTACTTGAAGTCAAATATTTAACACACTAACTCACTGTGAAGTAATCAAACTCATTTTAAAGTAATTGGACTATTAAAGTTGCTTCACACACGGGAGTTTGATTGTTTAATGGATCTGTAATTTACTGGTACATTTGTACCTTATCATCCATGTGCTACAAAATTTCCACAAGTAAATTAGACACGTTTGGAAATCCACTGCATTAACCTGTTTGTATTCAAGATATCTACATGATAACCATGCAAGCATGTTATAAATTTCTAAGAAACTGTTGTCATGATATGTCTATAAAGTTGTTTGTTCATAACAACAACATTTGTCAATATAATAGAAATAGTAACGTTAAGTAAGCATTAATCAAGTCAATATTCTGTCATTCATAGGTATTTATTTTTTAATTATTGTACAACAAGTTTCAGAGCTACATCTCCATTTTCACTGACTGTGTGAATTTAATGAGCATTACATTTGTTTCAATTTTTCACCTTACATCTAATGATACAATTGTATAGTTAACTTCCTTCAATTTAACATCAGCTGGGATGATGGCAGAGTGCAAAAGAGATGGAGAATTATGTCTACTAACATTACATACATCAGACCACAGAACTTCCTCTGTCTTGTGCATTGTTGAAATAGTTCCACATTTAGACTTACATTCTGAAACTATTTTTGAGATGTCTATGACTATATTACATACTAATAATACATATTTAACCAATATTACAGTGATGTGATGTAGATTATAATCGATTTACAATTATTTCCATTCCATAATTGAAGAAATAAAATATGACATTAAAAGATTATTTGGAGAACTATACACTAGCCATTTTAGTTTATGTACTAACACACTGAGCATAAATTTTACATTCTAATTTAAATACAGAGTGACTTTATACTCAGCACTGTTTGCTATTTGCTGCTTCTATTGCTATATGAGCAACAGAGCAGGTCGAGGGGAAGGGGGTTTGGAGAGGGGGAAAAGTGTGTCTCACTGACATAAGGGCTGCTGATCATTAAACAGGCACTGTCATTACCACATCCTGTTGAGGTGCGGGCTGCTGCTTGCATCTTGACTATATTTCTTTTCAGCTGGCTGCTTTCTGATTAGGTGTAAGTAATAGTCCAATGGTACTAAATATTACTATCAGCTGAAAACTCATCAGAATACCTTGATGTGCCACATCTACTACAGTGAAATGTGCCAGAGAATATACTACCTGTAGTTTGGGACTAACTGCCATTTACAACCTCAGCATCTATAATGCTGATGGCCGTCAGGGAAGGTGAGACTTGTACAGTACCGGTGAAGCATGTTGTTGGCCAGGTAGTCCTCTTGAATTGCCAATTCCACCAAGGCTGTTGCCCTACATGCAGTTGATGTCCTTTGCCCCAAGTGAAGTACTGCAGGTCCACATCTGGCTGGAACTCTTCATATGATGGCAAAGATGGAGAATGATCATAAGCAACAAACAGTCACTGTCTTCATAGTAATAGTCACGGACAGTAGGAACAGTGCACACATCCGTGAGCTCCAGGACAGAGACCTTCAGACATCATACTACTTGAGAGGCCGTGCACTGAAGAGAGACTGCCTTGGGAAGAAGTAACTTTTGGCAGTGTTCCATCACAGCATAGTGTAATCATTTTCACTTTGGTCTCCTCTTCAGATCTGGCAGCCACAATTATGTTCTTCATCTGCTGCACACTGTCATTGGTATTACAGAACAGGAGTCTGCTCTGTCTCATCTGTATTTATTCAGTAACCATCGAGTTCACCTCATTGATATACACCACTCCAGTATTGTCCATGTAGTAGTGGCAGCAATGTGAGATTATGTGTTTCCAAAACACCTCATAACGCCTTTCAGTGGAATCACAACCAAACCCAGCAACCCTTCTTCCAAGGGTGCTTCCTTATTCAGTAGGCTCATGTTTCCATACCACTTACTTCATGCAAAGAACATCTCCAACTGTGGTCACATTTTGTTACAAAACCAGAGCTTAATCAGAGTGATATCATACGAACACTGCTCTTTACACATCCACAATAACCCTTTCCGACCTCACCGCCTCTTACTTCGCATTCGTATTTGAGGATGATTATTTTCAGGTGTGTGGGAACATCTACATGGGTATGTTACCAGCCTTAAACAAATAACCTGCAGCTTGGAGGACCAGGCTTAGTATTATGTGATTGCTCTACAAGGAATGCTGGCTTCACAACACCTGAGCATGCCCTCCTCCCCCCTTCCACATAATGATTAGAGAAAGAATATGAAAGACACCGCCCGGCTTCACAACCTAATACCATTGGGGTCGAAAAATCAAGAGTTGGCCAAGGGAGGCTGACAGGAAAGGTGATAGTAGTCTGATAAATAAGTGGAATCAATGTCAGAATTAGGTAACAGCTTAGTCAGTCATGTGGTGGCATTTTCAAAGACTGTCAGAGAGTGCCTGATGAAAAAGGAGCATTGTTGTATGAAGGACAGAGTATTTCCATGGATTGTGAAATTTTGTACATGATAGTTGCAGTCTAACTACAATTTTATATCAGTGCACAGAAAAGGAATCAAGTTGTTACTTATACAGTAATGACACTGTTACTGAATAAATATAACTTTTAGAACAAAACCATTACAGACACTTCTTACAGGTTATCTTTTATTGCACATGGGAGGTTGTGTACATCTACACAACAAAAGCTACATTCAGGCTACAACTTAGCTATCAGTACCAGCTCTCTGAGTCAAATAATTAGCTGTTATTCTTGAAACAAAGTTACTTCATCCCATCATAACATAAACAGTAAGTTATTTCTAACAAGCAAATTGTGCGACAATTTTTGTCTCTACCATTTAACAAAGCATGCCCAATACAGATACATTTTTACAACAGTCTTCATTACAGTGCTTGAAAAAGTTACATTAACTTAAGAATTTCAGTAAGATTAATATGAAATATTTGCTTCCTTTAAAGGAGAGCAAATTCCAATGACATTAATCGTACAAATGACAGTGACACCAAACTTATGCATTACAAATATCAAAGAGTTTCTCTTTCACAGTCAGTACTCCAAGCACACCACAAATTCCATTTTCACAAAGTACTTTGCACTTATGTTCACATGAATTTCCCAGTGTTATTGAAAAGTAAATAAATATGAAAAATTATCTAATTTTACACAAACTCTTCAGCACACTGTCAGACTGCAACAGTATTAACATACAAATTTCACACAAGGAAATTTATGTATCAAATGAAAAATTTAACTACAAAATCTAAAGTTTCTGTAACAGTTACTTCCACAATCAGGAGAGGGTGGTATGTCTGGAGAAGTTAAGAAATGAGGAGGAACTCAATCCAAGCCCACAATCTGAGTCACCCCTTGAGGAGATGGTGAGCATACAAAATGATCAGATGGTAGACAAAGATACTTTTGTGTTTAAGTCTTCACACAAAGACATTCATGTGCACTTAGAGTCTCCCTAAAATTGTTAGATAACTATTATCTTTGAGAAATGCATGACACTGCTGCTTCCTGAAACTTATAACACCTGCGTTCTGTCATTGACCATCCTCACAGTTCCATATAATTGACTAAACTGAAAATAAAGCAATGTAACAATGAAATAGTGTATTATAGTTGAAGTGTACTTTTAATATTTGCAGAAAAATATTTTGTCAATTGTCATACATTTCTCCACATAGGAAAAAAAAATTGTCCCAATCAAAATGTAAGGAATGCAAACATACATATCCAGTGCTTCAGACTCTACACTGTCTGTCAGGTACACATGTTTCATTTAAGAAGCCAACAAGGTAATACAAAGTAGATCATACAGATAAAGGGCATATATGTGGATAGTGTAGAGTGACAGTAAATGAAAATTTTCCAATGTATGTACTTCAAAATTTTTAAACTATTTACCCCATGATCAAACTGTATGTTCAGAGTGCATATGCTGTATGTGTATATGCCACACAAGTATAATAAAAGAAACAGTGCACAAACCGCAATTTAAGTAAATGGCATACGTATCAAATGTCATGAGGAGTTTCATTATTAAGCCTACTTGAGTTCAATTTAATGAAATCATCAAGAAATATAGTAACACATTTATGTACTATATTTCTGAAGTTTATAACACTAAGACGAGATTGGAATACATGAGTGATTAAATAATCATATTAAATAATGTATCATCTGGAAGTATATAGAAAATCACATTGAATAGCAAGACAACACATCAAAATAACCTGAGAGCTTCATAATGTAATCACACACATGGTTTACTACTTTACTTAAGGGGCAGGGAGATCAATATGAATATATCACTGGCACTCTAGGTACCTGCATGTTATTTTTCCACATGCACAAAAACTAAAAGGAAATGGAAATATTCACAATTCAAGCATAATCATGGAAACAAAACATTTAGAGCAAAATACAGTACATAATGCCCACCAATTGATGAGGAAGTACTCATAGAGAGTGAAGGATTGGGAAAGCTTTGAAAGCACTAGAGGAGTAATATGTTTTTCTGTACTTATACATCACGTTCAGATTACACTGAACCCATCATTACAATTATTAACACAAATCTACACTCAAACCACAATGTTGAGTTCAAATGGTTCAAATGGCTCCGAGCACTATGGGACTTAACAGCTATGGTCATCAGTCCCCTAGAACTTAGAACTACTTAAACCTAACTAACCTAAGGACAGCACACAACACCCAGCCATCACGAGGCAGAGAAAATCCCTGACCCCGCCGGGAATCGAACCCGGGAACCCGGGCGTAGGAAGCGAGAACGCTACCGCACGACCACGAGATGCGGGCACAATGTTGAGTAATTAAGTAAAAACTGTCATGTGATATAACAAAAGAACAGGAGTCCTAACACTACATGACTGTGTAAAGATAGAACAAACGTTTATACTGTATACAATAAAAGCCATGAGTGGTCAGAAGTCTGAAATTCACAAAATCAGGAATGTAATCTAATTTTGTTGGCCCTTGTTAACTTCAAAGGCATATGATGGGATTAGAAGACAAGCAATATGGTGGCCAAAGTGTGTGCTAAAACATAGCTTAAATTGGTAATGTAATTCTCAAGGGACTAAATGTATTACAACTCAAGTGCATATTTAAAATACATTGAAAGGAGGCAAAATATAAACCACAGAAAAACCCTCCATCTGGAGAAGCAGTAATAGCAAATCAACATTAAACAGTGAACCTATGATATCTTAAGGAACCAAACACTCAAGTTTTTAAATTATTTGTAAAGCAATCAGATGTTTGCAGCATTTTAAATGTGTTAAATATCTGAATCACAGGCAAAAAAGAAAAAAAATTAGATAACGTTTGAACTTATGTTTGAAGTCACCAAGTTTTCTCAGTATGAAGCACTGCATTAATATAGTCTGTGTAATTTGCCAATCATGAGCTACACTGACTGAAAACACCATCATGTCCATATTACAGTCAAACTGTGTTAAACCTTTGACCTAACATTATACCTGTTAATGAGTAGATCAAAACAGGTATTTAATTATTGACTGAATATAAAAATATATATAAAATGTTGAAATTCAAATTCTTGTTGCCCCTGGAAACTGTTACATAGCCACCATGCATCTGGTGCTGGGTGTCATGAACCAGGTTAGTCATTAGGTAGTATTGATGGAATACTGTTTGGGCATACAATAAATACTGATCCATATCCATTACTCTCTCTGATTTAGGCCAATGATGTACGTGCAGTTGTGAATAGTGCAAAGCAGTGGTTTCCAACCCATAGTAAGTTGACTGCAGTGTGGCAATGGACGCCAGCTACTTGAAGTCAAACATTTAACACAATAATTCATTTTTATAGTAATCAAACTATTGACGCTGTTTTATGCAAGCGTGTTTGATTCTTTAAGGGCTCAGATGTTTACTGGTACATTTTTAACATGTGGATGATAATGTGCAGAACATACATGAAAAAAAATAGTGATCTATGGAAACTCCACTTCAGTGACTTGCTTGTATTTAAAATATTGATGTGATAACCATGCAATGAGGTTATTACTTTACAACAAACTGTTATGAATGAACGACTTTATGGACATCACAAAACAAAAAATTTTGTGAACATGCAGTAACACAAACAAATGTAGTGAGTCTTGAGTTTGTTGGTATTCTGTCATTCACAAATTGATCACTTATTTATTATTTTCAAATGAGGTTTGGAGCTACATCTCCATTTTCACCAACTGTATGTATCTAAAGAGCATTAAATCTGCTACAGTTTTTCACCCAACACACAAAAATGCAGTTGTTACATTTAAGGAGGTGAATTACACCTCATGTGGAATACTGGCAGAGTGCAAGAGCAATGCCACAATAATGCCTATTAACATTACTTGCATTTGACCACACAACTTACGTTTTCTGCATTGGTGAAATACTTCCACATTTTCACTTACATTTTGAAAAGACGTTATGACAATATAGCACAACTTATGCAGTAGGCATATTCTCCATTCTGCTTACTTCATGCAGACAATCATATCTAACTCTGGGCACATTTTGTTCCAAAACCAGAGCTGAGTGAGACTGGTATCATATGAACACTGTTCTATGACCTGTTCCAACATCACCACCGCTTACTTGTAATTCATATCTGAGGATTATTATTTTCTGGATTTTGAGGACAATTTTTACATGGTCATATTAACAGCCTTATATAACCCACAGCATTGAAGACTGAGCTTTGTGCTGTGCATTTGCTCCACAAGAAATCCTGGCTTCACCACACCTGAACATGCCCTCCTGCCCCCTTCCACATAATGATTAGAGAAAGAAAATGAAAGACACCCTCTGGCCTCGCAACCTAATACCATCGGGGTCGAAAAAACAAGAGTTGGCAAGGGAGGCCGAGAGGAAAGGTGATAGTACAGTAGTCTGGCAAATAAGTGGAAGCAATGTCAGACTTAGTTAACAGCTTAATAGCTGTCAGTCATGTGGTGGCATTTTCAAAGATTGTCAAGGACCATATGACAAAAAGAAAATTGCATGAGGCATTAGATATTCTCATGGATAGCAAAATTTCTTGAATGAGTAACAGCACTGTTACTCATTAAACATAAATTTACAACATACACTCACTGCTCACATGATATCTTGTATTCCACAATGGAATTTATGTGCTTTTACACAATCACAGTTACATGCACATATTTCATAGCTATAAACAGAAACTTCATTAAAATAAGGCCTGTAATATTTGAACCAATAATAATGAATGATGCTTGATCTGGTCAGAATATAAAAAATTAAGATTTTGTAACAACTCAACTGTAGGCCAATAATTTCATTATCTACCATTTACAAAATTATTTTGAATACAGAGAAGTATTTTTAAAACTCACTTAATTAGAATGCTAGAGAAGAGCATCACTAACATAAAAAACTTTTGTTTCCTTTCAAAGAGAGCATATTCCAATGACTTCGATAACAGAAAAAGATAATGATGATTACATAAAGTAATATGAACATCTAAAAATTTCTCTGAACACAGGAAAAATAATCTATTGTGGAATCGATACGAGTACTCAAACACACCACAGATTCAATTTTTATGAAGTACTTTGCAGAATTTATGTGAAAATTAGTGCAAGTTATTGAAAAGTAAATAAACATGAAATAATTATCAAATTTTACACAAACTGCCAAGTACACAGAAAAACTGTAACAGAGTATATACTGACATAAAAATTCATACAAAGAATTTCTGCATCAAATGAAAAAGTTAACTGTGAAAACTAAAGCTTTTGTAGCAGTCATTTCCTCAGGATATGATGGTACATTGGGAGACAGTAAGAAAGGAAATACAAGCCCACAGTCTAAGGGACCCATTCATGGTGGTGGTAGTGGTCAGGGTACAGGATGGATAATGATCAAATGGTATAACAGATACATTTGTGTGTGTGTGTGTGTGTGTGTGTGTGTGTGTGTGTGTGTGTGTGTGTGTGTGTGTGTGTGTGTGTGCCTTCATACAGAGACATTGAGGTACACAGAGGCTCTGCCTAAAATTATTAAGCAAGTACTGTCTTTGAGAAATGCATGACAGAGCTACTTTCTGAAACTTATTACAGCTGGTTTCTGTCACTGACCATCTTCACAGTTCCATATAATTGACAAAACTGAAGAAAACTCAATGTAACAATGAAATAGTATATAACATTGAAAGGGTTCTTTTAATATTTGCAGAAAAAATTTTTATCAGTCATCATACATTTCTCCACGTATGAAGAAAACTGTGGAAATCAAAATGTAAAGAACACAAACCGACATTTCTGGAGCTAAACACTACACATTGTCTGTCAGGTACATATGTTTCATTTAAGAAGCCAACAAGGTAATACACAGAAGATCATACAGATATGAGCCTATATGTGGATAGCAACATACAACTGTTTCCTCTAATATTATATATATGTAGTTCTAGAACAAGAGTGACAGTAAATGGTCAGTTTCAATGAATGTGCTTTTTAAATTCTTGAAATATTTACTCAATGACCAAACTGTTTGTTCAGAGTGCATGTGTATATTACACACAAATGTAATAAAGGAAACAGTGCACAAACCGCAATTTAAGTAAATGTCATTACACACAAATGTAATAAAGGAAACAGTGCACAAACCGCAATTTAAGTAAATGTCATCAGGAGCTCCATCAGTAAGCCTACTCGAGTTCGATGTAATGAAATCATCAAGGAATTTAGTAACACATTTATGTCCTATATTTCTGAAGTTTATAGCACTAAGATGAGACTGCAATACAAGAGTCATTAAACATTTATATTAAATAATGCATCATTCAAAAGCATATTGAAAAATACATAGCAAGACAACACACCACAATAACTTTAGGGCTTCATAATGTAATCACACACCTGGATTACTACTTCACTTAAGGGGCAGGGAGATCAATATGAGTAGACCACTGGCACTCCAAGTATCTGCATATTATATTTTCATATGCACAATAACTAAATGGAAAGAGAAATATTCACAATTTAACCATAATAGTGGAAAAAACATTTAGAGCAAAATACAGTACATAATGCCCATCAATTGGTGAGGAAGTACTCATAGAGAGTTAAGGACTGTGAAACCTTTGAGGCACTAGAGGAGTAATATGTTTTTTTGTACTTACACATCACATTCAGATTACACTGAACCCATCATTACAATTATTAACACAAATCTACACTCAAACCACAATGTTGAGTAATTAAGTAAAAACTGTCATGTGATATAACAAAAGAACAGGAGTCCTAACACTACATGACTGTGTAAAGATAGAACAAATGTTTATACTGTATACAATAAAAGCCGTGAGTGGTCAGAAGTCTGAAATTCACAAAATCAGGAATGTAATTTAATTTTGTTGGCCCTTGTTAACTTCAAAGGCATATGATGGGATTAGAAGACAAGCAATATGGTGGCCAAAGTGTGTGCTAAAACATAGCTTAAATTGGTAATGTAATTCTCAAGGGACTAAATGTATTACAACTCAAGTACATGTTTAAAATACACTGAAAGGAGGCAAAATATAAACCACAGAAGAACCCTCCATCTGGAGAAGCAGTAATAGCAAATCAACATTAAACAGTGAACCTATGATATCTTAAGGAACCAAACACTCAAGTTTTTAAATTATTTGTAAAGCAATCAGATGTTTGCAGCAGTTTAAATGTGTTAAATATATGAATTGCAAGTAAAAAAGAAAAAAAAATAGATAACATTTGAACTTATGTTTGAGGTCACCAAGTTTTCTCAGTATGAAACACTGCATTAATATAGTCCGTGTAATTTGCCAATCATGAGCTACACTGACTGAAAACACCATCATGTCCATATTACAGTCAAACTGTGTTAAACCTTTGACCTAACATTATACCTTGTTAATGAGTAGATCAAAACAGGTATTAAATTATTGACTGAATATAAAAATATATATAAAATGTTGAAATTCAAATTCTTGTTGCCCCTGGAAGCTGTTACATAGCCACCATGCATCTGGTGCTGGGTATCATGAACCAGGTTAGACATTAGGTTGTATTGATGGAATACTGTTTGGGAATACAATAAATACTGACCTATATCCATTACTCTCACTGATTTAGGCTAATGATGTACATGCAGTTGCGAACAGTGCAGAGCAGTGGTTTCCAACCCATGATAAGTGGACTGCAGTGTGGCAATGGTCACCAGCTACTTCAAGTCAAATATTTAACACAATAATTCATTTTTAAAGTAATCAGACTATTGACGCTGTGTTATGCAAGCATGTTTGATTCTTTAAGGGATCAGATTACTTGGATTAGTGGCCTTTAACAATATTAGTTCAAGTGCTTACATCTACAGCATGAAATTTTACAAGCTAATTTAGACACAGAGTAGCTCTCTCTCTCTCTCTCTCTCTCTCTCTCTCTCTCTCTCTCTCTCTCTCTCTCTCTCTCTCTCTCTGGCTATGAGTAATAAGTATTCAAACCAACATTACTCGCTGACTTCTCATAAAAAACTGGGAAACAACTTATACATTTGAGGTGCCTGGCAACTGCTGGTATCTTGCACTGTATTTCTTGTAAGCTGTCTGCTTTCTAGTAAGTCTAAAGCAGTAGTCCATTAATACTTAATAATGTGCCATGAGTAACTACTCTGTTGAAGAGTGCCAGAGAATGCATGTGTGTAGTTAGGCACCCAAACTTCTATTCATTACCCTGGCTATTATAATGCTGAAGGGTATGTTAGCAAATCTGAGACACATACAGTACTGCATCAAGCACGCTACTTGGCAGGTAGAGCTTCTTATCTGTCACATTTCTATCACACTGTTATGGAAGGAAGTTGCCCTATAGGCAGTTGACATCTTTTCCCCAAGTGAAGGAGAGCAGGTATACATCTGGTTGAAACTCTTCATATTCCTGCTTGCAGGGATGCAGAAAAATCTTGAGTGACAAACAGTTGTCATTCTCCAAGTAGTAGACACCAATATAAAAATGAGGATTGGTGCCAACATCAGTGAGGTCTAGGATGACAGACCTTTGAATATGGTACCATTTGAGATGGTCTGTGGAAGATTTTGTGGACAGATCAAGCACACTTCCATCTGACAAGATATGTCAATACACAGAACTATCAAATATGGGCATAGTAAATCCACACTCAAATCAACCAATTCCCCTTCATCCTAAAAAGGTCATTGTGTGGTGTGGGGCTACAGCATCATTTACAAAGAGAAATGCTTTTGATCCTGTTACTTGTACCATCACTGCTAAGTACTGTCAGTCTCTTTTGCACAACCACATCATTACAGCTCTCCAACAGCTTGTATGTGTGGTTGGGATTATTTTTATGCAAGATGGCGCACCTCCACACATTGCAAATCCAGTTAAGCAGTTGCTGAAGCGTCATTTTGGAAAAGCTAGAATAATCAGCTGCCATTTCCCTACATCTTGGCCATCCTGATCATTTGATCTTAATCCATGTTACTTCTGGCTGTGGAGCTAACTCAGGGACATTGTGTTCAGTGTTCTGATTGCAAACTTAGCTGCACTGAGGTCATGTATTGTGCAAAACATTCTGAACATGACCCCAGAAACACTTCAATCAGTTGTGGAACATGCTGTTTTTTGATTTCAACTTGTTGCGAAAAAAAGTGGGCAGGATATTGAACATATTTTGAGCCAATGGCACAGAAATTAATAATCTGATCTGATTTGATCTTGATTGATTCTTTTTATGTGGTTTTTGGCCTCAGGACAATTAAAAATCAAATTTTGTCATTCAATGTGATATGAACCTGTTGTGGTTGGTGGGCTTACATTACTAGTGGTATCACACCTTTACACCCATATACACTGAGTAGCACAGTTTGTTTAATATGAAACACACATCTTAAGCATTGTTGTACAATTCATTTCTGTTTTGTGGTTGAAAACTATTAAATTATGATGCTTGCAGTGCTATTGCTACATTTTGTAACTATTTATTTTTCATCTGCCATACGATTTCCCCATCTCTGATAATATTCCATTGCAGTTTGATGTCATTCGTACCAGTGGTGTTATTTCTACAATGATTTGAAAATTTAACTTTGAATATAATCACCCTATATATGCATAATCACAGTAAACAGCAAGTCAACACATCAAAGTACCACGGGAGCTTCATAATGTCAGCACACAACAATTAGATTATTACTCTACTAAGGAGGAAGGAGTTCAGTATGAATAGTCCACTGATACACTAGATAATTCTGAGTCAGCATGTGATTATTCCATAGGCACAATAACTGTAAACAGAAATATTCTAAATTCAACAACAATAGCTTAAACAAAAATTTAATTTAATACATCATATAAACTACTGAGCAAGCTATAACATAGATTGAGAAAATGTGAAAGGTTCAAAAGGACAAGAATCATAATATGTTTGTCTGTACCTATAAAATATGGTTCAGATAAGACTGAAATCATCCTTACAACTATCAATAGAAATGTGTGCTCAAATCACTATGTTATGTATTTAACCAAAAACTTACATCTGATATAACAAAAAAATAAGAGTCCTGTCATCTTGACTGTGTAAAAACTGTACTAATTTTGTGCAGTATACAATGAAAGCCATGGATAATCAAAAAGCTGATTGAAGTTAACAAAGCCTGACACAAACAGATTACATTCCTGCTTTTCTGTCAAAGGCATATTATCGGATTAGAAGACAAGCAATATGGTGGCTAAAGTGTTTGCTAAAATCCAGCTTAAATTGATAACATAATTCCCATGTAACATTGTATTAAGGCTCAAGCAGATAAAAATATTATGATAGATGTCCTAGTATAATCCATAGAACAAACCTCAGCCAAGTCAAGTAGCTATAGCAATTTGACACTAAACAGCAAACCTCCAGTTCCTTAAGGAATGAAACTCCCACATTTTTAAATTATTTCTAAAGCAATCAGAAGTTTCTAGCTATTTTAAGATCTAAATATCTGACAGATATGTGCATGAAAAAATTTGGAGAAGGTTAGAACCTGCAGTTAAAGTCGGAAGTCATGAAGTACTCTCAGTATGGAATACTGCACGAATGTAGTCTGGGTAAGTTGCACATCACAAGCTACAGTGCCTCATTGCATCTACTCAAGGCATTACATCTACAATCCGCAAATCACTGCGAGGTGCATGACAGAGGCTACTTTCCACTGTACCAGTTATTAGGCATTCCTTCCTATTCAGTTCATGTATGGAGTGCAGTAAGAGTGAATGACTGAATGCCTCTGTGGTGACTACCACACATGTTGATTGCAGCTGACGCATAAAATTTGCGCCAACCACAGAGATTAATCTCCACAGTTCACATGGGAGTCACAGAGAAGAGAGCTGTTGACTGTGATTCTCAAACCTACCTTTTTTCTCTTTGTTGTCGATTCTCTTTTATGTATTCTCTTACTTGACAGCCTGTTATATATGAAAGAAATGAAAAGAGAGACTTGAGTTCACACTCCATTAGTTTCCAATTTCTAACTGTGTTTGCGTGGGTACACACCTACTTACGCAACATTGGTGACCCCGACTGCAAAACAAACAGCAGATATGGATATGGACACGCCAGCAGTGTCAAGACTAGCGGTTCACTTACCACCCTTTTGGCCACACAACCCTATGCTGTGGTTCACACAGCTGGAAGCGAGTTTCATGTACGCGGGAATAACTGCAGAAACAACTAAGTTTCCCCTCATAGTAAGCCAACTCGATCATCATTACACAACTGAAGTTCAGGATATCATAACAGCTCCTCCAACAGAGAATGCATATGAATGGTTAAAGACTGAACTGATATGTTGCTTAGCCATTTCTCAAGAAGACAGAATCCGGCAAGTATTGACGCAAGAAGAAATTGGTGACAGGAAACCTTTACTGTTCCTGCACCATCTCCGCAACACGGAGGACCCTGGCACGATTCCAGATAGCATTCTGCATACCCTGTGGAGTTCCCACCTGCCACCACAGGTAAAAGCAGTCATCGGCACGCAGAACGAGACATCACTGGACACAGTAGCAGAACTCGCCGACTGCATACTGGAAGCAATCACACCGAACACACAGGTCAGTGTTGTAGACATAACTGTCAGCGCAGCAGCTGCATCTACTATGGTGTCTTGGGCAGATTACGATGCACTAACGGCCAAGGTCAATCTCCTATGCACACAGCTCTCGAAACTAATGTCGAATGGCATCAATGTCAATCAGAGAAGCCGTAGCCGATGACGACATGGAAGTCGTTTCGCATCGCAATCTACAACCGAGAACAGACAGACCATTTGTTGGTATCATAGTCGGTATGGAGAGCAAGCACGTAAATGCATTAGCCCACATTCTTTCTCCAAATGCTTGTTCACCCACTGCTTGAATACTGCTCAGCAGTGTGGGATCCGTACCAGATAGGGTTGATAGAAGAGAGAGAGAAGATGCAACGGAGAGCAGCGCGCTTCATTACAGGATCATTTAGTAATCGCGAAAGCGTTACAGAGATGATAGATAAACTCCAGTGGAAGACTCTGCAGGAGAGACGCTCAGTGGCTTGGTACAGGCTTTTGTTGAAGTTTTGAGAACATACACTCCTGGAAATGGAAAAAAGAGCACATTGACACCGGTGTGTCAGACCCACCATACTTGCTCCGGACACTGCGAGAGGGCTGTACAAGCAATGATCACACGCACGGCACAGCGGACACACCAGGAACCGCGGTGTTGGCCGTCGAATGGCGCTAGCTGCGCAGCATTTGTGCACCGCCGCCGTCAGTGTCAGCCAGTTTGCCGTGGCATACGGAGCTCCATCGCAGTCTTTAACACTGGTAGCATGCCGCGACAGCGTGGACGTGAACCGTATGCGCAGTTGACGGACTTTGAGCGAGGGCGTATAGTGGGCATGCGGGAGCCCGGGTAGGACGTACCGCCGAATTGCTCAACACGTGGGGCGTGAGGTCTCCACAGTACATCGATGTTGTCGCCAGTGGTCGGCGGAAGGTGCACGTGCCCGTCGACCTGGGACCGGACCGCAGCGACGCACGGATGCACGCCAAGACCGTAGGATCCTATGCAGTGCCGTAGGGGACCGCACCGCCACTTCCCAGCAAATTAGGGACACTGTTGCTCCTGGGGTATCGGCGAGGACCATTCGCAACCGTCTCCATGAAGCTGGGCTACGGTCCCGCACACCGTTAGGCCGTCTTCCGCTCACGCCCCAACATC
The DNA here is from genome assembly GCF_023864345.2 of Schistocerca serialis cubense. NCBI lineage: Eukaryota > Metazoa > Arthropoda > Insecta > Orthoptera > Acrididae > Schistocerca > Schistocerca serialis. Next base: position 622,275,460 of record NC_064644.1, on the reverse strand, counting down.
GTGCAGCCCGCCTCCAGTGGTGTCGCGACAGGCGTGAATGGAGGGACGAATGGAGACGTGTCGTCTTCAGCGATGAGAGTCGCTTCTGCCTTGGTGCCAATGATGGTCGTATGCGTGTTTGGCGCCGTGCAGTTGAGCGCCACAATCAGGACTGCATACGACCGAGGCACACAGGGCCAACACCCGGCATCATGGTGTGGGGAGCAATCTCCTACACTGGCCGTACACCAATGGTGATCGTCGAGGGGACACTGAATAGTGCACGGTACATCCAAACCGTCATCGAACCCATAGTTCTACCATTCCTAGACCGGCAAGGGAACTTGCTGTTCCAACAGGACAATGCACGTCCGCATGTATCCCGTGCCACCCAACGTGCTCTAGAAGGTGTAAGTCAACTACCCCGGCCAGCAAGATCTCCGGATCTGTCCCCCATTGAGCATGTTTGGGACTGGATGAAGCGTCGTCTCACGCGGTCTGCACGTCCAGCACGAACGCTGGTCCAACTGAGGCGCCAGGTGGAAATGGCATGGCAAGCCGTTCCACAGGACTACATCCAGCATCTCTACGATCGTCTCCATGGGAGAATGGCAGCCTGCATTGCTGCGAAAGGTGGATATACACTGTACTAGTGCCGACATTGTGCATGCTCTGTTGCCTGTATCTGTGTGCCTGTTGTTATGTCAGTGTGATCATGTGATGTATCTGACCGCAGGAATGTGTCAATAAAGTTTCCCCTTCCTGGGACAGTGAATTCACGGTGTTCTTATTTCAATTTCCAGGAGTGTACCTTCACTGAAGAGTCAAGCAGTATATTGCTCCCTCCTACGTATATCTCGCAAAGAGACCATGAGGATAAAATCAGAGAGATTAGAGCCCACACAGAGGCATACCGACAATCCTCCTTTCCATGAACAATATGAGACTGGAATGTAAGGGAGAACTGATAAAAGTACTCAAGGTACCCTCTGCCACACACCGTCAGGTGGCTTGTGGAGTATGGATGTAGATGTAGATGCAGAAATTCGAGCGGAATGTGGCAGTAGATGCTACCTCCTATCTTCCTGCATCTTGACGCCTTTTTATAACAGATGGTGCGCCAGGCAGGAAATTTTTAATCGACACTGGTTCAGATCTCAGTATACTATCAAGTTCTTGCATTGTTACCGGCCGTGCACAACATTTAACTTATCCACTGCCCACTGCCAACAATTCACAGATTTCAACATACGGATTACAACAAGAGAATCTGAACTTGGGACTCCCTAGAGATTTTAAATGGAATTTCACAGTAGCAGATGTCGCAGAAGCAATACTAGGAGCTGATTTCTTATCACACTTCAGACTTTTGCCAGACTTGGCCAATGCTTGCCTGATAGACAGTCTCACCAACCTATCAATGGCTTGTTATTATCGTGACACAGACTGTACCAGTATTAAGTTGGTTCAAATGGCAGACACAGAGTACCGTGCAGTCCCTAGCAGATTTTCCTGAATTAATGAAACCACCTGGAGCACTGCACAAAGTGTTGCATGATACAGTACACTACATAAAAATCACAGACTGTGTTATGTCAACCTAGGACACTACCACCAGAATGCCTCGCTATAGCTACAGCGGAATTCGAGCTAATGCTTAAAGGAGGAATTATACGCCCGTCATCCAGTCCATGGGCATCAGCCTTACACCTCGTACCAAAAAAAGGTGGAGCCTGGCGCCCGTGTGGCGACTACAGAGCACTGAATGCCATAACTATTCCGGATTGTTATCCTGTACCTTTGTTAAGGGACTACAATCACGCGCTGCACGGTGCCACAGTCTTTAGTGTGCTAGACTGCGCAAAGGGCTATACACAAATTCCTGTAGCGCCAGAAGGGGTACCAAACACTGCCATAACAACACCCTTTGGATTGTTTGAAAGTAATTTCATGACGTTTGGTCTGGGAAATGCTGCACAAACACGGCAACGTTTTCTGGATTCTGTATTACGATGATTGACCTTCTGTTTTGCCTACCTGGATGACGTTCTCATATATTCTGCAAACAATTTACAGCACAAGCAGCATTTAAAAGAAGTACACCTATGCTTAGAGAAGTTTGGAATAGTGTTAAATACAGCGAAATGCCTGTTTTGCCAACCTGAAGTGGAATTTCTAGGTCATCGCATATCCGCTACAGGTTCAGCACCCTTACCCGGAAAAGCTGAGGCTATTCTACACATGCCCAAGCCTATTATGGTCAAAGAATTAAGAAGATACCTAGGCATGTTAAACTTTTACAGAAGGCATCTACCACAGACAGCTGAACAGCAGGCACCATTAAACTCGTTATTAGCTGGCCCAAAGGTTCGCAGCAGTGCAACCATGCAATGGAATGAGGAATCTGATGCAGCATTCGAAGTGACACATCAAAGCCTGGCTCAGGCCGCACTGCTGGCACACAATAAACTAGAAGCACCTTTGGCACTGGTGGTGGCACTAACCAGTTTGGTGTTGGTGCAGCCCTGCAACAATTGGTGGATGGCACATGGCAACCTCTAGCATACTATTCGCACAAGTTGTCACCAGCACAACAACGCTGGAGTGCTTACGATAGAAAATTTTTGGCTGTATATTTAGTGATCAAACATTTCAGACCACAAGTAATTTTTACCGATCATAAGCCCTTGACTTACACATTCAACAAGAACAGTGACAAATACTCCCCAAGGCAGTATTCTCAATTGGAGTTCATAAGCCAATTCACCACAGGCTTACGCCACATCGCAGGTTTAACTAACGTGGTAGCTGATTGTTTGTCACAGGTATCCAGTATAACACAGTCTGTAACTGTGGCCAAACTAGCACAAGCCCAGCAGGAAGATGATGAGCTAAACACCCTGTTGAGTGACGACAACACGGCATTGAAGTTACAGCTATTCGATGTGCCCGGGAATATATACGACTACATTGTGACGTACAACATGATCAATCACGCCCTTACGTTCCAATCACACATCGCAGAAGAGTGTTTGATTGTCTCCACGGCCTATTTCACCCCAGTGTTCGAGAAACTACCAGACTGGTGTCCGAAAGATTTGTATAACCAGGAATAGACCCCAATTGCCGTAACTGGATTAGATCCTGCCCACACTGTCCGCTATTCAAAGTGAGCAGACACATGCGCCCTCCAATTGGACAATTCCCGGATGTCAAGGCATGCTTCTTGCACATTCATCTGGATGTCATTGGACCTCTTCCACCATCAGGTGGTAATCGCTACCTGCTAACAATCATTGACAGGTATACATGCTGGCCGGAAGCAATACCTACCGATAACATCTTGGTGGAAACTCTGACAATGGCATTCATGTCAACCTGGATATCGAGAATCAGCTACCCACTCCACACAACAACTGATAGAGGATGACAGTTCGAATCAGAACTATTTGCTCAGTTAGCAAGATTCTGGGAATACTGCCATCACCACAACACCACCTACCATTCGGCAAGCAACGGAATGGTAGAAAAAATGGCACTGTACCTTAAAAGCAGCCCTCATTTGCCACGGTACTAAATGGATGGAAGCATTACCCATTGTACTGTTAGATCCTAGGACAATCTTTAAACCTGATATGGATGCCTCCCCGGCAGAGTTTGTCTACGGAGAAACAATATGTCTGCCTGGAGAGTTTGCTGACGACTCAGGGGTACCGAATGCAGATGTCCAGTCAGAATATTTACAAGGATTGAGAGAAATGATCAAGGAAATCAAACCTGCGAAAGAGTCCAGACATGGAGCCCCGGTGTCATTCATGCACAACGATATAAAAACTTGCACGCATGTATTGTTACGAACAGATGGCGTCAAACCACCACTACACCCGCCATACACTGGACCTCATCGCGTGATATGCAGAGATGCACACACCATAAACATAGTACTGAATGGGAAACAAGTATAGTGAAACCTGCTTATATACTTCAAGACACTCTGGCAATGTCAGCATCGCACAGCGATCAGCACAAGACAACGATGCAGAACCCCACTCCGCTACCTCCGCAGTCAGTAAAGCAGCAGCCTTGATGCACCACGCATTCAGGCAGACAAGTGCACTTCCCTGCCCGCCACAGAGAGGAACATCTGAACTCCACTCTCACCAAGGGGTCTCATGTGGTGACTACCGCACACGTCGATCGCAGCTGACTCGTAAAATTCGCGCCAACCACAGAGATTGTTCTCCACAGTTCGCACAGGAGTCACAGAGAAGAGAGCCATCAACTGTGATTCTCATACCTACCTTTTTACTCTTTGTTATTTCTTCTCTTTTATGTATTCTCTTATTTGACAACCTGTTATATGTGAAACAAATAAAAAATAAACTTGAGTTCAGACTTTGTTAGTTTCGGATTTCTAACTGTGTTTGTGTGGGTACACACCTACTTTTGCAACACCTCTGTGCATGCAGTAATTATTCTTATCTTATCCACATGATCCCTATCTGAGGAATACAGAGAGGACTACAGTACATTTGCAAAGTCATAATATAAGGCTGGTTCTTTAAACTTTGTCAGCAGACTTTCTCAGAATCAATTGTGTCGATCTTCAAGAGGGTTCCAGGTCAGTTCCCTCAGTGGATTACAACCTCTGACCATTCATACTGCCCTGATCTGTATACGTTCAATATGCCCTGCTAGACTTATTTGGTAAGGGTCTCACACACTTTAACAATATTCTAGAACTGTTCACGCAAGTGATTTGTAAGCTATCACCTCTATAGACTGACTGTACTTCCCCAGTATTCTGCCAATAAACTGTAGTCTACCACCTTTACCCACAACTGAGCCTACGTGATCTTTCCTTTTCATATCCCTGTGAGGGATTACACCCAGGTATTTGTATGAGGTGCCAGATTCCAACAGTTACCATTCAACATTTGACCTAAGATTATACCTCCTAATGCGTAGACCATAGCAGGAATTTAATTACTGGCTGAAATTGAAAGATATTTATGAAATTTTGAAAGTCAAATTTCATTGGTCCTGGAAGCCATTACATAGGCAACATGCAACTGGTGCTGGGTATCATGAACCAGGTTAGTCATTTAGTAATACTAGTGGATTAGTGTCTGGGAGAGAAATGCATCCTGTCCTGGACCCTCTTCGCCTTTATTTATGTTAATTGTGTACCTACAGTTGTGAATGGTGTAGAGTACAAATTTGCTATGTTTTTAGATGTCAAGCATTGCAACATCTTTCAAACAGTTGGCAGTAACACTTTATCAAAAGTTTTAACTAGTTTATGTTAATGCCCTTATTGTGTTTTGTTATCAATAACTCCACTGTGTCTGAATATGACACAGCAGTCCAGCTGCGTGGCAATGAATGTAATTTTGTGTATGAAAAAAATGCAGTAATTCTACGTGGCATATTGAGCAGTTCATTGACTGAAAACTTGAGTATATTAGACGTCGATAAACATAATAGTATGGCAAGCATTTTCATTTAAGTACAATCTGTGCTTAGTAGCTGTTCAGGTTTTGGGAAATACGTTACCATAAACTTGCTAACATGAATGAAAGGGTTTGTGCATGACTGTGTTTGGATTATCATGGGCTTGGCAGTGAATGTGTAAATTATCAAATTCCAGAATATACCAAGGTTTTGCCATTATTTCCACCTTTCATTCAAAATTAAGACCTTTTCTGATGCTTGGAATAGTTACATTGTATGCTGCCTGGTGGAAGTTTCAGTACAGTACGTTTCTGCATAGCTTTCTTACCCATGATCTGCCACAGTGCATTCACAGCTAGGTCCAGGTAATGGAAGAAAGAAACCATGCTGCCACAGACAGTCGAACTGGAGATGAGTGATCTGCATTTAATGAAATCTGTGCATTCAGAGAAAATCCATTAGTAAAGATCATAAATATAATTTTTTACTGATAACTAATACAATTTTAATATCAAATAGCAAACAAATTAGGATCAAAAAATGTTGTAAGGTTGTATAATGCATACAGCTGTAATTTATGACAATGTATTCAATCAATTATTGATTAACACTAAAAATTTTGTTATCTGAAGACAGCTCATTTATTATGAACTACGTATCAAAAATTATATTTATGGTCTTCACTAACAAAGAATTTTTATGAACCCCTATTTTTTTAAAGTGCAGTACAGCTAATGACATTAGCTGATGAACGAACCTGGGTACAACTGTCAAGAACTGGGCACGTTCTCAAGCAGAGAACATTAAACACTGTACTGGCAACTTCTTTGATCAGTGACAAAATTTCATGAGTTTAATGAAAAAAAAGAATAGACAACTGCATGTAAAAAGATACTGATACTCTAAAACGACAGCTTCTTTCAATCTGCATCTTCATTTTCATTAAGCACTATTGAAAGTGGCAGAATATTACTATGCAATTCACAGACTTATTATCAACATCTAAAGTCTGTACTCATTTCACAAAAAAACACAAACTGAAATCAACTAATACAACACTGTCCTGTACTTTAAAATTATTCTGTCAAAAATTCCGGAACCTGATTTCCAAGAAAACTAAAGTTCTTCTTAAAATATGTTTAATTAGATTTACAAAAATATAGGAAGCTATACTTCAGTATCCATTTCTCATTTAAAGTAACCAAAGTTATTGGGTATAAGTTTTCTGTCTCTGTAGGATAGATAATTGTTTATTTTCTTTAATAAGGAACAAGTATTTTGACATATGAATAGCTTAGGAAAAAGGCTAAACTGTTCGGAAGACAGACCACTTAGTTGATACTATAGCTGCCTAATTACAAGGCTGTTCAATTTTTTTCCCCATTAAACATGTTGCATGTTGATATCACAAATCTGACTACTTATTACATATGTGTGGCATGTTCCATCAGACATGCCCAGCAGAACATACTTTTGTTCTCGATACAGTGACTGTAATTATCAATTTTTGGAGGAAGATACCAATATCAGCATCAATTGGACATTGAAACAATTCACTGGTGAAAGCTAAAAATTTGTGGTGGACTAGGATTTAAAACCAGATTTCCTGCTTTACATGAGCAGTCACCTAAAACATTCTGGCTACCTGAGCACACCCTTCATTTGATCCAAACTCTAAACCTATCCCACATACAAGATATGTTTGCAGCAATTTTCATATTCCCACTAGGGGTTTGAACCCTATCGTGCACATGCAGTGAGGATGTTATCAGTTAGTGTGCTTGAAGTTGTGAATTTGGGTCAGATAGAGAGTGTGTTGAGATAGCTGAAACAGCTAAGGCAAACACTTATGTGAAGCAGGAAATCTAGCTTTGAGTCACAGTCTGGCACAAATTTTCACCTTTAGCTACTGAATTATTTTAATAGCTTATTGCAGCTAATGTTAGTACCCCCTCAAAGTAATTGTCGATCAAAAAGTGAAAATACACAACTGGTCAGTTCTATTTAAAGTGGTAGTCCAGCTTTTGGGACTAAATATGCATTTGAATGTAACACTAATCCCAGCTGGCAACCCTACCTCAAATGCTCAGCTTACTGACCATTAGATATGGGCAATAAGTTACAAAATTCCTTCAGAGAGCTGAATCATTCTATAGAGTGGGGGACAGGTGGCTGGATAAAAAGGATATCTATTAAGAACCAAATGTTTCCTGTGATGTCAGCAAGTGGGATGAGTACTATAGGGTAAGTTGCTGCAACAGCCTGTGGTGTAACAGATGACAAGTGGTCTGTTGCATGCGCCATCTATCACCCCTGGCCTAGCACAAATTCTAATTAAATGATAAAATTCAGTTGCGTGTCAGGATTTCTTAGTTATGTGCATAAATACTGTGGCAGTATTTGGTTTTTATATGTGCAGATAATTCAAACACTGAGCCAGCAACTGGCGCGGACTTTCGTTGATGCGGCAAGTAGTGGGCCGCTATTGAGCAAACACAGTGAGGCTGACGACGTTACTCGCTGGAGGTCCAGAGTCGCGGCAGTAGGATACTCCGACACAGTTGTTGGACTTCGGAGGAAAATAATGAAGAATGTATTATGAGGAACTTTGTGTATAACAGCGAAAGTAGGAAGAAGCAATTTAATGGGCGGTAATGCAGTAGATGGTACCTCAAGAGCAGACTGTACATAGGTATCAGAAATAAATTGCTGTAACTATTGTAGAAAAGGAGTTCTGAATAAGAGTTATTACGAGAAGTAGTCAGGCAGCGTCAGTTACTGGTGAATGATCGCAATAGGTGACATTTTCTTCATCAGCTGCACTGTTCCTTCTTTCACTCGATGAATTTAGTCAACATTAAGCTGGAGCTGAACTACGCAAATAATAAAACTCATTAGTAGGGCGGCGACAGCGCATTTGGTGACCCTGCAATTGGAAGACAATTTTGCATCCTTGAACCTTGAAGCAACAAATTAATCTAATTAAAATAAAAATGTTTACATAAGAAAGTAGAACATATGAGAGAAGTGAAACCTTTTGTTCTTTGAAAGTGATTAAGTATAACGAAAATCACAAAGTAACAAAGTGAATACAAACACATGATAAGACGGTTTAACCAGCACTTACAAACATCAAGAACAACCAACAAGTGACCGATGCTACGAGTTACAGCTATGTCACCAAAGAAGTTAATTACATCAGAGCAAACAACGCCAGCTGTGCTACAGCCGAGACACACCAGCAGACGATGCTAGCCAACAAGCCAACCACTACAATTCACATTTGGTGAGCTACAACTGTTCAAATATAATTAACTACTATAATGTGATCAGTGATATTTGGAATAAAAAGTGATTTCAATACAGTAATGTTTATTAGAAAACAGAGAGAAAAAGAAAAAGATATAATGATAGGCAGTGATTTCTGTACTGTGTATTGTTGTTGTTGTGGTCTTCAGTCCTGAGACTGGTTTGATGCAGCTCTCCATGCTACTCTATCCTGTGCAAGCTTCTTCATCTCCCAGTACCTACTGCAACCTACATCCTTCTGAATCTGCTTAGTGCATTCATCTCTTGGTCTCCCTCTACGATTTTTACCCTCCACGCTGCCCTCAAATGCTAAATTGGTGATCCCTTGATGCCTTAAAACATGTCCTACCAACCGATCCCTGCTTCTAGTCAAGTTGTGCCACAAACTTCTCTTCTTCCCAATCCTATTCAATACCTCCTCATTAGTTATGGGATCTACCCATCTAATCTTCAGCATTCTTTCGTAGCACCACATTTCGAAAGCTTCTATTCTCTTCTTGTCCAAACTATTTATCGTCCATGTTTCACTTCCATACACGGCCACACTCCATACAAATACTTTCAGAAACGACTTCCTGACACCTAAATCTATACTCAATGTTAACAAATTCCTCTTCTTCAGAAATGATTTCCTTGCCATTGCCACTCTACATTTTATATCCTCTCTAGTTCGACCATCATCAATTACTTTGCTCCCCAAATAACAAAATTCCTTTACTACTTTAGGTGTCTCATTTCCTAATCTAATTCCCTCAGTATCACCTGACTTAATTTGACTACATTCCATTACCCTCATTTTGCTTTTGTGGATGTTCATCTTATATCCTCCTTTCAAGACACTGTCCATTCTGTTCAACTGCTCTTTCAGGTCCTTTGATGTCTCTGACAGAATTACAATGTCATTGGCGAACCTCAAAATTTTTATTTCTTCTCCATGGATTTTAATTCATATTCTGAATTTTCCTTTGTTTCCTTTAATGCCTGCTCAATATACAGATTGAATAACATTGGGGATAAGCTACAACACTGTCTCACTCCCTTCCCTACAACTGCTTCCCTTTCATGTCCCTTGACTCTTATAACTGCCATCTGGTTTCTGAACAAATTGTAAATAGCCTTTCACTCCCTATATTTTACCCCTGCCACCTTCAGAATTTGAAAGAGTATTCCAGTCAACAATGTCAAAATCTCTCTCTTAGTCTACAAATGCTAGAAATGTAGGTTTTCCTTTCATTAATCTATTTTTCTAAGATAATTCGTAGGGTCATTATTGCCTCACGTGTTCCACCATCTCTACAGAATTCAAACTGATCTTCCCTGAGGTCAGCTTCTACCAGTTTTTCCACTCATCTGTAAAGAATTTGTGTTAGTATTTTGCAGCCGTGACTTATTGAACTGATAAATTGGTAATTTTCACATCCGTCAACACCTGCTTTCTTTGGGATTGGGATTATTATATTCTTCTTGAAGTCTGAGGGTATTTCGCCTTTCTCATACATCTTGCTCACTAAATGGTAGAGTTTTGTTAGGCCTGGCCCTCCCAAGGCTGTCATTAGTTCTAATGGGATGTTGTCTACTCCCGGGGTCTTGTTTCAACTTAGATCTTTCAGTGCTGTGTCAAACTCTTCACGCGGTATCATATCTCCCATTTAATCTTCATCTACATTCTCTTCCATTTCTATAATATTGTCCTCAGGAACATCACCCTTGTATAGATCCTCTATATACTCCTTCCACCTTTCTGCTTTCCCTTCCTTGTATAGTACTGGGTTTCCATCTGAGCTCTTGATATTCATGCAAGTCATCCTCTTTTCTCCAAAGGTCACTTTAATTTCCCTGTAGGCAGTATCTATCTTACCCTTAGTGACATGTGCCTCTACATCCTTACATTTTTCCTCTAGCCATCCCTTCTTAGCCATTTTGCACTTCCTGTCG